>NW_028274807.1:205287658-205588819 GCF_037043125.1 Eumetopias jubatus
GGAAAGATATGGGGCTGCCAGAGCCCAGCCTGAGGGGTGGGGCCCACTTCCTGGCTGGGAAAGGAAATCCCCCCTCCATACTCCTCTCCCCACCCCCACCACCCTTGGCAACCACCATCCTGTTCTCTGTATTTGTGAGTTCGATTTTTTGTTTTATTTTGTTTTAGATTCCAAATATAAGTGAGATCACAATGTATTTGTCTTTCTCTGACTTATTTCGCTTAGTATAATGCCCTCAAGGTCCATCCATGTTGTGGCAAATGGCAGGATTTCCTTCTTTTTTTTTTTTTAAGATTTTATTTTTAAGTAGTATCTACACGGAATGTGGGACTTGAGCTCACAACCCTGAGATTAAGTGTCGCAGGCTCCACTGACTGAGCCAGCCAGGCACCCCTCCTTCTTTTTTTAAGGCCAAATAATATTCCTTTGTTTATACACCAGATCTTCTTTAGCCATTCATCCACTGGTGATCACTTAGGTTGCTTCTGTGTCTTGGCTATTTCAAGTAATGCCACGATGAATATAGGGGTTCGAGTTAGTTTCGAGTTAGTTTTTTCATTTCCTTCGCATAAATACCCAGAAGTGGAATAGCTGAATCCTGTGATAGTTCTATTCTTAATTTTTTGAGGGAACACTATGTGGTTTTGTATAAATGGCTACACCAATTTACAATCCCGCCAATGGTGCACGAGTGTTCCCTCTTCTCCACATCCTCCCCAACACTTTTTATCTCATGTCTTTTTTTAAAAAGATTTACTTATTTATTTGAGACAGAGAGAAAGTGAGTGTGCATGCGTGCCCATGTGAGTGGGGGGAGGGGCAGAAGGAGAGCATCTTCAAGCAGACTCCCTGCTGAGCTACTGCGACCTATGAGATCATGACCCTAGCCGAAACCAAGAGTCAGATGCTTAACCGACTGAGCCACCCAGGCGCCCCAATGTCTTTCTGATCTTTTTGATAGTAGCTATTCTAGTAGGTATAAGGTGGTATCTCATTGTGGTTTTGACTTGCATTTCCCTGATGATTAGTAATGTTGAGCACCTTTTCGTGTACTGACTGGCCATTTATATGTTTAAAGAAAGAAGATTCTTGAGTGGCTAAGTGAATTGCCCCAGGCTCAATAGTGGGGGGTTTAGTGGGGGGTTTGGTGGGGCATAGCTAGGTTCCTGCTTCCCAGCCGAGGCCTTGCCACTGTCCCAGGAGCAGGTCTGCAGGAGGGTTTGGTGGGTGGTTGGCGCTCCCAGGCCTGACCTACTCCGCCTTCCTTCCCCACCCCCACCCCAGGTCCAGGAGCTGCAGGATTCCCTGCTGAAGCCGGAACCTTTTCCACCTCCCGCCCGGGGCCAAGCAGAGGGCTCAGGCAGTGGCTCCAGCAGTTCTGGGGTAGATGAGGAGCCCTGGGGGACTCAGGTGAGCATGGGAAGCTTAAAGCCATGACCTTGAGATCTTTAGGATTCTGGGCAGCGAGACTCAAATCCTGGACCTGCGATTCAGTAGGTTGTAGGGTTGGAAAAGGCTTAACCCCATGATACTGGGCCCTCAATGACAATCTGGGTGAATCAAGTCACCTCTTTCTAGCAGGACCCCTTCTCTCTGGCTCACCCCCTGCTCCGGCGCCTCCAGAGTGATTCCAGTGCTCAGATGCTTGGACCCCTCCCCACTCAACCCCTCGCCCCCGAGATACACATTATGGAAGCCCAGATGGAGCAGCTCCAGGGGTAAGGGCCACAAATGGTGAGCTCATAAGGGCACCAGAGCCTCCCCAGCTGGGCTGTCAGCCCAAGAATCTGGAGCTGGAGTGGAGTGGGGAGGAGGGTGCAGATCAGTTGGGTCCTGACTGCCCTGGGTGGGGGGCTCTCATTTTCCCTCTCCCCTAATTGCGGAGGCAGGAGCATTGAGAAGCTCAAATGTTTCAACCGTCTGCTGTCAACTGCGCTGCAGGCGTACAAGGGCCGGTGTGAAGGCCTGAGCATGCAGCTGGGCCGGCGGGAGGCTGAAGCCACAGCGCTGCGTCTGGCCTTGCAGTACAGGTCAGTGCATCCCACCCACGATAGCACTAGCGTGGAAGGGAATGGGTACGCTCCGAGCATGATCTGCAGGGAGAGCCGGGGCCCTCGTAGGAAGGCACTTTCCCACCGGAGAAATTATTTTAAGGCAATTTTAGCCCAAGGGGTGCTGAAGGAGTCTACATGCTCCCAGGGGTGGCAGTGGGGGATGGAGTGAAGGATCCAAGGACAAGTGGGTATGTCACCCACACGACAAGATGGAGCCGGGTGTCCTGGAGCACTCAAAATCAGTGTCTCACAGTGAGCACTGTGAGGAGGTGTACGGAGTCCTGCTCACTCTCCGGGAGGCAGACTCAGGAGCCAGAGAGGAGGCCCCTAAGGGGGACCTGGATGTGGCAGAGAAGGAAGCCCAGAGGCTGCTGGCACAAGAGGATGCTGCCATGGATGGAGAGACACCACGGGATCCACAGCTAAGGTACCCCTGGGAACCTTGAGAGCTGGGAGGGCCAGTGAGTGGGGTCCTTATTAGAGAATGGGGCTCCCACAGCTGGCTCCGTGTTGGGGTTTGGCATGGCTGTGCCCAGCAAGGTTGGTGCAGGATGCTCCGTGGGTCGTGGGCAGGAGGCCTGACTAGAGTTGTCTGGTTGCAGTTCAACAAAGTTGGCATAGTGGTTGACAGCCACTGGGATTGGTATAGGACCCGCCAGGGTTGGTTGGCATGAAGGTGGATGATGGTGCCCACTGATTAGAACTGGCATGATGGTGTTTAATGGTGTAGGCCTGATGTTTGTACACATGGGGTTAGCGTGATGTTGCCAAACAGGGTTGGCAAGCTGAGCAGTGGTGCCCATTGTGTTGGTGTGATGGCATCCACCGTGTTGATGTAAGTGATGGCACCTACTGAGTTGTTGTGATGGCTTCCACTGTGATGGCGTGAGCAACAGTAATCATTGACACGATGGTGTTCGCTATGTTGTCTTGATGAATGGTGATGCCCATTGGGGTTTATGTTCTGGTGTCCACCATGTTGGTATGACAGCACTCACTACAGATGGCATGGAAACCATCATGGTCAGTAAGATGGAAGATGCTAGAGCCCCACCAGAGTTGGCATGAAGCTAGCACAACTCTGGCCACCAGTATTGACATTAGACCCTTCTTCTGTTTCCTATAGCCCCAAGGGCAGTAGTGTGGATCGGCCCACACCACAGGAGGTGGCTACCCAGCTCTGGGGCTATATCCAGCGTCTCCGGGCTCGCCGTGCTCTGGTGAAGATCCCCACAGAACCTGGCCCAACTTTGGCACCCGTGCCCACTGTGCCTCACGCAGAAGCCATGGTGCAGGCCATTCTGGGGACCCAGCCTGGCCCGGCCCTACCCCGGTTGGAGAAGATGCAGATCCAGCAGGACTTGGCAGCCACACGGGTACATATGGGCAGTGGTCACTGTGTTGGTCTTTTCTGGTGGGATGAAACCCTTTGCCGAGGTTGAGAGGGATGCGACTGGGGGACCAAGTAACAAAGAAGAGTTCTACGTGGCTGGGGGCAGGCTTCCCAGAGGGAGGAGCATTGGAACTGGGATTTTGAAGGATGAATAGGAGTTTGTCTTCTGAAATTCAGTTTCCCATAAGATTCTGAATCTGGCTTTCCAAAATTTCCTTCCTAAGGAAAGGAGATGGAGGCAGGGGACATAATCTGAGGTTTATCCTCTGGCATGAAAGACCTGAGGTTCTAGAGTTGGAGAAACTCTAGACACTTCCACTGAGATGCTACTCGAGCTTGTCTGAGATATTTGTACCCTCTGAACTGCCATTTCTACAGCGGTCATTTTTAGGAGATGATTATTTCCCAACATACAAAATCATGGTGAGGGTTTGAGTTCTTGTCTGACCGGTCCTCACTGAGCTGGGGGGGGGGGGCTCCTGGGGCCTCAGTTTCCCCAGATCCTAGAGGTCCCAACTCTCTGCCCACTCCTTCGTCTCTCAGGAGACTCTGGCAGACCTGATGCTGCGGCTGCAGTTGGTGCGGCGGGAGAAGCGGAGTCTGGAGCTGCGGGAGGCTGCCCTCCGAGCCCAGGGCCCAGCCCACATGCTCCTGCTCGAGCAGCTGCGGTGGGAACGGGCACAGCTCGGGACTGGTGGGGCCAGCCGTAGTAGTGGTGGAGACAGCAGTGGAGGTGAGAGCAGTGGAGACGAAGAGGAGTTGTCGCAGGTGAGTGGCCCTTCCTGGACCTTGTGGGGATAGCAGTATACTATAGTTGCTATGGGGCCCTGGTCAACCACAGCCCCCCTGTGAGCCTCAGTTGGCATTTCCGCAGAAAGAGATGAGCTGAACGTCAAAGGACTGCATGTCAAATTTCATACTTGTACTTTGGGCTTTTTTTTCTTTGAGGGTATTGAGCCCACTAAGCCCCAAGGCGTTTGGCGTCTTCCGCTCAAACCTGTGCCTCCTCTTTCCCGCCCCCAGGCTTATTCCTACTCCAGTATCCCCACTCCAATAGCCCCCGCCCATGCTTCATCTCATCCTAAATTTTGGCTCGAGCTTGCCCCGTGATGCCTTCCCTTTTGCCCCTTACCATCTAATCATGTCTGTTCTCTGCTTAAAGCCTTTGGCAGCTTCTGGAACCCTCCTTTGAATCATCTCTCCCATCTCCAAGCCTTTGTAGATGCCGGGCCCCTGCCAAGAACACTAGTCCCTTACCTCTTTGTCTGATTAAGCCCATGACCTCTTGCAAGTCTGAGCTCAGACCTCACCTGCCTCCAGATGAGATTCCCCAGTTATTTATTTCTCTTGTTAAGGAGGAATTTTACCCTCATCGGGGTATCTCACCAGATTGGGGCTGTGGCTGCCCACAGTCTGGGTGACTTCAACGTCCAGCTTGGGCTGAGTACGCCCTCCACCTAGGCCAATGTCACTTCCCTCCCTTCTGCCTCCCACAGGGCCCTCCTGCTATCCTTGGTGGAAGCAGGGGCATTGATGGAGGCCAGGTGGGCCAAGCACAGGGACCGGAGACTCTGGCCCAGGAACTGGCAGCGTCACTTAACCGGTGTGTGTCTTGGTCCCGGGCTGGGGGGTGGATGGGCTGGGCGGGTATATGCAAGAATCCATGGGGGCACTGAGTGCAGCAGAGGGCTGGGTGTGCATCCGTGTACAGGTGTGCTCATATGGAAATACCATGGACAGGTGGGGTGGGAGGAGGGAAGGAAGGATTGGCTATGGCCATGAGCTCCTGTCTCCCCACCCCTGCACCAGGGCCCTGGGCTTGCGGGAGCAGCTGCAGTCTCTGCGGGAGGAACTGGAACAGGTGGCTCAGAAGGGGCGAGCCAGACGTGCTCAGAGTGCTGAGCTGAACAGCGATTTATGCAAGGCTCACAGGTGGGTCCCCCTTCCCTGGGTCTCCCCGAGGGACCTCAGAAGTGTCCCTGGCTCTCTCTAGGCCTCAGGTTTCCCCCATGAGGTCGGTGGCGAGTTCAATCCATCCCATACCTCCCTTTTCTGAGTGGAACCCTAGGATGATTCAATCTCAGAGAACTCTGTCTGGGGCTGGGAATACATAACTCCTGACTTGGGTGGGAGGGGGGCTGTTTCCTGGCTCAGCCCCCCTCCCACGCCCTCCAGTGCCCTGGTCCTGGCCTTCCGAGGCGCCCACCGGAAGCAGGAAGAGCAGCAGAGGAAGCTGGAGCAGGAGGTGGCAATAATGGAGGCTCGCCAGGCAGAGGAGCTGGAGGTGTTAGAAGCCACCGCAAGGGCACTGGGGAGGCCCAGACCACCCTGCCGGCCTCCTCGGCTCGGGGAGACCTTTCTGTAGGTCCCAGTCTGGCCGTGTCTGGACATGCCAGACAGTTATGGCGGGCCCCATCATAAACTGTCCTGGAGTGATGTTATGTCATGTGTGACCTTGAATGTTGGAATCTGTTGGGTGGGATGGGGGCTGATGCACCTGGGGGTCTGGGCATTTGAGAAAGGCTCCCTGTCTTTGACCTGGCACCATGTGGCATGTGAATGTAATGTCAGCGGGATCATGCCAGGGATCATGCCAAACCTAAGAGTGGCTGAAGGATTCAGGGTCAGTGAGATTATATGGCCAGAACTGAAACTCCAACACTCATCTGTCTCCAGAAGCCCTGGGAGGGCTCCAAAGGGACAGTGGCACATCTTCCCTTGTCCACTCCCTTCCCAAGGGACATGCTGGGTTTGGCCTGGTAGGTGCTCCCAAGAGGAAAATGCCTATATCCCAGAAGGAAGACTGAGGGCCTAAAGATTCAGGCTGTGGAAAATTAGCCAGAAGAGCAATCCCTCCCAAGGTGGAGGTGGGGGAGAGGAGAAATCAGAGGGCTTTGGAACTTGCATTCAAAGAATATGTGGCGCTAAGGTGAAGGGCTTCTGGATGGGGGGCACACCAAAGGTAAGAAATCTGCAGGTGTTTGCTCTGGGGCAATGATATTCTGGCCTGAAGGTCTGGATGGCCCCTGGCCAAGCTGAATTCCAGCTTTCACTTGCAGGACCCGGGGGCTGTTAGTGTCAGGTTAATAGCAGGCATCTAATTAGCATGTCATTTGCATAAGCCACACCTCCCGGAAACGGGGGACCGGGTGGGACGCGGCCAGGCGGATTATTGGCCTGCTCTCCCCTCCTCGGTGATGGCTGAAATCCCAGGCGGGCCTTAGAAAGGTTTCCAGCCCCAGCCTGGTGGTGGTGATGGTGCGGGGTGATTTTCAGCCCGCACCTGTGCAGGTGTGTGCGGTGGCTGCCTGCTGCAAGGCGGGCCTGAGGTCAGGCCCCTCAGGGGCCTGGGCTTAACCTGGTTCTCCTGACGCAAACTCCTCAGAGATCGCTGGGGCTGGTGACCTTCGGACCGTGCAATCTGGACAAAAGCCAGCTTTGAAGAAAGGGAAACTGAGGAGGGCAAGGTCCTGAGGAGGGTCAGAGGGGCCGACCTTCCTCCCTCATGCCAAGAGTGCAAGACCTGCTTCAAGCCCCCCAGTCCCACCAGTTTGCTCGCGGTGGGGGGGGGGGCGCGAAAGAAGACAAGGTCACCTGTTGAAGGGTGGGGAATGAGTTCGCGCTGTTGGAGGAGGCAGGGGCGGTTTCCCAGGCCGCCGGGAGCGGGGTCTGGCCGTTCCCACGGGTGCCCCCTCGGCAGATGGGCCCAGGGCTCTTTGTCCCCGGTCCGCAGCCGCAGCAAGGTCAAATGTCACCGCGGGGCCGCGGGCAGGGGTCAAGGGGGCGGGGCCGGACCTCGAACGTCCCCCCGCCCAGGAGGGCCCCGGGGGGTTGGGGGGCCGTGGCGCTACGGAGAGGGGGCGGGGCGGCCGCCGAGGGGTTGGACCTACCGGAGGTTCTAGGATCTGCGGCGGATATTTCCCTAGTCTCCAAACCGGCCCCAGACTGCCACTTGTGAGCCTCCCCTCCCCCGAACTTGTGTCCCTCAAGCCCCAAGGCCCTGCCCCCTCCCCTCTCCAGTCCCCCTCTGACTCCCTTCCCTGAACTTTGTCTCCCTTCCGAGATGCCCCCTCTCCAAGAATGCTGGAAAGCACCGTCCAGGGACCTGGGACCCCTGTCCTCACCTCCAAATAGCCAGCCAGTACCGCCACATTCCCGGGCAGCCCCAGAACAAAATGGTCTTCTCCAACCCTCCAGACCCCCTTCTCTAGCAGGGCTTACAGGGCAGGGAATTCCACTCTAGTCAGTCCCATGGAAAGTCCTTGCTCATGTCTAATCCCAGTCCTTCTTGCTTCCCGTAGTTGTTAAAACTCGTACCTGGCCAGACTCTCCCTGGGAGGCCCAGAGGCCCAGGGCTGGGTGTGTGGTGCCTGGCTTTTACAGAACCTTGGTATCCTCTTAAATGTTGCATCATCTCCAAGATCTCCTAGCCCCCCCCTCCCCCGCCAAGGTGCCCCCTCAGATGTAATCTGGAGAAGGGGTTGCCTTCCTTTTCCCAAGGCCCCTTCCTGCAAGGGTGGGGTGGGGTGGGGGCAGAGGGCACTGTTTTTCCTGCCGGCAGCTCTCAGAGGCCCAGCCACGTGCCCCGGTGTCCAGCTCTGGGCCCAGGGCAGGGCAGGAGATAAGGCCGGCAACTGGACCTGCGGGACTCCAAGGTGAAAGGTCACCATAGGAAGGGCTTTTCCAGCTGGTTAAACGTTAACAGGCCCAGAGCAAGAGGCTCAGGCTTGCCCAGCTTCGGGCTGCCTGGCTGGGAGGTGAGGGGTGGGGGGGGTGGGACAAACAAAGGGTGCTTAATAAATGCTGTTCGGCCCCACCGGGGTCGAGGAGGGCGGGGGGGAAGCTGTAAGCCAGCGGCAACTGAGAGGCTCCAGGGAGACTGGAAGAGACATCTGCAGTCCAGCCGGTGGCCTGGCCAAGCCCTTTATGTGAAGCACAGAAAGAAAAGGAAATTAAAGAGGAAAAGGGGCAGGCCCCTGTAGGGATGGTGGGCATTCCTGCTGCCTCTAGCTAGCTGGGCGGGTGGGTGCCCTGCCCCCAAGAGGCCTAAAATTCTGGCGAGGGGGCCCCTGACCTCGCGCCCCCGCCGGGCCACAGACCACAACAACCCTTAGCCTTGGAGATTCCCAGCACCAGGTGTTAGCCCAAGCTGAGAAAGGGTGGGGTGGGGGTCGGACGCGGCGACTTTCTGGAAGAGGAAGCAAACACAATCCATCATGCAACTGTGCAAAGAAATGCCCCAGGGTGTGTGTGTGTGTGTGTGTGTGTGTGTGTGTGTGTGTGTGTGTGTACTGCGCAGGGGCGTGCCCCCGGGTGCAACTGGCCCCCCATTATTGCTTCTGCGGGGGAATGCAGGGGTAGGGTTCCGAGGTGCGCCTCGAGGGCGTTTGAGCGAGGCAACGTCCAAGGCCGGAGGTGTAGGGGAGGGCCTTGGAGAGACATCTTGGCGAGGCTGCGGAAGGGCAGAGGGCAGCGGCGGCCCACGCTCCCGCCGCGGCCCGGCAGGGGTTAAGGCTGGAGTCGGGCGAGGGCGGGGGCAGGGTGGGGGGGGGAAGGAGCGGGGGGAGGGTCAGGCCGAGCGGCCCCGTGCTCCGCCCTCGCCCCTCCCGCCGGCCCGGGCGCCGGGCGCCGAGCGAGGCCACCCATGCCCTTATAAGGGTGGCCGTCGCCGGGGCAACGAGCGCCCGCCCCCAGCCCGCGGCGCGCGCCCCTGCCCCCGCCCCCGCCCCCCGCCCGCCCCGCGAATGGAACGTTGTGTGTCAAACCGGCCGCAGCGCGAGGCCGGCGCGCGGGGTCGGCGGCGGCGGCGAGAGCGAGGCTCGGGCCCAGGCGCAGGCCCAGGCCGGGCAGGCGCGGCCGCAGAGGGGGCGGCAGCTCGGGAAGCGCCGGCCCGCCGCCTTGCAGGCCCCGAGCGGCCGCCTGGGGGCCCGGGGGAGCCAGGGGGCGCGGCGACCGGCCCCGACGCGCGCCTGCCGCCCCTCCCCCGCGCCGCGGGCGGCCGCGTAACTTGCGGCCAAACTTTCCCCCCGGCCTCCCGCGCTCGGATGGCGGCCCGCTAAGTTGGCCGCAGCCCCCGGCCAAGCGGCGGCCAGGCCAGAGGGCGCCCCCTGCGCAGCCTGGGCCGGGCCATGGCCCGCGCGCCCCCGCCGGGGCCCCAGGGCGGCGGGGCGCGAGTCCCCGGGGCCCCCGGCTCGCGCCTCTAGCGCGCACCCTCCTCCCCCAGGCCCGGCCCCGCGCACGCGTGGGAAAGTTGGCCTGGAACCGGCCCGACCAGTTCTGCCCGGGCGCGCGGACCGGCCGCAGGAAGTTGCTGCAAAACTTTTTTGGGGGGTGCAGCCGGTGCCCCCCGCGCGCCGGGCCCGGATGCGTGCCGGGTAGGGTCCCCCCGGGCCGAGAGGGGTGCCCGGAGGGAGGAGCACGGAGGGGGCGCCCCGGCCCCGCTGCCCTGGGGCTATGGCCATGGTGACCGGCGGCTGGGGCGGCCCCGGCAGCGGCGGCGGCGACACGAACGGCGTGGACAAGGCGGGCGGCTACCCGCGCGCGGCCGAGGAAGACTCGGCCTCACCCCCGGGCGCCGCCAGCGACGCTGAGCCGGGCGACGAAGAGCGGCCGGGGCTGCAGGTGGACTGCGTGGTGTGCGGGGACAAGTCGAGCGGCAAGCACTACGGCGTCTTCACCTGCGAGGGCTGCAAGAGCTTCTTCAAGCGGAGCATCCGCCGCAACCTCAGCTACACCTGCCGGTGAGCCCCCTATCAGCGCACGGCCGCTGTGCACCCGGCCCCGGCTTGGGCCGGGCCTCTGACCTGCTCGGTCACCTTGGGCCTGGCGCTGACCTTCCCCGGGCCTCCACTCCCCCCTCTGAGATAGGGGCACAGCCCCCTCTCCCCGCCTCCATTCCATTCCTGGGATTGTGTATACAGTCGGCGCTGTATCGGTGCAGGTCCCCCCCCCCACCCCGTCAGGTGGTCCCTTGCGGCTTCCGCCCCAGTTCCTTGCTCCTTCTCCCTCCCTCCCTTTTCTCCGGAGAGGGGTCATCTCCGCGCGGGGAAGGGTTGGGGGGGTGCTGTCAGGGGTGGGGCCCTAACCCCAGGGCATCCCTTCTCTTGGGGATCTCGGCGCGCAGGGGACCCTGAGGGAATCGAACGTGGAACTTGGACTGTGGAGCTCGCAGCGTCCAGGGGCCATTGTCTGCGGCCGCGCGGATCGATACGGCGCGCCCTTGGGGTCAAATATCACTTCCAAAGTCGCCCTGGCCACCGCGGCGGCGGAGGCGGCGGGAGCGAGGCAGGGGTGGCACCGGGCGGCCTCCGGCCTCTTTCGCATGGGTAGCCCTGCTGTGGGGGGAGCTGGGCTTGCCCATCAGGGGGGAACTACCCCCACCCTGGGCTCACCCAGGGCCCTGGGTCACTGGAAAATGCCGCTGGAGGGCTGGGAGGGCTGCTGGATTTGACCACACCTCGGCTGCTCCAACCCTCCCCCCACCAGGAGTGGGTGCCGACCTGGGGCTCCTGGAAAATCCCTGAAACTTCGGTCGGCCCCCTCAGGGTTGGGGTGAATGTTTCCAAGAAGGAGCCCTGGGCCCTGGGAGGTTGGAGTCCCCACTGACAGGGTGTGGCCTTGCTAGTTTCTCTGGTTGGTGCTGGGGTTGGGTGTCTAGCCCGGGGCTCCCTTTCCCACTGCCCTCCCCTGAGTGTCCTTTCACTCCATTGACAAGCTCCTACCCTGCGCCCCAACAGGAACATGTGTAGGCTCTACAGAGCCAGTATGGAGAGTCCCATTTTCCAGATAGGCAAAACTGAGGCCCAAAGAGGTCCTGGCGCTGCCCTAGGGCACCCAGGGAGAGACCCTGCCCCAGCTGGGGCTTAGCAAGGTGAACTGGGGTTGGGAAGAGGGGAGCGGCTGAGTCCTGAACCGGGTGTCCCCAGGGAGAGGGCAGCTGATGGAGGGCTTGTTGGTGAGGCCATAGGGCGGGGCGCCGGGCACCAGAGGCTGGAGTTTGGCCCCAGGTCTGTGGTCAGGACCTTGTCTGGGGTAGCTGTGTGTGTGTGTTTGGGGGGTGGGGTGGGGGAAGCTGGCTTACTCCCTTCTCCAGTGCTAACTGGGCCACCAGACTTTGGCCTCATTCTTGTTGCTGCCTGCTCTCTGGCCGGGTGTTTGGGGAGGGTAAGGGAGGAGCTTAGGCCGCTCTGGGGTCCCAGGGGCTCTCTGAAGGTGGGAGCAGGGAGCTACAAGACAGGGGAGGGGGGCGTTGTTTGGGGCTGGCACGTTCTCCAGAAGCTCTGCACTGTGTGACCTGGTGAAGTCACGGCCCGTCTCTGAGCCTCAGATTGGTTGGGCAAAGTCCCCTCAGGGCCCAGCCTAGGAGGTTTGAGGCCAGCCCCTCAGAGAGACCCCAGCTCTCTCCCAGTCTGGAGGAGGCACAGTGAGACACAGATGCTCCCTGCCTGTGGAGTCTGGGCCAGAGGGAGGGATGGGTCTGGAGTCCCAGGAGAGAGAAGGGGCTTTGCCCGAGGTTCAGGGAGGGCTGTCTGGAGGAGGTCTGTGGGAGGTAGGCGTGAAAGCAGGAGGGCTTTGGCATGTAGAGGAGGTGAAGGGCACTCCTTGGAGAGAGCGTGGCCCAGGCAAACAGTCAGTGGCAGTTTAGGGGAGCAGTGCTGTAAGATGAGACCACCCGGCCATGGGAGAAGTTAGAACTGAGTGGATATGAAGTGCTGGACCGAGGATGACAGGGAGCCAAGGAGGGTATGTGAGCAAGGGAGGGCAGGGATCAAATTGGCCCAGAGGCCAGAAGCCTCGGGAGGAGGCTGAGTTGGGCCATGGGTTTGGGCAAAGCATGTGCTCTTTAGGTGGGATGACAGGTGGAACTTACTGTTTCCCCATCCTGAGGGACAGGAGGTCTGCCCCAGCTCCACAGCTGGGGAAGTTGAGGCAGAAGGTTCAGGACCTCCCCTGAGGTCAGGGGCCCCGAGCTGGGCCCCTGCCTGCCTGCCTGCCCGCCCCAGGCCTGGCTGTTTCCACCCGGATGCCCAGGACCCTCCCACTGCCTGCCTGCTGGGCTTTGTTCTGGTTCTGCCTGAGCTCCCTCCACCCTAGCAGGGCCTCTTTCTGGGGGCTCAGGCCGGGCAGGGGACAGAGGCCTGGGCTTAGAGGCTGGCGTTTTGGGGCCTGGGCCCTCGGAGACCCCCAGGACCTCAGCTCTCCTGAACTTGCCATTGAGGACCCCCCCCAGTTTGGGCTTGGGTCCTGATGCCCTCCCCCAAAGCCCCCCAGGTCCCCCCAGACCCAGTGCATCCCTTAGAGAGCCGGCATCTGGCCTCCCATTTCCAGATGAGGAAACTGAGTCTCTGTGGAGAAGTCGCCGCCCCAGGGCTGGGGCTGAGTGTCTGTGGCTGAGATGTGTTTGATTTTTAACTTCATCGAGCATTCGTTTTACTCTGTGACTGTCTCTGGGTACCCTCTTGGTGCCCAGGTGGGACCCTAGGGGTGTCTGCCCCAGGTCTGGGACTTGGAGAGCCTGGGGCTCAGAGAGACAGCGAGGGAACACAGGGGTAGGGGCCAAGGGGAAGAAGTGCTGGAGAAATTTGAAGAACAAGGGCCTGAACCTTTCTGCTTGGGACTGACCCTGGATGGGGAGCTCATTCTCTTGCCGGGTGGGGCCCCCTGTCCCATCCCTGGAAGAGGCCATGATCCCTGTGGGCCACCCAGAGGAAGCTTCTTAGGCTCAGTTAGGAGTTGGAAGGTCTTCCCCAGAAGAGGGGATATGGGTGTGGGGTCTTAAAGGGAGCGCAGGGGTTCATTCATTCGTTCATTCATTTATTCATTGGTGATAGTCTCGTGCAGGGGGATAATACTGGGGCCCTACTGTGCCCATAGAGGACTGGCCCTGGCCTGGCCCCTAGTGTCTTAGCTAACCCCCAAAGCCTGGCTCCCTGACCATGTACCTTTGCTGTTCTCACATTGCCCTTGGAACAAAGACCCCACCTCTTCGCCCCGCAATGACCAAGTAAAATGAAACTGTTGAGGCTTTCATATTTTCACATTTCCAGCCTTAAAGCTGTCCTTGCTCACGCTTTCTGCCTGGAATTGCCTCTCTGCTCTGGGAGAACTTCTGTTCATCCTTCAAAACCCACTTCTAACATACCCTTCCTGGTGTGCTAATCCACTTTGCTGCAGACTGACGCCATTCATCGCCACCCACTCCAACTCTCCTTTCCCTCCTTGCAGACTTGCAGGCTGAGCCCCTGTGCCCCTCTGGGAATACCTGCCCAGCCCGGGGCGGGGGGCACTGACGTTTCTCAGGTGTGGCCTTCAAACGTGGCTTATAGGGTGGCTCTGGGGGCAGGACATGGGTGTTGTGGTGACCCCCTGCATGCCTGTAGGTCCAACCGTGACTGCCAGATCGACCAGCATCACCGGAACCAGTGCCAATACTGTCGCCTGAAGAAGTGCTTCCGGGTGGGCATGAGGAAGGAGGGTGAGTACCCACCGGGGTGGGGCAGGCAGACGGGGGTACAAACAGCCCTCGCCTTCACTCCCTGTCTCGGGAGGGGTCTGGGAGCCGTGGAGGGCGGGGTCTGGCGCCTGCTAACCTTGTTACCACCGATCCCACGATCTTGTGGCCCTCAGTCCGGCCCTGGGCCAGAGGAATCCAGTTATCCATGGTCACCTGCGGGGGAGCCGGGGATGCAAGGGACACCCTGATTCAGGCCCCTGTGAGGACAGTTCTGCTCCCCAGCCCCTCCTCTCTGGGGCCCCTGGCCTCAGAGTCAAGTTCCTTCGCCCTGACACCTCAGTGGCCCCTGTGCCCCCTAGCCTGGCCAATGCTGTCTGAACAAGGATTTTTTTTTTTTTTTTTTTGATTGCTTTCCTTCCATCCTCCACCCCCTGCTTTGTGTTTGTCCAAGGCAGGAACTCGCCCGATTAAGGCAAAGGGCAGCTTACCCTTCCGCCTGACCCTGGGCACCGGGAGCCAGAGGGAGGCCCAGCCCCTTGTCTCTGCCCTGGGGACTTGTGTGCACACGTGCTGGACGGCTGGGCCCAGAACTGGGCCGAGCATACGTTGGAACCCAGAGGCTTCCACATGGAGCCTGGTGGGCTGGGGAGCAGTATCTGGCTTCACAGGATGAGAACCCCGGGCTGGGCTTCCTGTCTCTGTCAGGACTCTCCTGGGGCAGGTTGGCAGCGCTTCCCTGCCTCTTGAGTCTCCCCTGCTCTAAAGTTGGTGTCTTCTCTGCTGGCCTCTGGGAAGGGCGCTGGCAGTGGCTGCTCAGACTTTTTCTTAAGACTGTCTGATTACTCTTCTTTGGTCCTTTTAAGTTTGGGGATGACTTGCCCCACCCCCCCCACCTGGATTTTGCCTCTGCTTGTCCATTTGACCTAAAGTCCTGATGTACATCACATCAGGGCTTCAGATCTCCAAAGTCTCAGGAGTGGGAAAAAAAATCATAATCACAGCTCATGCCCCAAACACAGTCCTAACCTCAGGGCCTTTGCACAGGGTGTTCCCGCTGCTTGGAGCACTCTTACCCCAGATAGCAGCATGGCTTCCTTACCTCCTTTCTTCCTTTCTTTTTTTTTTCTTTCTTTCTTTCTTTTCTTTCTTTCTTTCCCTTTCTTTCTTTCTTTCTTTCTTTCTTTCTTTCTTTCTTTCTTTCTTTCTTTCTTTCTTTCTTTCTTTCTTTCTTCTTTCTTTCTTTCTTTCTTTCTTTCTTTCTTTCTTTCTTTCTTTCTTTCTTTCCTTTTAATAAAGAGGTGGGGGGAGGGGCAGCAGGAGAGGGAGAGAGAATCTCAAGCAGGTTCCATGCCCAGGGCAGAGCCCAATCTAGGGCTCCATCTCACAACTCTGAGATCATAACCTGAGCCGAAAATCAAGAGTTGGATGCTTAACCAACTGAGCCACCCAGGTGCCCCTTACCTCTTTTAAGGTTTGCTCAAAGAACACCTCCTCAGAGAAGCCCTCCTGATTGCTTTTCACCATCCCCCCTATCTACCTTGCTCTGTAATTTACTTGCTCCCCCACCGGAATGTTCACTCCCTGGGGAAAGGGACTTGTGTTTTTCTTGTTTTCTGACCTAGACCCCGTGCCTATCCAGGGCCTAGGACATTGAACGTACTTAATACCCATTTTTTTCTTGGCCTGAATTACTACCCATTTAGCCTGTATTATATGCCTAGTGCTGTTCTAAGCATGTTAGAGTCTCATTAATTTAGTGATCGGTGTCATCACTGTCATTACCATCTGCATCTTCCAGCTGGGGAAATTGAGCACAGCGAGCAGAGAGGTGAAGCATTTGCCAGGGTCAGAGAGTAGCAGAGTTGGGTTAGGACTTGAACCCACACAGTTCGGGCTGAATAAAGAGGAAGAGCTGGGGAAGGGGTTCTCAGGAAGCAGGAACAGCAAGTGCAAAGGCTCTGAGGTAGGGACATGGCTGGGTGATGGATGAATGGTGGGGATGGGGTTTAGAACTGAGTGAGCAAAGGGCCAGAAGGAATAAGTCCCTCCCCCTCGCCCCTGGGGGGCCACAGGGTTGAGCTGGGATCCACTTTCTGGCCTTATCCAGCTCCACCCATTTGAGAGTTGATCCTGAGACACAGAAATCCCGTGGAGCCTCGAACCCAAGCCCCCACTTCCCTGCTCGGCTCTATTAGCCCCTGGCTCCCACCCACATTCTGTTTCCCATTCATTCCCTGATCCGTTGACCATGGGTTCATGGAGATGAGACAGGGCATGCCAGCTCATTAAAGACCCTTAGTTGGTTTCTGTCTGGCTCTCAGCCCAGTCTGCCCCTCCACCCCACCCACCATGGCACAGGTCAGCTGAGCCTGTGGCTACCCCTCCTCCCCTTTGTGCCTCAGTTTCTTTCTCATTCACCTGAATCCTGGGGACGCTGGCCAAAGCCAGCAGTGGGTGCTCCCCTGCCCCCTTAACAGGCAGGGGTACTGACGGCAGTTAATGTGTATTGAGCACCTACTATGGGCTGGCTGGGACTCCACTCCTAGCACTGGGGTCGTAGCAGATGGAGGAGACCTGCCCTTGGGAGCCGTGACCTGGGGGTGGGGTGAGGCTGGGAGCTAGAGGAAAGATCCCATCTCCGTAGGACAGATCCCTTGCCTTAAGGATAGGCTGGCCAGGGGCTCCAAGTAGTATGAAGGTGACCTCTCCCTGGCCCCATTGTCAGCTCTGGGACACCCCCCCCATGATTGACAGATGGGGTAATGATTGACAGGTCTAGCCTCCACGGCTGCTGAATGGAGCTCACACCGTCCAGAGGGAGGGGCCAGGCGTCCCACCACCCGTGCTCTGCCAACAGTGGGGATGGCAGTGGTGTATGGACATGGCCTCAGGCCCAGGGCGCACAGGGCAGAGCAGGGTGGGGCCCTGGCCTCCCAACAAGCTGTGCACCCATGGGGTGGGGTGGGAGGTCCGGGGGAAGGTTGGGTTTGGGGAGCCTTTGAGGGGAGGGGCTGAGTGACCCTCTGATGACTTTATCTTTCCCCCTTTCTTCCTCCACCTGCCCCCCGTGACCCTGGATACCCACTTGGCCCCTCGTTCTTTCCCTCCCTCCCCCCTGTCTGGTCTCCTTGTGTCCCTCAATCCCTTTCCCGTGCCCGTTTTCGTCACTCCGCCTCCCCCCACCCCCCGGCCCCCCCTTCCCCCGCCCGATTCCCTGCGGCGGCGGTGTGGTGGTGGGGGAGCCTCTCTCCCCTCCCTCCGCTCCTGCCCCCTTTCCTTTCCCCCCTCCCCATCTCCATTCAATCCCCGCAGCGGTGCAGCGCGGCCGCATCCCGCACTCGCTGCCCGGCGCCGTGGCCGCCTCCTCGGGCAGCCCCCCGGGCTCGGCGCTGGCGGCCGCGGGCGGAGACCTTTTCCCGGGGCAGCCGGTGTCGGAGCTGATCGCGCAGCTGCTGCGCGCCGAGCCCTACCCCGCGGCGGCCGGGCGCTTCGGCGCGGGCGCGGCGGGCGCGTTCGGCGCGGGGGCCGGCGCGGCGGGCGCGGTGCTGGGCATCGACAACGTGTGCGAGCTGGCGGCGCGGCTGCTCTTCAGCACCGTGGAGTGGGCGCGCCACGCGCCCTTCTTCCCCGAGCTGCCCGTGGCCGACCAGGTGGCGCTGCTGCGCCTCAGCTGGAGCGAGCTCTTCGTGCTGAACGCGGCGCAGGCGGCGCTGCCCCTGCACACGGCGCCGCTGCTGGCCGCCGCCGGCCTGCACGCCGCGCCCATGGCAGCCGAGCGCGCCGTGGCCTTCATGGACCAGGTGCGCGCCTTCCAGGAGCAGGTGGACAAGCTGGGCCGCCTGCAGGTCGACTCGGCCGAGTACGGCTGCCTCAAGGCCATCGCGCTCTTCACGCCGGGTGAGATGCGCGCTCGCGCCCCGGTATGGGGCCGGCGGGGGGGGGCGACCTGGACCCTGAGCCCGGCCCCCATAGCCTTCCACTCCCTGACCCTCAGCCGGCCCCGCACGTGCCTGAGCGCTGATAAGGGGGGTGGGGTGGAGGGGGGACCCTGATGTCCCCACCCCCGGAGCCCAGGTCTCCCTGAGAACCCAGAGCTGGGCCTGGACCCCGTGACTCAGGCCCCAGCAGCCTCTCTCCCTGATTCCCAGGCTCCCTGAGACCCACCCCACCCCCACCCTCCACCTCATCAAGGTGCTCTCCGTGCTCAGTGAGCAGATTGAGAGGTGGGGGGGGATGAGGGAGGGAGGTCCCGGTCACCTGGTTCTGGCCCTCAGTCCTTGATCTTTGTCCTCCCCAGCACCTCTGACCCTCATCTGCCAAATCAGGTGGTTCTTCCTGCTTACTGTGCAGCTGTGGAGGGCTGCCAGGCCGGGATACTGACACCTGGGTCTGGCCTCCCCCGAGCCTTTCCGCTCCCTGATTCCTGAGCCCTCAGACTTCTGACCCCGGGGTTCCCAAACTGCCCCCCGCACCCCAGCTGGCCTCCTGGCAGCCAGGGCCGCGGGGAGGGGGGTGCGGGGGGGCGGGCGGTTAGGGTGGGATTGGGCAGGGGCGTGTCCTGGAGTCCCTCCCTCTGTGGGCGGGGCTAGGGCGGGGCTGTCCCAGTACCGTCCTTGTCATCAGTTAACCCATCTAGCACCCGAAAGCCCTGCCTTACTCCAGAGACTGGAGTAAGAAGCAGTGGCACAGCTGGTTCTGCACTCTGGAAGGTTCCAGATCCCACTAGGTGTCTTCGTGGGGTCAGGGATGCAAGAACCAGACCCACCACTCTGACTCTGAGAGGTGGCTTTCATTTGATAAATATGGCTTGGCCCCTCTTGCCCCAGTACCTTACCCTTCATGGGTCTCCAGTTTAGATGCTGTCACATTCACTGACACCCTAGGCCATTCTGTCTGAACACTCCCTCTGGGCTTGGCCTTCCTTCCCAAGCCCCCTCCCTCCCTAGCTCCCTTCCCCTCGAGCTTGATTAGAACTTGTCACCCTGCCAAAGGCCTCAGTCGGGGCTCCTCTGTCCTGAGACTCGGCTGGCCACACTCCTGTGTTGCTGGCCGCAGTTGAGGCCACCTCAATCTCTCCTGAGGACAGGCACTGCCTGAGATGCCCCCATCTGTGCCTCAGGCCTCCATTTCCCACCTGAACGCGCCCCCCCCCCCAGACCCACAACCCCGAGTGGTGCCCTCCAGTCACCCCTGGAGGGGCCTCGTGTCCTCGCGCCACTGCCCACCCGATTGACCTTGCCCGTCTCCCCAGATGCCTGTGGCCTCTCAGACCCAGCACACGTGGAAAGCCTGCAGGAGAAGGCGCAGGTGGCCCTCACGGAGTATGTGCGGGCTCAGTACCCATCCCAGCCCCAGCGCTTCGGCCGGTTGCTGCTCCGGCTCCCAGCTCTGCGCGCTGTCCCCGCCTCCCTCATCTCCCAGCTGTTCTTCATGCGCCTGGTGGGCAAGACACCCATCGAGACGCTGATCCGAGACATGCTGCTGTCAGGAAGTACCTTCAACTGGCCCTATGGCTCAGGCCAGTGACTTCACAGGGCCGGCTGCGCTGCGGCCGGGTCTGCAGACCTCAAGGGACATGGATGCTTCGGCCTCGCGCGGGGCCCCCAAGTGGAGGACCTTGGCTTCTCTCCTCAGACTCCTATTTTTTAAAGACTGTGAAATGTTGTCTCCTCTGTTTTTTAAATGATCACGAAACCAAAAAGAGAGTGCTTGTTCAGGCTCCAGCCTCGGCCTCCCCAGGACTCCTGGCCTGAATAGAGGGGGAGGGACCGAGGGTCCACTCCTGGGAGAGCCTGGAGCTCAGCACCCCAAGCATGGACTTTTGGGCCGGTGGGGTTGGCTTCCCTTGTGTGATGGACAGAGGCCTGGTGTCTGGACTAGAGGGGCAGGGGTAGTATGCGCCAGGCAGATCCTCTGGACATGTAATCCACGTCAGACACTACATGATGAATGAATCAAGGCCAATAATAAAGATGTTTCCTACCTGCTTGGCCTCCCATCATTTTTATGAGGGGAAGGTAGAATGGGGGGCACCCCACCATGGCTACCCACTCCCAGCCATCTGGAACACCCACAACCTAGCAACAGCCCTACTTGCTGTTTTTGTTGGACAGTTTTGTGGGGAAGCAGCTAGGGGCAGGGAGGGGGTCCTGTGGTCAGCTAGTGAGTCCGTAGGAGTTGAGTCCTGCAGATAGTTCAGGCTCAGGTTCGGGCTCTGGCCTGTGAAGGTGGGCCTCACAGATTCACACAGGGCCTGGACCAAACACCTTATTGTTTCCTTTGGTCAGCCCTTAACCATGGTGTCTGGGCCCCGGTGTCCTTGGGAGAAACATTTGGGGTAATTTCACCACATGATCTCAGCCCAGACAGAGCCCTCCCTCTCAGCCCAGACAGAGCCCTCCCTCCCCTGGCTACAGCAATTGGTTCAGGGAGGGCGTGTGGCCCAGAGATGGCCACTGAGATTTGATGGTGGGATTAGGAAATAGGCCGTAATTGAAAGAGCCAAAAGAGGAAGACCAACTTCCCAGGATGCCTTTGGAGCCCCTGGATCAAGCCGTATCTGAAACCTTTAGGTGCTTCAGTTTCATGATCCCAGATTTACCCTTTTGTGCCCGAGGCTGAGTTTGGTTTCTTCTCACATGTAACTAAAAAAACTCTTGTTTCAGAGATTGACATCTGGAAGGTGGACTTAAGTTGATGTGGGGTGATGGCACCAGGGACCTTGCCATCCTGGCCTCAGAGGCTTGGGGCCCAGCTCTGTGGTGGGAAAGGCGCCTGTGGGGCTGACTGTCAGGACTGTGGCTCTAGAGGGTGGGCAGAAAGAGCGTGGATGGTGGGGGCAGGCCAGGAAGACAAGCCCTCCATCAAAGATGCCCCTTTGAAAACGGGGAAGAACTCAGGTCTTGCTCCGCAGGCTGGGCCCGTGCTCAGCTCTTAAACCTCCTTCAAAACGCTCCCCATGAGCACCCAGCCTCCTTCATGTCCATCCTGGAAGAGGCCTGAGTGGGAAGACGGGGTGTTTGAATCCATTTCCTGGGGGATGAATGGGGGTCTTGTGGGTATGCTTTGCCCCCAGAGGGGACTGAAGTAGGAGTGGGATGGAGAGGACCCGGGGCTCCCACTGGAGGGTGGACTGTTTCTGCCCGGGGTCCGCGTCTTCCACGATGCCCTGCAGGTAAGCAAACGTGTGCCCCCTGCAACTGGGCTGGACGGCGATGACCTATGAGGTTCACAGGACATCTGAGAACTGAGCGAGACCATTCTGTCTGTCCTGCTGTCCAGTCCCCAGGCCAGAAACGTGGATGTCTGTCTAGGCCTGACTGCAGAACTACAAAACCCGACGCATACGGCCGTCCTCGCAAGAAGACCTCCTGAGGTCCTGTGGTTGAGACTGCCATCCGGCCCTCTGTCACTGCTCTCTCACTGGGCCCAGGCCATCTTCCCTGAGGAGACAGGCCCCGTGGGGACGGGTCCTGGGACAGGACTCTGGGATTTGGTGGCTGACACTGCTTTCCCTGCCTGCAGTATGCCTCTCTGACGGTCCCCATCCCCTGGGGCTCCCCTGGGAGGCAAAGTCAGACGGGGGCGCCTGGGGGGCTCAGACAGTTAAGTGGCTGCCTTCGGCTCAGGCCATGGTCCCGGGGTCCTGGGATCGAGCCCCACATCGGGCTCTGCGCTCCGCAAGGAGTCTGCTTCCCTCTCTCTCTCCCTCTGCCCCTCCCCCCATGTTCTCTCTCACACTCTTTCAAATAAATAAAATCTTTTTTTTAAAGATTTTATTATTTATTTGACAGAGAGAGACACAGCAAGAGAGGGAACACAAGCAGGGGGAGCGGGGGAGGGAGAAGCAGGCCTCCCGCGGAGCAGGGAGCCCGATGCGGGGCTCGATCCCAGGACCCCGGGACCATGGCCTGAGCCGAAGGCAGACGCTTAACAACTGAGCCCCCCAGGCGCCCCTCCCTCCCTCGGGCCTGGCATGGGGTGGGCACCATGGGACTCTCCCCCAGAGCCAGGCACAAGCTGCGCTCATACTCTGCCTGGCATCAATCGATGCTGGGCCTGCAGTGCCCTGGGAGAGGTGGAGAGTTTTAAGGGCTCACGCATCTGGGTTGGCATCAGGGACTCCAGGTCCCCGGCATTCTGCCACATGAATATTGTAGGATGCCCGTTAACCAAGACTGAGGAGGGTCCTCTGCCAGCCCTGCCTCTGTTACTGGAAATTTTTTTAAAAAGATTTAAGTATTTTATTTTTTAAAGATTTTATTTATTTATTTGGGAGAGTCGGAGATAGCAACAGAGAGATGACTGGGGAGAGGGAGAAGCAGGCTCCCCACCGAGCAGGGAGCCCAACCTGGGGCTCGATCCCAGGACCCTGGGATCATGACCTGAGCCGAAGGCAGATACTTAACCGACTGAGCCACCCAGGCGCCCTTATTTATTTTAGAGAAAGGGAGAGAGAGCAGGGAGAGGGGCAGAGGGAGCAGCAGACTCCCCACTGAGCCCGGTGCCCGACGCAGGGCTCGATCACATGACCCCTGAGACCACGACCTGTGCTGAAATCCGACGATGCTCAACCAACTAAGCCACTCAGGTGCCCCAGTTACTGAAAATTTTTGGCTCCTGGAGCTCCCCCAGCCCAAGCCTGGCTGAGCAGTAATGCTGGATGTCAGCCCCTCAGCTTCCCACCAGGCGGCCACGTGAGGCTCTGGGTGGAGAGGGAACCCTCTGGACAGACGAGTTCACACCCTGCTTGGGTAAGTCCCTTTCCCGGAACCTCGATTTTTAACTCTGGAAAATGGAAGAACAAGTTTTCGGTGACAGCTGAGTGAGCTCAGGAGCGTTAAGCAGCTGTACAAAGTAGGCATTTCATAGACGTTTATTACACTGAGATAGAGACTTAGGCAAGACCTGCTTCTAGGGGATGGACTGAGATCTGGGCTCAGAGCCGGTGGTCCCTGAGGAAGTTCTGGGACGGCTTCCCGGAGGAGGAAGGCACCCTCAGGGCTGGGTCTCAGAGGCTGAGGCATTCGCCAAAACTACCCCAGGAGGGTGTAAAAGCAGGAGCTAAAGCCGGGAGGTAGGAGGAGAGGCGAGGGCAGGTGGGACCGCCACCTCAATGGGTCCCTCTGCCTGTCTGCCGGGGCACTCAGAAGTACACAGAGCCCTCGAAATCTCCTTGCTCATCGAACTTCTGGATCTGCATCTTGAGGTGCCTCAGTTTGCCCTTCAGGTAGTGGCAGCGAGCCTGCTTGTCCAGGAAGCTGGGGTCCTGGGCAGGGCAAGACCCAGGAAAGTCCTTGTGGTACTCTGGTCTTTGGCCCTCCGCGGCTCAACCCTTTGCCCCTTTCTCTCTGGGCCTCAGTTTTCTTTCCATGGAACTGGGCACACTGAGCCTCATGGGAGGGTCAGGGGTGCAAAGGCCAGCCGGTGGGACTCAGGGGACATGACTCACCGTCTGCTTCTTCTCAAATTCCCTCCAGACACGGGCGGCAACTTGGGCTTCCTTCTGCAAGTGGAGAAGGGTGTGGGGGGCTCAGAGGATGCTGAACCCAAGGAGGCATGGGGAAACTGAAGCTCAGATAGACAAAGTGACCTATCTCGTGAGGACTTCAAGGGCTGACCTTGACCCCTAGGTTGTGATGCCCACCCAGCCGAGAGGAGGAAGGGGCCCAGAGACCTGGACTCAGAGGGGGGTCCCAGAGGCCAGGGTCCACTACCTGGAAGGGCTGTGGGGCAGGGGTTTCTGCTGGGGCTGACCTGGCTTCGCGGCCTGGGCAGTGAGGTCAGCAAGGTCTCCAGCTGCTGGAGCTTTGCCAGTGCAGAGCCCACCTCCTGCTGGAGCTCCACGAACTCTGTGTACTGGTCCTGGAACACTGCAGCATAGCCGCTCCGTTCCCTCTCACTGCTCACTTGTGGGTACTTACTGCGGGGTTAAAGTGGAGCAGAGTGTGAATGGAAAGAACTCGTCCCTTTCCCCCAATCAGTTTAATTTGTTCTTCTTTGCCCATGTGAGACTCCCTGCCCCAAAAGCCCCTTTTCTCGTTTTACTATTTAGTAAACTCCTATTCATTTGTCAAAGCCCCGTCCTCAGTGCCCCTTCCCTGTTCCCAGGCATCAGGAACAACGTGGGGGGGGTCACTCACAGCTCATAGTCGGGCACTGGGTGGGCCCTTGGCATATGCCCCCTGGGGATGGCTTCAATAGGCTTCCTGGTGCTCAAGAGGGCCCGGGATGGCAGCTCATCCTCAAATACAATCTTCTTGGGCCTTGCCCTGTGCGCTCCTGGTTGACGCTCGCACAGAGCGCGGGGGGCGCTGGTTTCCGGGCCTGGAGGCACCAACCGCTGCGGGAGCCGCAGGAATCATGGTTTGGAGTTAACCAGGGTTATGGGGAAGGCAGGATCCCTCGAACTGGGCGGAATGATCTTTTGCCTAGGCTCGGCCTGGGGACCCTCCTCCCGTTCGGACTCACCGGGGGCCCAGGGCCGGGCGGGCGGGTCTGCAGGTCCCCCCGGTAGCCGCGGGTCTTTGAGGACTCCCGGGTGGGCATCGGCCTCAGGGAGGCGCCGCTCGGGCGTCCCCGGGGCGGCGGGCGGGTCCTGCGGGGGGCGCCGTGGTCCCCGCCTGGCGGGGGCGGTCGGCGGGCCGCCTGTGGGCACCAGAGAAAGGTGCGCCGGGAGGCGGGGAAGCCCGGAGGGCCCACCAGGAGGCGGAGCCCGGAGCGGCCAACTCTCCACCGACGGGCGAGGGCGCTAGCTCCGCAGCTATTTGCATAGACGCACTCCATTGGCTCCCAGAGCAGCCCGCCCCTGGCTGCGTAACCCGGAAAGGCGCGACGCCCGTGACGCCACCGCGTAACCTGGGTGGGCCCGCCTCCAGTTAACCCCCGCGCTGCTGCAGCCTCGCCTGCTACGGCGCGTGAAGCCCACGGACACCGCCCCCGAGAAGTCCCCCGGGACCTCTGCCCCAGTTGCGGGCCGCACGGACCGCTCCGGTCCGGGGCTACCTGTCCCAGCGTCCGGGTCTCCGAGCCTGGGTCCGCTGCCGGAGAGGCGCCTGAGTCTGGGTTGTGCATTAACCTCAAAGGCTGGCTCCAACTGGCGGGGTCGCTCCACAGGGCGGGGCGGGGCCTAGAGAGATTGGGCGGGGTTGGCGGTGAGGGGGCGGGATCCAGCGTTAAGGGAAGTGGGTCCACTTTTGAAGCGCAGCAGGTTCAAGTCCAACAGAGACTGGACGTGTATTTTGGGTGTTTGGAGCTGGTGACTCACCTTCTCTGACCCTCGGGGTTTTTTGGCCTGAAAAACCGGTGGTTGTGGCAAACTTGTATTTATTTATTTACTCAGCAATTAAATTTTAAAAATATTTCTTTAATCACTAGATTATTATACTCTGAGCAGCAGTGTGAGAAATACTGGTTTCCCCACAACTTCTGTAACTCCAGTGCTATCACGGTTTCCCAGAAGTGTATCTTAAAAGTTTTAAGTCTTGACTAACCTGGTGAGAGAAAAAGTTCAGAAATGATTGGTCTTTCTTTAACTGCACATTTTTTTTCTTGTTGATTTTTGGGAGCTCTTTGTATACCAAGGATGTAGTTTAAACAAGTAGTGTATCTTCTTTTACTATTATAGGTGAGATCGTCCAATACATTTTGCAGGCTTTCCCCCCCCCCCCCCATGTAGGAAACTAAATTAAATCCCTTGCTGTTTTACTGGATTCTCTGGTTGAAATCGCTTTTTTTTTAGTTAATTTTGGTTTTTCTAGTCATATCATCTGCAAATAACTTTGCCCTTTTTTCTCATTTCTCAGTCGAATCTCTTCTTTCCTGTTTAGTTGAATTGACCAGCACTTCCAGACAATGTTAAATCTTCGGGGGAGTTGGGTGGACTGTGGACATTCCCCTCCACCTCCCTCTTTGATGGCAGAATTGCCAGTATTTGCTCATTAAATTCAATGCTCCTTGGCTTGAGATTTTGCAGTTAAATGAGGAAAATATCTATCTTTGCTAATTTTTTATTGAGACGTTGAGCAATGGATACTGAACAGTACAATGTACCATTTCACCCTATGATTGCGTTTCCTGATGCATTAATGTGGCTATTAACAAACTCCTATTGAAGCATCTCTGCATCTTAGGCGTGAACCTTCTTAAGATCTACTTTTTTTTTCCTTCAAAGATTTTAAGTAATCTCTACACCCAAAGTGGGGCTTGAATTTACAACCCTGAGATTAAGAGTTGCATGCTTGGGGCGCCTGGGTGGCTCAGTCATTAAGCGTCTGCCTTGGGCTCAGGTCATGATCCCGGGGTCCTGGGATCAAGTCCCGCGTGGGCCCCCCCCGCTTGGCAGGAGGCCTGCTTCTCCCTCTCCCACTGCCCCTGCTTGTGTTCCCTCTGTCACTGTGTCTCTGTCAAATAAATAAATAAAATCTTAAAAAAAAAAAAAAGTTGCGTGCTCTACTGACTGAGCCAGCCAGGTGCCCCTCAAGATGTATTTTTTAAAAAGTTGCCATTAGAGCTTATAAAAAGCTTTACTTGGTGTTTTTACACCTATGTTGATGGGGGTCCATTAGGGCACTTCCATGCCTGTCCCCATAGTGCCCACTACACTCCCATGGGTCTGGGACAAACACCCTTGTGCACCTGTCACTTGCCCACAGCCTCCCTCACTGAGCTCCCTTGATCACCCCCTTCACAGGCTTTGCCTTCAACGTCTGGGGTGAGAGCAGAGCCCAGGACCAATGGTTCTCCTGGGACTCCCACTCTATAACCCCTTCCAGGGTCCCTACTCAGGAGGGAGTAGTGCCCCCCCCCCCCCCCCCCCAGTTCTCATCTGAAATGATCAGGCTGTGACCTTGGCAGGGCAGAGTTTCCACAAACCCTCATGTGTTTGTTGAATGACTTGGTGAAGCCTCTAGTTTCCGGAGAGCTCAGGTTGTGGCTGGACTAAGTGCTATCTCTGAACTATCATCTTCAGTCTCAAGGAAGGCTCAGCCCTGATGCTCCCTCCTCCAGGCTGACCTCCAGATATAGCCCCATTTCTCCCCCACCCTCCAGCCTCACCCCAACCGCACAGGGCTGAAGGCACCGTGTTTGGCTCTGCCTCTTCCAGCCTGGGGGCTCCTGCGGCTTCTTGTGGCCTGGCCTTTTCCGGTATGGGGTGGGTACCAGGGGGGAACCGAAGGGGGAGTTCACTGGGTCACCACCCCTCCCAGACTGACCTTCCTCTCCTGCTCATGCACTTTCTGTGGCTCTCAGGAACCTCCAAAGACCCTCCCATATTGTTGCCCAGCCCAAAGGGCAGCCCTGGACATGGGTGGAGGGCAGACAGAGGGCAGACAGGGTGGGCCAAGACAGGTCTTTATTTGAGTTTGGGCATGATGCGGATGAAGAGGATCATGCTGATGAAGATGAAGCAGACGATGATAAGCATGGCCCAGAGCAGCCAGTTGACTGACTTCTGTGTGTGCTGCTCCAGCCGCTCGGATTCTGTCTTCAGCTTCTCCAGGTTCTGGTCAGCCATCTTGAGGGAGTGTGACAGGGTCTGTGGGTGAGGTAGGGAGAGTGTCAACCCGGCTGCGGCCAAGTGTGGCCTCTCCCCGCCACCTGGGGGCAAGTCTGCTCCTCTAGGTCTTTGCTGATACTGTCCCCTCTCTTGGGAGTTCCGTTTGTGCCTACTATCAAACTTCTATTGTCCAACAAAGCCCTGGCCACAATGCCCTTCTGCTGGGAAGCCTTCTCTGATGTCCCAGGGCAGAGGTTGGAAAGTTCCCACAGTCCTCACACCTGGTTGTCCTTCTTAATGACGCTCTGGGCGGCCAGTGTGTTCGTCTTGAGGCTCCGGGCCAGGCCTAGCATCTCCTCCGCGAGCTTCTCCTGGAGGTTCTGATGTCGCTGCAGGACGAGGTCCAGCTCGGCTGCCGACTGTTTCTCATCCCCCGGTCTGGGCCCTGTCACCCCGCTGACCTCATACATGGGTGGACAAGTAGGCATGAGATGGGGCCGGGGAGCGGAAGAAAGCAACATGTTCCCAAGGAACCCAGAGGTTATGGCTCCAGCCACTGCCCTGCTTGGTGCTCCGTTTCCCCTTTTTTACTTTGGCTTTTAGGAAGAGCATCCCCAGAAGTGGCTTCTGATCAGTGCTTTAGATGCTTGTGGAGGCCCTCGTGGTTTGGTGCTTCAGTGGCCCAAGGTTCGTTCAACCGCCCGCCCTCCTCACCCCCCAGGGCCACCCAAGGGCTGAAGACACTCACGTTCTCTTCCTCACATCCAGCTGGGGCTCTGGAAGCGAAAAAGCCAAGCAGGAAGAAGGAAAGGATTGGTTTCCTGTTTTCCGGCTTCCTGATCATTGCCTATGATGTGTCTGCTATTCATAATGTCATTGCCTATCTAGCTGGCTGCCCAGTGAGCTCCTGATCATGCTTCAAAGCCCTAACTCAAAAGCCCTCTCTTTTAAGAAGTTTTCCTAACCCCTATCTGGGCTCCCCGAGGCCCCACGTCCCTTCTGCTGGCCTAAACCTGGCCCCGTGGCCTGGGAGTTTCCAGCTTTATTTCCTCTGGGAGCCAGCTCCTCTGTGGCACCCCCATCAGGCATAACTAGGTGACACCCCTGGGGCTATGCTCCCTGGGCTGTGGAACACCCTGGGGGAGCCAGGTAAAGGATGTGAGGCAGCTCGACAGTTAAGCCTCAAGTCCTGTTTCATTCAGGGCGACTCACCTCCAGCAGAGTCCTGTGGGAAAAAGAGAGATGCATGAAGTCACCTATCTGTCCTGCCTACCCCCCCCAAACTGTCCTTTCTGCTCTCAGAATCCCCCCCCACACACACTCATTCAGGGACTAGGGCAAGTCCCATGACCTCTGGGCCTCAGTTTCTTCGTTTTTCGAAGGGTTTACCTGATCCACATAAAATGTTCAAAAACACACTTGCCGTCCCATTTTACAGATGGAAAAACTTGTCCATTTGTGGCAAGATGAGACAACAGTCATCTGTCTGTGGCAAACCATCTATCTGTCGCTCTGGGCCTTAACTAGATAAGTACCATTTTTGCCTTGGACCAAACTCCTATACGTCTAGCAAAGTCCTGGCTCCGCCTTTCTGTTGGGAAGCCGACTGATGGCCCAGGTCAGAGGCTGTTGGGTCCCCTTGGGTCCCTGCACCCGCCAGCATTTGTTCTGGCCATACCCAGGCACGAAACTGTCCCTGACCAAAGGGTTCCCAAGGACCAGGGAGGAAGCCCTACCGTGCCTAGCAGCTCACTCCTCATTTCGCTGGTGTACCGAGCCCGCGACTGCAGATGCACCGTCTTGGTGGCAGGCACCCGCTCCCTGGCTGTGGTTGGTACACGGCCAGGGGCCAGAAACTGGTTGGCTAGGGCCTTCTCGGAGGCGGAGGTCTGCCGAAGAGGGAAAAGGGGTCACCAGAGGGGCAGGTCCTGGGCAGGTGAGCGTGATGAGGGCTGAGGAAGTAGAGCAGGCCGGCTCACCAGCTTCTCTGCCTGCAGCATCCCCTTCAGGAAATCGACCTTGCGGGAATATTCATTGATCACCTCGGAGGCTGGTTTGCTGGAAGGCGAGAAGAGGAAAAAGAAAACCTGCCCACTGTCCCCAGTTCCGGGAGGGGTCTCGGGAGGGGTCTCAGCAGCGGTCTGGAACCCAGGGATTCCCCAACAGGGACCGGCCCTGGCCCCCGACTCCCATTCCAGATTTGAAGCCCTGTGGCCGCCTGCACTCACCTTGCCTGGGCTTTTAGGGCCTGCAGCATGTCCTCGAGGGCTCCCACGTACTGGGGAGGAAAAGTGGGGGTGTAAACCTGGTCTGCCACACCCTCCCACTCCTCCCTGTCCTGCTCAAAGTGGGGGTGGGGGTGAGGGCTGGGGGCGGGAGGGCCACTAAGGGGGCGGGGCCAAGACGCGGGCTGGGCCGAAAGGGGAGGAGCCACGTGTCAGGGAGGCGGGGCTAGCTGACCTATAGGGAATGGGGCGGGAGCTACAGGTGGACGTGGCGGAGCCGGCCGGAAGGGGCGTGGTCAGGGCGGCTGTGGGGACTGGGGCGTAGGGCCCGGTGGCCGCTAGCTGCGGGGGCCGCCGTCCGGGCGTCGGGCTCTGCTTGACAGTAAAGATTTCCTTCACCTTCTCCAGACGCCACTCGTCCGGGTCCCGCTTCTCCGCTGCCATCGCCTCGCAGCGGCACAGCAACCGCACCAGGTTCAGCTCCAGCCTCGACGCTGCCATCACCCTTCGGCGGTACGCTGCCCCTTCCGCCGGCGCCATCTTGGAGAAGGGCGGAAGTGCTCTCATTTGGGCTTCTTCCGGGCGCGTCCACCACTCGTTGGCGGTTGCGTCTTTGGGGCGGAACTAATGTATTGTTTCAAGGAGAGGCATTTTCCTGTCTGTGTTTACTCAGGGCTAAATCGCGTTTTCCCTTCTCAAGCGTCTTAACCCTTCCGGAAAGGTTAAAAGGACCGGTCCTTCGATGTCAGTCCCATGTGCAGTACGTCCTCTGCTTATTCCTTATCTCCTGCTCAAAATTCCGCCCCCACGCCCACTTCTGTTTGGGTTCTTCCCACGCTGAGCTCTTGCGTATGCAGGCAGCCTTCCCCGGTTCTTCCCAGGGTACGGGCCTGGGACTAAGGTATCCAAGGCTTAGGGGCCCACCGAAGTTTGTGGTTATGAGCTTCCGGGTCTGATTCTGACTCCACCCCCCGCAGTGGCCTTGAGGAAGTTTAACTTTTCGGGCCTGGTTCCTCCTTTGGAAAAGGGGTGGTGTGACAAAGCCTGCCTGGGCGGGGGGGGGGGGATATTAGCTAGCTCTGGGGGTGAGAGGTGGGGCAGGGTCACCCCTAACGCCCAGACTCCCATGGAGAGAGCCCCAGTCAAGGCCCATCCTGCGACCTCCCCCCACCCCTAGGCCTGCGGAGGACAGGGTTAAGAATTGGAGCTTCAGAGGGACTGGAGCCTGGCTTGCGGCACTCATCCATCTTCCCACCCCTCACGTCACCTGTGTCCCGGTCACACGTGGGCCTGGTGTCCTCGCAAAATACTATGTAGGAGACTAAACCCAGGGTGGATGAAGGGGGCCACTGGAGGCAGATGGGGCAGGCTCTGAATCCCAGCCCTACCCCATCCCAAACGTGTGGCCTCAGACAAGCCTCCCAACTCCCTCATGTGCCGTCTGGACTAGGGTTCTTCACTGCTCCCCCCACCCCGGCCCCATGGGCCCCGCCTGCCAGCAGGTTCCCACAGCTGCCCATCTGGTTGCAGCCTGGGAGCTGGGCTGAGAGAGGATAGTGGGGGGGGGTGGCTTCCGGTTCCGTTGGGCCCACCAGGGACTGATCCTCTCAGAGGGAGACGGCCTTGTAGCTGGTATTTAAGCCCTCCTCGGGGAGAGGCTGGGTGCTAAAACAGGGCAATGGAAGGCAGCTTCCAGGACAACAGGCTCTTTGGCAACCCCCTCCCCATTTCCAGATCAATAAACAAGCACCTCCAGAAAGTGCACCACTCTAGTGTGAGAAGCACATGTGAAATTCCAACAACAATTGGCTGGAGGATCAGGGCGGGTCCTCCCAGACAAGGGGCACAGCCCCTCGCTCTGCACCCGTCTTGGCTGAGGCCACAGGGTGGACCCCCACCTGCTAGCCCCCTGCTTCTCCAATGAACTCCAAACCCAGCGTGAGCAGGAACTGCAAGCAAACACCTTTCAGGCACTTTTTATTTTGCACGGCTTGTGGGGCACCTGGGGCACCTCCCGTCCCAGACCTGTGGCCGTGTGTCTGAGGAGTGAGCCAAGCCTGAGAGAGGGGTAGCCCAACTCCAGACATCCCCAAGCTGTCACTGTCGACCAGCAGGAATGTCCAACCCCAGGCCTTGCCCTCCCTGCCTGTGAGTGGTCCTGAGTCTTGGCTCCTGTTGGCCACACGGAGCGGGCAGTATGCTGAGGGTGGCCTCCTCTGGCCTCCCGAGTCTGGGGCATGGCGGACAGAAGAGTGATGGCCACATTCAAGTCTCCCTGGGATGTGAGGTCTGTGGTGCTGCAGGTGGAGGCTGCCGACCACCTTGTGCCCTGACTCCAGCCACCAGCCTTGATTCCCAGAGAGGCTCCAACATTCCTTCAGATGCAGGCCAACTGGGCCAGAGTATGCGTCCGAGACACATCTGGGGCAGTCGGGGGCCCCAAGGGTCCAAATCCCGTGTGCAAGGCCCCGGTCCTCAGACTGTGGGCCCCAGGCCGTCCTCATTGTGGGTCTGAGCCCCTGACATGCGGTGGCCGTGCAGGCTTTGCTCTGAAGACTCAAGTCCGGGTTATAAGGGAGATGCAGGGCGTTAATATAAAAGTTTATACATACACGTATAAAAAACAATTTGGTCTCTCGTTAAGGCTGTTACAGTTTAAAGTTATGTAAACCACGCACAAAGAAACAGTTACCATATAAAACAAAAAGGGAGGTGGGAGATGCGAGATGCCAGGCCGCCCACCATGATTTGGTGCTCTGGGTGGGCGCATCTACGTGGTGTGGGGGCTCAGCAAGGGCGGCCGGGCCTTGGCTGGCCTCTCCCTGCTTGGACTCTGCACTTGGGGCTGGTGCCCACCTCACATTGTCTTGGAGCTTTTCATTCGGGATCCTTCTCAGCCAAATGCTGGCTCTGCAGCTCAGTGCCCAGCTCTGGCACGGGCTGGTCCTCAGACTCGTGGGGACTCGGCACTGCAGCCCTCAGCCATTGGCCTGGCCCGAGGTGGGGGGCAGGCAGTAGGTCGGGGGGTCGGAGTACCTCCGCTTGGCCCCCGGAGGCCGGCCGCCCTCGTCCAGGGGCTCCTGCGTGCCCTGCACGGGCAGGTGAGCACTGGGTGTGACATACACAGAGTGTACCTGGTCCGGGCGGCGGGCAGGTGGCTCTCGGCGCCTCACTGGGGCAGCGGCCTCCAGGGCACCCGGTGCCCGGCCGGGGAGGTGGGAGGGCAGGCCGGGCGGGAGCTTGATGTTGGCTGTGGGCATGATGGGGGTCCGCCGGGGGGTCTTCACTCTGACCGTCACGAAGGACGACGGCCTTCGTCGTGGAGGGGCGGCTGCCACGGGGAGGGGGCTCAGGGTGGGCGCGCCGGGGCTGGGGAGAACAGGCGCGGGGGGCCCTTTTGAGAGACAGACGGCAGGGTTACTGCAGCTTCGGGGCCAGTAGATGGACCCTTGCCCCAGGGCCTGCCGGTGGTGGAGGACACGGGAAGGAGAAAAGCAGACGCTGCCTTAATACTGACCTTCTGAGGCCCCCCGCCCGGCCCGCTCTTCCAACAGGCTCTCAGTGCTGGCCGACGTTTCTGAGTCCAGGTTTTCCTCGTCGGAGCCCCGAGGGTCCAGCTCCGGCAGCCGGTAGGTGATGTCCTCCCTGGGGGCGGGGGGAGGGGGTTGTGGTGTCCAAGGCTGTTCCCAAGGTAAAAGACCACCCAACAAGAGTGCCAGGCCAGCAGGGTACAGAACAGGCCTTCCTGGTCCTGGATGGGAGTCCCTGCCCTCAGCACCCCCAGCACCCATCCCCGAATCACACCTGGCCCAGAGACACTCCGGGGAGGATGGTGTCAGGCTGCTGAGGGAAGCCATCCACCTGGCCCTATACTGAGCTAGTGGCAGGCTCCTGCCTCAGGGCCTTTGCAAGTGTTGGTCCCTCTGCCCGAGTGCTCTACCCTGTTCCTAAGACGACGGAGGCCAAGTGGCCCAGATCACACCTGTCCTCCTGGTATAATTTTTTTAAAAAAATTTGACAGAGAGACCACAGGCAGAGGGAGCGGCAGGCTCCCCACGGAGCAGAGAGCCCCATGCGGGACTCGGGCCCAGGACCCTGGGATCATGCCCTGAGCCAAAGGCAGCCGCTTAACCGACTGAGCCACCCAGTCGCCCCCGGTCCTGGCATAATGTTAGTGGCATCCCTACACACTCACGTCTTGACCGGGTGACAGATTAATTGGTCACACTAGCTAAAACCAACTTGAAGACCAAGTTTGGGCATTACCCCTCTGCTGCCCCTTCTTTCCCTGTGGACACCATGGCTCCTGGGGGCCGAGCGGGGGCTTAAACAGAGCCCTAGGCTGCCTTTGAGGATAGCAGCCCCCCAGGAGGTAGGTAGCGGACGACGGGAATGGGCCCAGCCTGTCAGCCTCCTCTAACAGCCGGGTCTGCTATGCGGAGGGGCCTGGGGCTAGGGGCCGGATGGCAGAGCCGCGGGCAGAAAGGGGACAGAGACACTTGCTTCTCCTCCTTGATGGACTGGATCCGCTCAATGAGGATCTCCTTCTCACGGTCCTCGTCGCCGCTGGGGACTTCCTCTTCTGGAAGCACCCCCAGCTCCTCCGGGCCACTGGCACTGCTCGCCCGGGCCTTGGGGCTCTTGTTCTACGACAGAGAAGCGGCAGGTGTGGCTGGCCCCTCTGGGAGGGGGAGGGGGGGGCTCGTGCTCCCGGGAGGGGAGAGGGTGCTGTGAACAGCTCGGGGAGATCAGGTTAGTTCTGATGTGGAAGGGTGGGCTTAGTGAGGCTGCTCCAGGGATCATGTGGGGACCGAGTGGCTGGTGCTTGGCTGATTAGTCATCCTCAGTGCAGGTGGTCAGCAGGCAGTGGGCCTCCCCCAGCATGCACTTCTAGAAGGGTTAGGACATGCTCAGTCTATCCTATGAGACCACGGGCACAAGGGGAACCCAGCATGCACTGCACCGGAGACATGCAGGGCGGCCCGCGGAACGTGTACATACCAGGACCCCCTCATAGGGAGCTGAAAACCCCAGTTTGAGAGGCCATGGCTGGGGAAGAGACGAACAGAGGGTGACCACACAGGGGCCATGACCACCACACGGGCACAAGTCACGGGCACCGAGCCACATCGGACTGCGGGGGCAAGGACAGTGTCCTCCTGTGGGAGCCCAGGACCTGCCCCCCTCAGTCCCCACCCTCACTGTGGGGCCACTTCTGCGGTAGGGACTTTTCCCTGTAGAAGCGGCAGAAGGATGACCTGAACCATCACCGAGTGGATGACAGGTCCCATGCTGCCCTTCGAGGGGCAGTCGGCATGAGGCTGAGCGAGGAAGGTGGTCACTTAGCCAACGTGGGGGAACTGGCCCTCAACCACGCGCCCTTGGCTTGTGGCCAAGGGCATGCAAGGGCCCCCGCCGCCCCCAAGCCCTGCCCACCGGCCATTGCCACCCCGCCTGCTCACAGTGTTTTGTCGCAGGAGGGAGAGCCTGCGGAAGGCAATGCTCTCCGCAGCTTCCAGCTGGTTGATCTCCTCCATCTTCACCTTGTACTTCCTCATCTGTTCCTTGATGAGCATCTCCACGCAGCTGTGGAGAAGGTGACCCAGTGACTGCCCGCAGGATGGCCAGCATCAGGGCCTGGCGTCCAGAGGGCACTGGCCGGAGACTGGGGCCCAGGGGCCGAGATGGAGAGCCCGGGACCAGGCAGGGCCACAGACGCAGCTGTGGGCTGTGGCTCCCATCTCTGTGGCAGCGTGCTGTGTGACCTCGTGAGGCTCACTCCACCTTTCTGAGCCTGAGGCCCCATCTCCACAAGCCTCCCGGTTTGAAGGAGGAAGCACAGCACCGTGGACCAAAGTGAGCCAGCCCGTCCCAGTCCCCCTGCAGGGCGGGGACTGCCCCGCCGCACACGGAAGCCTAGGGGCCCACAGGAGCACCGTGAGTAGTTAAGTGTGGGGGGCAGGCCCCTCAGCCTTGACAGAGAGGCAGTCACAACTCAGGGTTTTCCATCGTCACAACCACATAAGAAAAAAGGGAGCAAAGAAAGTGCCGGAAGAGGCTGGAAGAAAATCTGTCAACACCACGTGGCTACGCGGGTGTGTCAGAGCCACACAAGAAACCACCTAGAGTGACAGGTTCTTATTTTTACAGCTTGAAGCCTAAACAGTGCCTCTTAGTCCCTGACGTCTGACGACTTCCGAGCTCATTTGAAAAACCCTGAAAACTTCTGAAGGTGGCGCAGGGGGCAGAAGAGACCCCCAGACAGCTGCTGCTTTCCTGACATTTTTTGCTGCTACCAGAGACCAAGGACGTCAGGATGCTGGGCGCCCCCCCGTCTGCCCCTCGCCTTGCAAGTGGAGAGAGGTTTCTCCTTTCCTCTGCGTTCTTCAGCCTCAAAAGCACTTGGCAGGGATGCCCTAGCTGCTGGAGGAGACGTAATGCGGGGGGGCGGGGCGGGGGCTGGCGCCCAGCACTTACGTGGTGACCTTGAGGACGTCCTTCATGCTGGTCAGCGGGTCCGAGTTGTCGGGGCAGCGCAGAAGGCAGGGTGCGAAGATGATGGCCAGGGCGCTGGGAGACATGCGGTTCACGTCCTCAAGCAGGGCCACCCTGTGTGGGGAGCGGCAGTTAGGGCGGCCAGGGAGACCCCGGATCTGAGGCCCGAGCCCTGCGGTTGCTTCGGGGAAGGGGCCTGGAGGTGGGACAGGGGCGGAGCCACCAGAGAAGGCCGGCCCGGGGCACACCGTGGAGGGGCTCTTGATGGGGACCCCCCCACCAACAGAAAGCAGGCGGCAGGCACTTGCTTGACAAGGTGGAAGATGAGCCGCTCCAGCGAGTTGTGGTTGGCCTCAGGCAGGTGCTCCAGGACGGCGTAGATGGCGCCCAGCTGCTCCTGCTTCTCTGGCAGCTCTGGGGGGGCCCGGGGCATCAGCTCCCTGTAGGCCTGTCCCTGACACGTCCCCGGGGGCGGGGGGGGGGCAGGGCTGGGACGGGTGTGTGGCAAGGTGCAGGGCCGTGGAGGGGTGCACCCGCCCCAGGCCAGCCACTCGGAGCCCTGGTTCCTCCGCCGCGCCTCCCCGCCCAGCCGCCATGAGCACGCGTGGTGCCAGCCCCGACCGTGGCCGCCCGCCTGCCCTCGCTGCTGCTGCAGTGGGACTCACCCACGGCTCGGAGGAAGTCGCCGTACTGGGCGAAGGTCATGAGGGGCTCAGGCAGCTCTCGAAGCCACTGCTTGAGCACACCGGTGATGGCATGGATGGGGAAGTTCTCCAGCTTGACGGCTGCGGGGTCTGTGGGCAGGCCGGGCGGGGGCTGGTGAGCGCAGGCAGGACCCTCCCCGCCACGTGCCCACCCGCCCCCGACACCCACCTGTCTGCAGTGCCTGTCGCAGCTCCCGTGTGCGGTTGGCAGCGCCTGACTTGCGGTAGAGACCCTCGGTGTACAGGCCGTGCATCTCCACATGTTCCAGAAGCTTCTCCAGCACGATGGGCACGGAGGCCTTGTCACTGGTCAGGCTGTCCACGCACACGCCAAAATGGCCTGGCTCGGCGCCTGGCTCGCTCTGCAACACCAGAGGTGGGGTTCAGGCCTCTCGTGTGGGCTCCCTCCCTCCTTGCCGGCGGCTGGGGGCGCCCGGCTGGGGAGGTGGGCTTGCTGGCCGCTGGGCTCTCTCAGGCCTGACAGCAGCCACAGCTCCCTCGGGGGAGTTGGTCCTGTTCCTGCTGCAGCCCCAGCACTTGGGACCCGGCCTCCCTTGTGCAGAGCTGGAGGCTTCCCTCCGCCTAGAGGAGGGAGGAGCATGGCTGGGGGGTCTGAGATGCACACATAAGCCCGGCCCTGCCTCGGGGGACCTCAAGGGGCTCTGACAGAACCGGGGGGTGCTCTTCTCTGGACCAGCCCCTCCTGTCGGCTCCCTCCTCCTACCTGACACCCAACCTTGGCCTTGCACCAAGCACACCCTCTCCTCCCCATGGCTTGGGATGGCCTCCCCCAGGTCTTCTGGAAAGTTCCGGGCCCTGGGGGGTGCTCACCTTGCTCCCACATGTGTAGGAACAGTAGGTCTGAATCTTGTGTACACATTTCTTGTGGCAGGTCATCTTGCACACTAGGAGGTCATGGGGGGGGTCACAGATGGTGCATCAAGGGCCCCAGGTTCCCACCAACCGGCTTCTATTTTTTTTTTTTTTAAAGATTTTATTTATTTATTTGTCAGAGAGAGAGAGCGAGAGCAGGAACACAAGTAGGGGGAGTGGGAGAGGGAGAAGCAGGCTTCCTGCCGAGCAGGGAGCCCGATGCGGGGCTCGATCCCAGGACCCTGGGACCATGACCTGAGCCGAAGGCAGACACTTAACGACTGAGCCACCCAGGCGTCCCTCCACCAACTGGCTTCTAAACGTGAGACATATGAATTTCTACCCCAATTCCCAGGCAAGGAAGCCATGTGGGCAGACGTTCACAGCTGGTGACTGTCAGTGGCCTCAGAGCCTGGCCAATGGGACAGTAGCAGGGGCTTGGGGGGCCATGCTTGAGAGAGAAAGCTAGCTGAGACCAGAAAGGAGGGGGCATCCAGTGTCCTTGTCTCAGGGCGGTGACAAGTGCCCGAGTATTTGCGATGGACACTTGGGGGATACACAGGGACCGAAGAGACAGCACACCCTGGGCAGAAGAGAGACAGGCCCGGCCGATCGTGGCAGGAACACACAACCGCCAGAGACCTGACTGACCGCACCTAGGCCCAGACCCTCCTGCCCACTGGGTGGGCCCAGGCTGCGTCTGTGTCCCAGGGTTCCTCTGGGGCAGACTGGCCTTGCCTGCCACATGGGGGAGGGACTCCGAGGGTCTAGGGAGGTGTTGGCAGATCAGGCAGCAGGAACAGTGTGCACGTAAGCTGGGAGGGAGGACATGGGGTAACCTGCTGGAGTGGGCGTGTGGAGGGCAGGTGGCAGAGGTGGGTGGGGGCCTCAGAGCCGGTTGAGAATCGGCATCTGCCCCAGGGTGGCAGTGGGAAGACTGAGTGGGTGAGGCATGGCCAGGGCAGTGTTCCAGAAAGATCCACCCCGTGGCTCGAGTGGAGGCCCTGGTGCACACTGAGAGGTTGGGGACGTGGTGGGGGAGAAGCGGGTGTCGTGGAGCATCAGGGGGCATGGTGCGAGGGCCAGGAGCACTCACCGCTGCAGAGCAGGGCCTTGTCCATGAGCCAGATGTAGGAGAGGCACTGCTCACACGACTGCGGGATGCTCACCTGGTAGCTGACGAACACGTGCCCATTGTGCTGCTGGACCTGGGGGGCCGTGGGGGAGGGCGCTGAGCAGTCAGGGCAGACCCCCGCCCCCCCACGCTCTCACTGCGAGGCTGCCCAGCCTGAACGCGGCCTGTGGCACCTCAGGGCCGAGGTTCACGTTCACGAGCAGGGATCCCTAGGGCTGGGCGGGAAAACACGCTCCCACACGTGCGTGCGCACAAATACTCACAGCGCGATCCTGCTTCCGCTTCTTCTTCTGAGCTTTGCTCTGCTGTGAGGGAGCACACGGGGGAAGTGTGTGAGGGCCCTGGGAGCACCTCCACCTCCCGCTGCCACCCCCCCCCACTGGTGGTCCCTGAAGCGGCACCACCAACCTTGGGCGGCTCGAAGTCGTTCTTGGTGTGCCCGCGGGTGAACTCGTCGAGCAGCGACTGGAAAAGGTTGAGGACCAGGTTGGTGTCCTTTTCCCCTCGCTCGGCCGCCAGGTTGTTCACGACAATCTGGTAGTTCTCCATTAGGTCCTTGTAGCCGACGTGGATCTTCCCGTTCTGCGGGGATGCAGGCGTGACCCTCGTGGGACAGACAGATGGGGGGGCGCCCTGGAGAGGGCACGGGGGGGGGTCCCCCCAGGGGCCCTCCCCGGGGCTGGGGACTGCACGTACAGGGACAGAGTACATGGTTTTGAGGTTGCTCCTGAACTTTTCGGTGGCTTCGATGAATAAGCTCTCGATGGGAGTCTTCTGAGAACGCAGGTCGTTTATCTGGAGAAGGAGAGAGAGATGGCCTGACTCGGAGTTACCTCCGAGGCTTGGCATCTGACCGCTTGCTGCTCTGGTCTGTCCCAGGTCCTTCCCTGGCTCCTCTGTGATCCCAGGGGGGGAAAAAAAAAATCCAGGCCCCCTGGCTAATCCTGGTCTGTCCAATCCCTTCAGCCCAGGTTTAAACTAAACACCCAACATTTGGGGCTGGGTCACACTAGGGGTGTTGAACAGCACCCCCGGCCCCCACCCACCAGTTGCCAGTAGCACTCCCCAGTCATGACAACCAAAAATGTCTGCAGATGTAGCCAACGGTCCCCTGGGACACAATCATCCCTGGGGCCCCTCCTGCCACTACACACAGGTGCTTAACCCTGAGCCATGCCCCAAATGCATGTGATAGTGACCGATTCACCTCTGCTGTATACACGACGTGCCCAGTCGGCATCTGCCCTGAGACCCAGTGCGTTTTGTAAAAGTGTACTCTAAACAAAATGAGTTCATGGTCAGGGCTGAGCCACAGCGAGTCACCCAGTGGGATGCAGGTGTGGCCAGCGCCCACCTGACTCCAGGCACTTCCGTTTCCCCCAGTGTGAGAGTAAGTGGGGCAATCAGCCCCAGGGGGGCTGGGAGCCAACACACACAGTGTCTTCAAGCAGCAGATTCTGAACTTCCTGGGCAGGTACTGCCGGATCCAATGCATCCGCCTGGTGCCCAAGCTGCACGCACTAGGTGCTGGAGAGGACGCTGGCCCAGACCACAACCCCTTGCCCGAGACCCTCCGGACAAGGAGTGCCCCAGAATCAGGCAGTGCAGATGTGACACTGTTGCACAAGTTCTGGGCCGGCCCTGTAATCAGACCCACTGCCTTTTTTTTTTTTTTTTTTTTTTTAAGTAAGCTGTATGCCCAACAAAGGGCTTGAACTCATGACCCTGAGATCAAGAGTCACCTGCTCTACCGACGGGCCAGCCAGGCGCCCCAAGACCCACCGCCTTCTCACACGAAATGTAAATATCCACGGTGAGCAACATGCATGTATCCTACAAATGTTCTCCCGTGAGTCCAGGTGGAATTTTGCGGTGAAGTCTGGGAATAAAGCGTCTGGTTTCTGGAACGTTCTGTGTTGGAACTGTGCCCCTGGACATTCTGTTCCTGGCACACTAAGGGCTGTACCGTGGCAGCTCTGGAGCGCCGGGTGGTGACAACCCTTCTGGGGAGGCCCCGGTCTGACCCTGTGTGTCCCCCCAACCCCGTAGTTGCCCCTCGAGGACGACCCACCTTGTTGAGCAGGAACTCATCCAGGTACTTGAGCTCATTGGCATTGGTGATCTTGCGGAACACTGATTCTCGCCACTTCTCCGACACTGTGATTTTGCCAATCTTGAGGTTTCGGTTCTTCTTCCCTTTGCCTCCTGGCTCCTTGGCGTGCTTCTCGCCTGCTGGGTGGCGGTGCTGGTGGCTGGAGGAGGCTGGAGGGAGAAGGAGCAGCTGGTGAGGTGGGTTCCGGGGGAGGCAGGGTCCCACACGCAGAGAACCAGGACCCTGCCCTGTTGCAAGCTGGGGTCTGCAGTCAGAAAGCACCCTGGGGTTGGGCGGCGGTATCCGGGACCAGCCCTGAAGCCCTGGGCCCCGTACACATCCCCGGGGACCCTGGCAGCTCTGCCCTCCATCCCTGAGGCTGCCAGCGACCAACCTTCTAGATTCTTTTTGGTGGTGGCAGCTTCCAGCATGGTGAGCCCTGGCGCTGTGTTCTCCGTTTCCTCTACCCCCTCCAGGCTGGATTTTTTATCCTTATTCTTATGCAAGAAAAGTCTTTTAAAAGTGGATCTGCAGGAGAAAGTAAGGGGTTTCATTTAAGCCTCAGGAAGCGACAATGGAAACAAGGCTGAAGGAAAGGTTATCTTACTATAAAGAGAAAAATCACCCTTTGCTTGGTTATCCACAGAAAGAGATGCTACTAAAAATGAAATTGATTTGTGGGAACTGACAGGGGAGTCAGGTGAAAAAACAAGACGCAGAGCAGACATCACAGCATGACCCCATTTTCGTGTGAAAAAAAAAGAAAAGAAATAAAACTACCCTCTGCCCCCGTGTGTTTATGCGCCTGAGTTTTAGGAAAGAAAATCAGAGGGAACGAATGCCCAATTGGGCACCGAATGGTGGGCCCCCCAAATGATGTGTCTGTGTGCTCATGCTCAGGACCTGTGAGGGTGATCTTATTTGGGAAAAGGGTCTTTGCAGATGTGACTAAGTACTATGCGTCATGCTCTGAATGAATGTCTCCCCTCAAATTTGAATGCTGAAGTCGTACCCCCCGTGGGATGGCATTAGGGGGGTGATTAGGTCACGAGGGGGGAGCCCCCTTGCCCTTCCTGCTACGTGGCACCCCAGGGAAAAGACACCATCCGTGAACCAGGAAGTGGCTCCCACCACATACTGCATCTGCTGGTGCCTTGACCTTGAACTTCCAGCCCCCAGAAGATATGTCTAGAGTTTAAGCCACTTAGTCTGTGGTGGTTTTGTTACAGCAGCCTCAAGATGAGGTCATCTTGGATTACCCAGGTGGGCCTTACATCCAGGGACCAGCATCCTTATGAGAGAGAAAGAGAGAACACAGAGGAAAGAGGAAGGTCATGTGAAGATGCAGATGGGGACGAGGGTGGTGCAGCCACAAGCCGAGGCTGCCTGGAGCCCCCAGGAACCGGAAGAGGCAAGGAGTGCCCTTCCCTAGAGCCTTCCGCCGGGGGGGGGGGGGGGGGGAGGAGGGGGCACCCTGCCAACACCCTGATTTCGGACTCCTGGCCGCCAGGACCATGAGAAGTGAATTCCAGTTGTTGGAAGCCCCCTGCTTTGAGTGCTCTGTTTTGGGGGTTGGGGTGTCCCCGCGGCGGCGAGCACTCTGCAAGCCTGTTCTGGACCTTCCTCAGCCTCCTGTCCCTGCGTTCGGATCAAAGCCCCCCTGTCCCATGGCTCATCCTCTCCGCTCTGCGATGGAACCATCTGGAGCACTTCTGAAGGGGTTTTCTGGAGCCAGAGCTTTTGGCCCAGTTTCTTCTATCCACGGACCCGGGAGGGGTCCCGGAGGTAGGGGGAGCCGGGAGCTGGTTCTGATGCCATAAAAAGTCAAATGGAAACCGTCTACCTGTGGACCCAGAGGAGGTGACCCAGATTGGCTCTAGGCTGCAGTGGGAATGACACCGGCACGCAGCCCCACCGGCACGTGAGGTCACAAACTGGGCGCCGTGAGGGACTGCTTATCCTAGACCGGGTAAACACCTGCCCGACTGTGCTTCGTAAATGCCATCAGTCTAGGAGACCAGACTGCCCTGAGACGGGGGGCCCCTGGCAGGGCCCCTGGGCATCCTCTGGTGGTGACCTGAGCCACCTCCCAAGCTCACACTTACTTAGAGTCGGCCTGGTGGCCTGGGGACAGCCCAGAATCTGAGCCGACAGATGTGTCACCTGACTTCTTCTTCTGAACGGCCAGCTTCTTGGTGCTGGGCTCCCCGTCCACGGTTTCTATAGAAGGCTGCAAGGGAACAGGGCTGGGTAAGCAAAGGCAGGCGGGACTCACTGGAGGGAAAGCTGCATTTTGGGCAGAGCTGGGGCAGCCAGGGTGGGAGCTGCAGCCTGAAGCTTTACCTGCATCTTGGTCTGGGATGGGGACGGGAGGAGCTTGGAGACATCGCTCGTGGACAAGGAAATGCGTCTCTCCCTGTGAGATCACAGAAACGTGGCTTTTATTTACAAGGGCGAGTTAGGAGACCTTTTTGGTTGTCCTGACTTGGGTGGAAGGGGCTCGGGCATCTGGTGGGCGGAGAGCAGGGATGGTGCTCCACACTCCACAGTGCATGGGTCAGCCCACCCCAGAGAACGAGCCGGCCACAGGTGTTGGCGTGCTAGGCCAAGAAAGCCCGGCCTGGCAGAAGGCCTGCACCTTCTTCCAGTTCTTCGTCCCTCTGGCCAAGCAGGCCTCTGGGAGGAGGGGCTGGGGACTCGGGGTCACCGGTGTGGAGCTAACTAAGGGTCAGGCAGAGTGGGTCAAGAGCTGAGCCCCTTCTTCAGTTCCTGGGTGAAGGTAATCACCCCTATTCTCTGATGAGGACACGGAGACCCAGGCAGACTGGGAAGTGGGATGTTGCCCCGAGAGGCTGCCTCCCACAAAGCCAGGGGATTTCTGTGTGAACACAGCTCATTATGGGGCAGGAAGAGGACTCAGGATCCCAGCTGGCCCCAGGCTCCGTAGCTCCTGGCAGATGCCAAATCTTCACGTTCCCCTGCCCCTCCTTCCCTCGGGGCTCCCACACACCTGGCCTTGGCTCTCGGGCAGGTACAGAGCCACTCACACGTTTTTGGGACACGTGGCACGGCCCAGGGCCCGCTGCCAGGCCTCCACCCAACCCAGCCTGGCAGCCATGGTGTTCCGACAAGGGAGGACCCGGGGCTTACTCTGTGGGTGTGAGAGCGGCCCCCACGGCCCTGTGCCGCTCGCTGAGGTCCAGGGACTGGCTCAGCATGGCGCTCGAATTGGCGGCCATCAGCTTCCTGCCCCGCCACAGCTCCACGGCGCTGGCCAGCCGCTCAGAGTCTGGGTCCCGGTACCGCTGGATCTGGGTGGAGCCCCCCGGGCTCTCAGACCTGTCCTGTGCCCTCGGGTCACCCCCCAGCTTGCTCTTGTCCTTGGGAGTCTCGGGGGTGGTGCTGGGGGTGGGCACATTGACTCTACTGTCCAAGGCTAGGCTGGTTGGCCGTTCCACGTGGCCAGGCGGTGGCTCCCTGCCCTGCAGGGTTTCTCCAGAGAGCTGGCTGGCCGGCGCCCCCTGCAGTGGCTCCTCGGGCTGCTTCTTAGAAGCATTCTCTGTCTCTGTCCCCGCATTTGAAAGGGTTTCTTCTTCTCTGGTCTCCTTTCTGTCTTCGGGGAGGCTCTCCTCTTGCTCTAGCACAGTCCTTCCAGAAGATTCTCTGAGGGCCATCTCTTCCTTACAGGACTGTATGTGTTTGTTTTGGAGCTTCACGTGCTCCAGCCCTCTCTGCCGCCGTGACTCACGCTTCTCCCGGCTGCTGGGCACTTTCTCGTGACTTTCAGCTGCATTTTTCTGGGGTGGGAGAGCCTTCTCTGGGCTGGGGACCTCCTTCTCTGGTTGGGAGTTCTCTGCCAGGGGCTCCTCACTTGGCCACCCTTCGGGTTCCAACACCGAATGCTCCCTGTCCTCTGATGGTTCTGGGTCCTGCCTGGGCACCTGCTCCTGCTCAGCCGCCTGGCCTGGCCCGCCCTCTGCCGTTTCCGCCCTCAGGGCCTGCTGGGCTTCCCTCTCCTCTCCAGCCTTCTGCTTCTCTGCGACCATCCGGCTGAAGCTGGTGTGAGAAGAGTAAAGGGGCTGGGTTCAGAACAAAAGTGCGTGCCATCTCCAGAATCCACCCAGGGCGTCAGGGACTCCCGTGCCACCCACAGGCTGGCGGCCAGGCTTTGCCCCTGCCAAGTGGGGTAACCCTGGCCCTCAGAGATGCTTCTGGAAAGGCAGAAATGCCTCAGCTAGGAAAGGGAGATAGAGGAGGTGGCCCCTTATTGTCATGGCCACCTCTGCCCTGGGTCTCCCTGTTGTGAGAGGGATCTGTCAAAAAACCCCTGAATTCCTGTGGGGTCCCTGGCTGGGTGGATGCTTGAGCTTCATATATAAGCATGGGCTGAGGGGAACCCACCATGGGCTGGTCTTCACAACCTGAACCCTCCACCTCTGAAGCCAGGTGTTTCATCAATGGGCCCAGGGTAGGTGGGTACAGTAAGGGGGTCCCTGGCAGAGACCAAGTCCCGCCAACAGTGACCTTGGTTTTCGTCTACAGGTGTTGCCCACCAGCCCTGGAGCATCTCTCTGGGGCTGCGTGTGCCCAGACAGCCAGATTTTTGACAGCCCCTCCCAGCTTCCCTGCATCTAAATGATGTCCTGGGGGCTCCCCTGGCCAGGAGGTATCTCAGGCAGCTCTCGGGTGAGTGGGATGTTAGGGGCTGGGCCGGGGTGGTGGGGGGGCAGTTGGGGGAGGGATGGGAGGTGGGGCCTTGCTCTGCTCACCTCTTGCGCTGAAGGTGACCCCGGCAGAGGCTCTGCAGGCGGATGATGCTCTGTCTACGGCGCCGGTAGGCCACCCGTTGCCGGTAGCCCCTCCACGCGGCCTGGAGGTACACAGCAGCCTGTGTCCTCTCCAGGGCCCGTCGGACGCAGTAGGACCGCCAGCAGGCCTGGGTGTGGAGTGAGTGTTCAGGGCCTGAGCATGTGTGACCCCCGCTGCCCCCGTCCCTGGCCCTGCAGGGTCCCCGCGGTACCTGGATGGTGATGGCTGCCTGCCTCATCTGCAGAAAGTGCCGGCGTTCCAGCACCATCCGGAACCAGCTCTGCAGGAGCAGGATCTTCCGCACGACCTCCCGGTGCAGCGTCTCCTGCAGGGCTTGGCGCTCTGTCTCCTTCAGGAAAACCTGGTGGGGCATGGGCACAGGAGGGGTCAGCACAGCCCCCAGAATCCCTGTGCCCTGTAAGTGTGTGAGACAGAGCTGGTATGCTGACTGACCCGACCAAGAGGAATTTTTTTTTTAATATATTGAGAGAATTCTTGTAACGTGAAGTTAACCATCGTTAACACAAACAAATCAGGGGCATTTGGTACGTTCACAACATTGTGCAAACATCACTACCATCGAGCTCCAGAACATTTCCATCACCCTGAAGAGAGACCCCATCCCCGTGAGCAGTCACTCCCCGTTTCCTCTCTCCCTCCGGCCCCTGGTAATAACCTGTGATCTGCTTTCTATGGATTTGCCTGTTCTGGAAGCCTCATATACACGGGATCACACACTATGCAGGCTTTTGTGTCTGGCTTCTCTCATTCATCATGTCTTCAAGGTTCATCCATGTCATAGCGTGTAGCAGGGCCATAGAGTAATTCATCGTACGAATGGCCCACAGTTCTGGAATCCATTCATCAGCTGATGGACTGCATGGGCTCCTTCTACCTATTGTTGACTAGTGCCGCTATGGACGTGCGCATATAAGGATCTGTTTAAACACCTCGTTTCCAGTTCTTTTGGGTCCATACCCAGGAATAGAATTGCTGGGTCATGTGGTAACTAGAGGATTAGCTTGTTGGAGAACAGTGAAGGGACTTTTCACATCAGATGAAGCCCTAACGGGAGCTGCCCTTAGCCCTTGCTGGACGAGGACAGCGGCTGGTGCCCCGACAGTAAGAAGCAACCAGCACGTACCGAGAGCTGGTAGACGGTGTCTGAAAGGAACACCAGGGAAAGAAGCCTTCTGCCAGACGCTAAAAGCTAGCAACTGGCTCCTGGACACCCCGCAGGAACCCTAGGCCATGTGTGAGGAAGCAGGAAATGGGAGTGATGCCTGAGCCCCGCCCCTTAGATGCACCCCTTTGCCTTCTGGGAAGAAAGAATATGCTGGGCCCCAAGAAAGACACTTCCTCAGCCGAGCCCCTTGTCTCTCAGCATGTGGCCCGGGACCTCGGGCCATGGGAGGACCCTGCGTGTGGTGGGAGGCGGGGTGAGGGTTTGCGGCCCCTGAGGGGCGGGAGCCCTGACCTTGGTCTTCCCGATCTGGTAGTTCCTCTTGTCCACGTCCATCTTTTCCAATAGGGCAGAAATGACCTCCCTGCAGGGCTGGGTGTTCTTGGGCAGCAGCACCTGGAACTGCTCTGTGAAATCCTGTGTGATTTTGGCCAAGAGAAGAGAGTCTCTGTTGAGTTTCTGCCACCAGCAAGGATATGGCGCTCCAGCGATTCCCTGGTCGAGCCAAGTTTCCAAAGCTGGAGTGGTACTACTGACAAAGCTAGAATCTCAGACTCTCTGAAACAGCTTCAAGCTTCGGAAAGACCACCACACACACAGAGCACTGGGTCTTTCAGTCACTTGGAGAGTGGCTCTTAAGGGCCTGCCAGGGCTGGCATTGTTGGGGGGTGGCCAGGAAACAGGGCTGCCTTCGCGGGGGCTCACAGTCTACGGCTCATTAGAGAGCTGAATCAGAGCTGGAGATACACAGCTTTTAAGTAAAGAGGTCAAATTTTTAAGAATGAAGCGTTAGTAAAATACACTGGCATTTCCTCCCATTTCTGTGATTCTGCTTTTCCTATTTATACACGGTCAGAGAGACGCTATTTCCATTCTGTAGATGAGAAAAAGGGAGGCGTGCCATGATGAAGCCCTGTCCCCGAGGCCATACAGGTACAGCTGGATTGGGGACAAGGTGCCACCACCTCCGGCTTCAGGCCCAGTGCTGACTCCTGTGCTCACACCGGGGATGCCAGCTCATCGTATGAGCCAGGGGTTCTCAGGCCAGGCTGGCTTACCACCAGGGACGTGGGGTGATGTCCGGACACATCCAGGCTTCTCCCAACTTGGGAGGGCAGGGTGCTCCTGGCATCGAGACCAGGCATGCTGCTCAACGTCCCATAATACACAAGGCAGCCCCCACCAAAAGAATGACCAGGTGGCCCCAGGGTCAATGGTCCTGCCGTCGAGAAACTGTTCTAGCAGCTTGGTCTTCACTAATTTGAGGTCACCAAAGATCCTTCGCATTTCTAAAAACCCCAGGGAGCCAGAACTGCTTGCTGCTGGTTGGTGGAATAGAAGAGATGGGTATAAAAGCATCTGTCACAGAAGATGCTCAACAGAGGGCAGAACTGTGCAGGGATCTGCTCATGTAACTCCCTCTTCCCAGCTTGGCTCGACACCTCTGTATCCTTCCAGGCTTGGCCTGGGCCCAGCCACCTCTTCCGAGGACACTTGCTACCCCCAACCCCAACGACAGAGAAAAATCTGGTATAAATGCCAACAGTGCTGGGGTGGAGAAGCCTTGGCATCAAGTGACCCCCTGGGTTTATGTTCCAGAGAAGCACTCTCTCTGAGAGCAGGTGGCTGGCCCCCTGCCCCATCAGGACAGGCACGCGCGTGCCGCCTACCTGGAACGTGTACTTGGCGCTGTAGCCTGACCTCCGGATTCGCACTGTCTCCAGCATGCCCGTGTAGCGCAGCTGCTGCAGCACCAGCTCATCGTCGAAACACAGCTCCTTCTGAAACGGGGTATGGGCGGTCAGGACATGTGCCTGCTGCTGGACAGCGAAGCGTCGGCGGCCGGGGATGGGGAGCTATGGGACAAAGTCCTGTAGGCTTCCGGACACAGGCACAGTCGGGGAGCAAAGGCCAGCCCCAGCTGGTCGGGACTGTCCCCAGCGTGGCAGCCGTGGCCACCCGGAGGATCCGTATTTCCTTGCTCCAGACATTCTTTTTGGATTAAAGAGGTGGGGCTGCTCAGCAGTGGGGCTTAAGGTATTCATCTTTTCTGGAAAAGCTGGCATCTGATCTGCTCTATTCCCTGGTGTCTGGGAGACACGTGCCATTTCTTGCTGCTTAATTTAAGATGATGTGCTGCAAAGAGTTAGTTCTTAAGAGCTCCAATCAAAACCGGTGCTGAGCTCATACCCTGCACCAGGCCCTGGGGTAAATACTAGGGATTCAGCCAAGAGGAGAATAAGGTCTGGAGGTGGAAGCCAGGTGCGTACGTGAATGGGGCAGATACTGCCAGGGCCCCCGGGGAAGGGTCCAATAGGTGAGGGGGCCCTGGACTGAGTCCTGAGGAGGGAATGGGCAGGTAACAGCCAGGTGAAGGCCCAAAGGAGAACTCTGGGTCCTTGCCCAGGAGGAGAGAAGCCACAGAACCTGGTAGGGAGAAGCTGGGCTCTGGATGTTGACAGGGCATCCCAGGAGCAGGAAAAAAGGAAATAGAAATGGGAAGAGGCAAAGGGGGTAGGCCCAGATCCTAATGGTTCTAGCAAAGTCCCCAAGGGGACAGAATGGCCGATGGACCTATGGGGCAAAGGAAACCTGGCAGGGAGGGCTGAGCCCCCACTGGGGCCCCCACTGGTGCTCCATGAGTCTTTCCAGAAATTTTCAGATCAAATGAACAGCAGGCTCTGTGCTTCTGCCATATGACCTCAGCCCCTCCCTTCTGGCACATTTTCTGCACTGGCCGATTTGGAGATGTACTGAAGAACATGTTTGACTTGTCCCTCCTAGGGCTTCGCCACATTCCAGATGATGTCCTTGCTCTTGGTGGGCCACCTGGCTGCCCTCACTGCTTCCTGCGAACCCCCCCTCCACCTCAGGCCGGCCATTTCTGGTTCCCGGAACCTGTGTGAACACTTGGTTCCTTGAGACCTTGGCCTTCACCTCCCCAAGACATGGGAGCTACTTACCTTCTCGGCATTGGAGCGGATGCAGCGGATAAAGAAAGGCTCCGCCTTCCCCAGTGCCTCCAGAAGCTTGTTAAGGGACGTCTGGGGAAAGAGGGAGAGGTCTTGAGCTGGCAAGCCGCTCAGTGGGAGGGGACCCAGGTCACTCGCTGGCATCAGCACTGATACAGGACATGGGAAGCCGTAGCTGGACATTCTGACTAGAGGCTGCACTACCTCTGGGAGCCCCAAAGAGAGCCGTAGGGTCCCCAGAGTTAACAGCTGTCATCTTCCCAGGGTCTCCCAGCTCTCTGTCTCAGTGGGAATATTGGGGGGGGGGTTGGTGGGACCAGATAAACTCCTTCTGGGGATTTAAAATGCCGGTCAGCCGCAGAAAGAAGCACAGATGCCATGATTTTGTTCTTCAGCCTGCTGTTTACAAAAAGGATTTGCAGGGGGTGCCTGGGTGGCTTAGTCGGTTAAGCGGTTGCCTTCTGCTCAGGTCATGATCCCAGGGCCCTGGGATCGAGCCCCGCATCGGGCTCCCTGCTCGGCGGGGAGCCTGCTTCTCCCTCTCCCTGCCTCTCTGCCTACTTGTGCTCTCTATCTCTGTCAAGTAAATAAATAAAATCTTTAAAAAACAAACAAACAAACAGACAGACAGACAAACAAACAAAACCAAAAAGGATTAGCAGAAGCTCCCAGGTGAGGGGATTACAAAAAAAGTCAAGGCAGACACAAAAGACTCAGACTGAGGAAAAGGGGAAAGGGAAAAAAAGGTAATGGCAAGTAAGGGTCAGCAGCAGCCTTTCGGCCCCCTTAAAAAAAGTACCTCTGAGCTTCCTGGCAGCCAGGGGAAAAAAAGGGAAACATGACCTCACAACACAGTTCGGTGGTCACCTTCATGGGCTCACGTTATTTTAACTCAATGGTTCACAACAGGGGTGATTCTTCCCCACCCACCAGAGCATGTGGCAATGTCTGGAGACATTTTTGATCGTCACAACCGGAGGATGCCACCATGTGTCCCATAACGCCCAGGATGGCCCCTGCCATGGAGGACGAGCCAGCCCCAAATGTCAAACAATGCCGAGGGCAGGAAGCGCTAGAATAACCATTTGTTGGGTTTGCCATGGCCAGGTCACAAGAGCATTAGGCTGAGTTCGCCCACCCCCCACCCCGCAGCCTCTCCGGGCTGCCTACCTGGAACTGGGCGCTGATGCTAGGTGGCTTCTTTTTCTTGTGGAGGTGCAGCAGGGACTTGGTGGTGCGATCGTGAAGAGTCATGCTGATGATGAGCTTCAGGGACTTGGAGTCCAGCAGGTTCTAGGACAGACACGTGGGGTCTGGCCTGCCCTCCTGGGGGGCCCAATGGGCACTGGGAGGCCCTGGAGCCAGGACTATGCTCCCGGGGGTGGCAGCTCTTAGGATCAATCTCGGGACAGTGCTGCTGGAGGGCAGGGGGTGGTGGGCTTGGCAGGAGGCAGAGGCGGCCCCAAGGCCCATGCGCCTTGCACATGGCACCAGCTCCGGGAGGACTGATTACGGCCTCTTTTGCAGCCCGATGGGCCGGAAGCCGAGAGCTCCAGAGGGCCACCTTCCTTCTGGACATGACTTCTCCAGGGGTGCCAAGACCCTGGCACTTCTGCACGAGCTTCTCCGGCGGATCCCCCCATGTGTGCCAACCCTTAGTATCAGCTCACAGAAGGAACTAGCGCTGTCCCGTCTGTTGGCCAGACTAGGAGGTTTTTCTCCCTTTTGCACATTTCATAATCCGTCCGCACACTGTATGTGGAGACTAGATAGAGACTGGGTGCAGTTTACTGGAGGCCAACTACTGGGGTCTCGGCTACTGGCCACGCACGGTTGCCCCCTTCCTGATGGGACTTCCCTGGCTGAAGGGCCTCTGCTCCCAGAAACGCCTGGGAGGTGCTGTATCCTGTTCTGCCCTCCGGAGGTGGCTGGTAGCTAAAGATCCCCAAAGTGGGGGGAGGACAGAAGGGTCCCATTGCCTCTGGGTGGGAAAAGCTCTTTGGTGCAGATCATACTCCGAGGCTCCCGTGGGATCAGGCCTCCCCCTGCCCCGGCCTGCTTTCCCACCTCTTCTCAGGTTCCTCCCGGGAGCTCCCGTCAACATGCTTGTGCAGATAACCCCATCACATGCCCAGCTTCTGGAAAACCCCAAGACCGCTCCAAATCATTTCCATCGGAGAAATTATTTTTGGAGGGGAGCGGGCGGCAGGGGGGGACGGCGGGAAGAGGAAGGAACTAAAAAGCTGGAGATGTTAAAAGTGCCTCCCTCCCCCCACCCCACCCACTATTTTCCAGAAAGGGAGTTGAGTCAGGCACTCCCAAGACGGGCAAAAAGCAAGGTGGCCTTGGGCGGTGTCGCGAATGTTTACCTTTGGAATGAGCTGCTTTTGTTTGATACCTTTACTTTTCCTGTCAAAATATTAAAAATGGTTTTGTGAACAGAAAGAACACAGTGTCTGGATCTGGGTTAGTTGAACAAGCCGCGCCTCGCGGGTTAGATGGAGCGAGAGCAGAGAAAGCAGAGTCAGGGCCCACAAGTGCAACGAGGCCGCTGCGCCGCCTCTCCGAGGCCCTGGTGGGCCCACCCGGTGCATGCGTGGGGCGCTTCTGCGACTGCGCGGGAGCTTCACTGCGCCAGCAGCCACCCCCGAGGGGGCAGGTGCATCTGGCTCGGGGCAGTGGGTCATCGGCCAGGCAGAACGTGCGTCTGTGCGGGGCCAGCCACGGTGGAGCTGACGGGTCTCAAAAAATGACAGTGGACTGCCTCTCGTGGAGCTCGGGGGAACCCAGCACCATTCTGGCACCTACCAGGTGTCCTGGCTCTATTCTCTACACGTTGGGAAATGTCAAGTAGGCCCACAAGAGCCGCCTCAGGACCCCCTGACAGGCTGTGGGGGGCTCTGCCCACACTGGTGCCGAGGAAAAGACAAAGCCGATCTTTTGGGCAAGGGAGAGGGGTATGGCCCTCATTCTCAGACGCTTTATGGAATCTTGCAGACAAATAAAAAATTTTTTTAAGCTTGCAGCTTTGGGGAGCCCGGGTGGCTCAGTTGGTTAATCGGCTGCCTTCGGCTCAGGTCATGATCCCAGGGTCCTGGGATCGAGCCCCACATCGGGCTCCCTGCTCCTCGGGGAGCCTGCTTCTCCCTCTCCCTCTGCCGCTCCCCCTGCTTGTGCTCTGTCAAATAAATAAATAAAATCTTAAAAAAACCAAACTTGCAGCTTGGCTCATTTTTAAAACCAGCTGAAGAAAGGCATCTGGGTGGCTCAATCTGTTAAGCGACCAACCCTTGGTATCGGCTTAGGTCATGATCTCATGGGTTGTGAAATCAAGCCCCACGTCGGGCTCTGCACTCAGCAGTGAGTCTGCTTGGATTCTCTTCCTCTACCCCTCTCGTGTTTTCTCTTAAATAAATTAATGAAATCTTGAAAACAAAACAAAACAAAACAGCTGAGGAAATGGTGCCCCACAAATCAGCAAGATGCTTGGTTGTGAGGTTCTATGTATATCACGTTGCATCTTAATTCACACGAGATAGAATAAGGCATAATAAAAATGAATTTGAAAACTGGTTCTCTTGTGGGCACAAGCTCTGAGTGGGCTTGAATGTAGCCCATCGGCTGAGGCTGCTACCTGCCTGGTGCTATGCAAGTCATCACTCTTGCTTTGCGCACAGAGGCCAAAAGCTCAGAGCACTCGGGCCACGTGGTTGAGTGAGCGACAGTGAGACCGGGTCCAAACCCGGTGTGTATGGCTTCTGGGCCCTCCCTCCCACATTCGCACTGCCGTCCACACAAAGCAGGGCTGTGGATGTGTGTGAAATCAGACGCCCTCTTTCCTACAGCTTCTTTATAAGGTCACAGGGGCAAGGGGCAAGGGGCGGGGGAAAGCAAGCCTTGCTCTGCATGTTCGGGGACAGAAAAAGGGATGATTTGTGGGAGGAGCGTTCCTGCGAAGCTGCGCGGGGCACTGGGGAGCTGGCAGGGATTTGGGCCATGGGGCAGACGCTGGGGCAGGAGTGTTACGAGGACCAGTTAGCAGAGGCTGGTGTAAGAATGGAACCACAAGACAGCACGTTTGCAGCGGCCAATTCAGCATGACGGGAAGCCCGCAGGCCGGGGTCCAGGGACCCGGGGGGGTGGTGGCGGGGTGGGGGGGGCAGGCGGTCGTTGCACTTGTTGCGGGGAGGGGGCGGGGAGGCGCCGCAGCCTTGGGGGGACTCACAGGATGAAGGTGCGGGGTTTCTGGAGCCGACTGAGGGACTGGAGAAGCCTACGGGGGTCCTCACCCTGCCAGGGCAATCCTTTGATGGTCTTGATGATTTGATCATGCAAATCGCTGAGGGGGGGGTGGGGGGGTGCAGTGACAGGGAGAAGACCAAGTTAGAGCAGCAGGCCCGCCACCTTGGGGTCCCCAGCACGGTCGGGACCATCCCCAGGCCACTGGAACCGAAACATGCAGCTGGGGAGTCTGCACGCCACTGTCTCTCTCCCGCCTACACCAAGAAGGGGGTTCAGCCAAGAGCGGCTAGCCACCCCATGGAGGCTCCCCCTGCTCTGGGAGGGCCAGGCCTGTTGCAGGCCTGGTTTTGCATCCCGGCCTCTCAGATCACTGGAAAAGGCCTCCTCTAGAACAGCCCTCTGGAATCTGTAACAAGCATCGAGGGCTACTGAAAAGAGACCAGAGGGTGCCTGTGGGACGCAGCTCATCAGTTTTTCTGGTTGATTCTGGGGCCACATGTCAAACTCCTTGTCGGCTTCAAGAAAGGCCTCAGGAGGAATGATGGGAACTCACACCGTGGCCCTCCACCGGGGGCGATGCTACCCTCCAGGCGATGTCTGGAGACATTTGTCATTGTCATGACTGGGTGGCGGGGTGCTGCTGGCATCTGGTGGGTTGAGGCCAGGATGCTGCTCAACCCCTACAGGGCCAGGGACGGTCCCACCACAGAGGGGGAACCCGGCCCAGCGCTGAGGGTGGAAAACCCTAGTTGAAGGAGGGCTTAGCCCCGAAGAATTCAATCTCCTTCACTTCCTTTTGCTTGATCACCGTGGGCTCAGGGCTGAGCATACGTCCTAGGCCCAAACTTTGGCACCAACGCGTGAGAACAAGAATGGATCAGAGATGAAAATCAGATGCTCTGGAAGGGACTATTCATGAAGGATGTCTAGATGACAAATGTCCTTATGGAATTTCTAGAAGCGAGGCAGCAGTGACTGCAGGGTGAGTCGGGAGGTTCTGGTTTGTTCATTTCTTTTAAAAAATCCCTCATTCCAGTTATTTCAAGTACATGTTTAAGCTCTGGGCAGTTGGCCTGGAAAGACCCCGATCGGCAGCCCCTCATCTGTGTTCCATGCACCATGCCTGAGGGCGTGGACAGCCGCACTTACCTCTGCTCCCTCGCCCTCCAGGGAGGCACCGAGCAAAGACAACAGAGGGGTCACATTTCACCTCCATACCCTCAGCGGTCAGCGCAGCGGCCAGAGATCCGGACAAGGCCCATGGCCTCAGCCCATGCCCCGTAACCTGGCCAGACCTGGCTAGAGTGTCCCCAGCAGGCCCCGGGGTTCCCCGGCCTGCTGACTCCCACTCCTGGCCCTGGACACCACGCTGAGCGCCTGGGGACAGCAGCTCCTCTTGATGTGCCTCCCTGGTCTTGGGTTCGAAGGCCCTTGCTTCTACTTACTTCTTGCTTTCATAGAAAGCAATGATGTCCTCAAAAGCGTTAATATCGAACTCCTCAGAGCCGTCAAATGAGAAATCTAGCATTGAGCAGCTGAAAGGGAGAATCTGTATAAACTAAACATGCTCCTGGAGTGGGACCCGCAGCCTCGGGGCCAGGCCCTGGGGAGACTGGCATCCCTTTAGCAAATGTGGGTCAGGGGCTACATTCAGTCTTTGGGGGATGGGGACAGGGAACACACAAACAAGTAAAGAGATGCATTCTTTTTCTCTTGCCCCCTTTTGGGTGAAAAAGTGGATTTAAAAATGCACCTTTTACAAGCAGGAAAACGACACACGGTGCTTTCAGACAAATCACTTACGGTCACTTACCTAGGTGCTAGCTCTACCTTGATACATACATGTTTATGAATCTCTTGAAGAACTTTTTACTATGAAGGACTCAAAAATAAAATGACCTTTTCAAGTTTAAATATTGACTAACTTGCTTCTTGGGAATCTGGAGTATCAAGAAGCTGGGAACTTGGCTGCCACAGGGCCTTTGCATGTGCCTCTCCGACTGCTAGCACGCCCTGCCTGCCTTGCCTGGCTCAGCTGGTCTCTTTTCAACACAGCCTGCCTGGCTCTCTCAAGATATCAGAAGTGTCCTTCCTCTGGCTTTGTCATTCCCTTGGAGGTCTGTCCAGTGTGGCCTTTTTTTAACCCCACCTTCCTGGGAGCGCACGCTGCTCACTGTTATACTCAGTGCAAAGTAGGGTATGTGGAAGGCCCTCAGTCATTGCTAGGTGGCCACAAAATACCTCATCATCTTGTGTGCAACAAGGCATATTGTGTTTCTGACAGCAAATGAAGGAACTCAGCCTATCTGCGTTTGGGCCACCCCGGCCCGGCTAAGGGAGGAAGTGCTCTTAAATCAAGCCTGTTGCTCGGTGCAACCAGTCAGCGGCTCCCTGGCCCCACCCGCCAATGGCCACGGCTGGCCATGAAAAGAATCCTTTGTAAAGTGAGCCGCCAACATCTCCCTAATGCAGATGCCGCATCGAGGTCTGACTCTGTGTGCAGAAAAGCGGCAGCCAGATGCCGTTTGTTTCTGGGTCCTTTTGATTCAAGTGGCTGCTGGGTTCCTTATTCAGGTCAACCCCAACCTGGGTGGAGGGTGGAGGGTTTCTGGCATTGTTTTAAACAATACTGCTGTGTACCAGCTTTGGTTTGGACAAATCAAGGTCTCGCTCACCGGTACAGTTTTTCTGATGGGGTGCTGGTTCCTCTCTGCAGCTCTCCCAGGAGACTGCGGACGCCCGGGCTGTCCGTACCTGCTGTGGACATAGAGCATATGTGAGTTGGAGGCGGGGGCTGCCTGGGGCCTGGAAGGCCTTTGTCTTGGCCACAGAGGCTTCCATCCTGACTTGAACTCATTTAAAAAAAAAAAAAAAAAAAAAAGAACAGTCTGACACTCAAATTTGGGCAGAGCTGGGAACCATGAAGGGTTTAATCCCCCCTCCTAAGCAACACTATTTATACCTACTTCTCATAAAAGCTTTATTCTTGTTCTGCTTTTAATCAAGGCCCTTTGTGAAATGGAGCCCCGTGGCCTGTACACCTAGAGCCAACCTTGTGGGAGTTACTCAGCCATTCTGGGCCTCAGGTTGTCCTTACGGAAAGACAGGAACGTGCCTTCCTGCCTTGTGAGGATGAGGAGAGTGAATTATATACCCTGGTACAGAAATTCTGTTTGGGACGATCCAAGTTCTGGAGCAACACAGGTGGTGGTCACACGACATGGTGAATGTGCTAAAGGCCACAGAGCTGCACGCTTTAAAATGGACTGAGTATCCCCCTCTCGATGGTGACAGGTGGACCCCATACCTGCAGCCTTCTCGGCCCTCTCGGCCCGCAGGCGCCCAGCTTCCCGGAGCACAGCCATGGCCCGGATGGCGGCCCGGAGCACCGCCCAGCGGAACACGGCCACGGGATCCATGCCGATGAGCTCCCGCACATAGGAGCTGTCACTGCCCCGAAGGAGGGCCACGATGTCGGGCCGCATGTAGTCCATGTTCTTTTCCCGGAAGTCCTGGTGGGGGAAGGAGGTGTGTGGTCACTCGCCAGTGACTGCCAAGGTCCTGGGAGCCAGCCCGGGAAGGGCTGCTGGTGGGGTGGGACCCATCTCAACAACAGAGGTGGGTCCTGTCCCTGGGGCCTTCGACAGTAAGAGCCAAGGACTTAGGGCCGGGTCTGAGGGCCCCCAGAACCTCGCCCCGTACCACCAATAAAGGAGATGGACCGAGCAGAGGCCAGAGGTTAAGGGGCCTCCGGGGCATCCACCCTGTCCCCTTCCTTCCTCCCACCCTTGACTGATGATGGCAATGGACAGACACGTACCTTGATTTGATATTTCACCTTCCCTGCGAAGTGCTGAATGATGAATGCCGGCTCCATGACGGGGGTGCCAAGGAAGTACCTGTTGTCTTCGTGCTGCTGTTTGAACTTGGCCAGCAGGGTCTGGCTCGTGGCATGGGGAAAGCTGGGAAGAGAATTTGGAACTTTCAGCTGCAGGAACAGCGGCGACCACTCGCTCTGCATCCGGGTGCAGGCCCTTGGTGGATGAGGACTGGGCCTTCGTGGTCAAGGCAAACATCTGGCGCAGGCAACACTGGGAACTGGGCCCACTATGGGCAGCTCCCGGGAATAATCCCAGGATGGGGGGACTTCTGGTCTCAGATCTGTTGTGTATCTGGATGCTGTGTCGTGGGGCGGGGGGGGGCTTGCCCTTGCTCCTCTGTTACAGAGAGGGGCTGGGAGAGGAGGATGGAGCATGGAAGGGGGTGAGGGCAGAATAAGAGCCCCGTTGTACCTGGCTATTTCTGCCTCCCAGGAAGGAAATGCTGCAGTTGGCTTTGGCATGCCCTGCCTCACCGCAAACACAGACAGAGCAATGCGCCTGTGATGCCCAACAGCAGGCTCCACAGACTAACGGGGATGGGGTGGCGGAGGGGGAGAATCTGTAGCTACCAAGCACACTGTTTCCAGGGCTGGGGAAAGGGTGTGGAGTGAGGAATCTGCTCACTCAGTCGTTGGGATAAATGCCATTTTAACGCACTATTTTAGAAAATCCAGATTAATGCAAAAAAAAAAAAAATCCATGATGAACAAAAATAGCAAGATTTTAAACAAAGACAGATACAACCCTGCTCAGCCCGGCCCTGCCTCACATTCCTCCTCCGGATCCAGCTCTGGGTTTCCTGGGAGTGACAGGTTAACCCTTCCTAGCAGCCTGCCTGTCTTCTTATCTCAACATTCTCTACCTGGATCCCAGCTATGAATGGATGTGTCTGTCCCGTCTCAGGTGGGGCCTGGGTCTGAGGCAGGAGAGGATCCTGATTCAGCCCAGCCCCACAGGGACTTCCGAAGCAGACGAGGGGCAGATAAAAAGTTGTTGATAGAAAGATGTGTCCACATCCTGACCCTGGGAACCTATGAGAGTGACCTGATTCAGAAATAGGGTCTTTACGAATGTAATTAGTTAAGATGAGGTCACTGGGGAGGCATTCATCCAGTGGATTGGAATCTTTATGAGAAGAGGAGATGAGACAGAGATAGAAGAGATGGTGATGTAACCACAGAGGCAGAGACTGGGGTGATGCAGCCACAAGCCACGGAACGCTGGGGGCCCCCAGGAACTGGAAGAGGCGAAGAAGGACCACCCCCTAAAGCCTCTGGAGGGAGTGCAACCCTGCCCACACCTGGATTTCAGCCCAGTGATACCGATTTTGCAAGTCTGGCCTCCAGGACCAAGAGAGAATACATTTGTTGTTTAAAGCTGCCTGTGCTTTGTGGTCATTAACGGAGCCGCAGGTTAACAAATTCAGTGAGCGAATTTCAGTGACCACGGCTGGGTGCCCAGGGGTAAGGCACTTCATCCATACCCCTTCCAGCCTTCACGGTGTCCTCTGGACGAGGGGTGCCAGGCTCAGTGGTCAGTGTGGCGCGTCTGGGCCCCCGATCCCATGTGTTGCCCTTTGCAAGCATGCACCAACCCTGTGCCCAGTTCCTAGACTCAGGCCCTGTGTCCCTTTCTTAACAACTCCCGGGTGTGCGTGTTTCAGAATCGAGTTATCGCACGTGTTAGTACTTCCGTGATAAATGCTACGTGCCCTTTGCGAACGTGAGGTCAGGATTTGTGGCCAAATGAGTGTGACAAACTCAGAAGTTCTTGGGGATGGTGTGGATTCAAGGCGAGGCTCCAGGGGCTAGGGAACCATGTTTGCAGGGGGAACTGGGCCGTGGACACTCACTTGCTCTCTTCGTCCAGCAGATAGAAGAGCCCCGTGGGCTTCTTGCTGATGAGATGGATGCAGCCGACGTTATCAGTGTAATCAATGTTGTGCCATGAGATCCCTTCGCTCTGGTACTCCTCCTGCAGGGTGTAGGGCTTAGCTGGTAATCTCACTACCTCGTGGCTATGTTATCGTTTACACAGCATGTGGTGTATATGAATATATGCATGCACGTATGTATTCATACATACGTGTGGAAATAACAGAACATGTGTTGATATATCAACGGAAATATATTCATAATTATATAAAACTATTAATAACAGGAAAAATTATTAATAACAACAGGAAACAGTACATGCTTAAACATCAAACATACAAGATGCTTAAAATCACACTTAATGTGTCCCAGGGGCCAGCAATCTTTCTCTGTAAAGGGCCAGATGGTAAATAAATTAAACTTTATGAGCTAGATCATGTCTTGTCACGATCCTGCTGTGGTAGCATGAAAGAGGCCATCGACGATATATAGACAAGTGGGCGTGGCCACATGCCAATAAAGGTTTATTAACAAAAACAGGTTGTGGGGCCAGACTGGACCTGTGAGCTGCCATTTGCTGGCCCCTGCTCTGGAACCTCAATGTCCAATAATGCAAGTGATATAATGCCAGGTAGTGAGTGTGCCCTATGTAACTTTGAATTTTCTAATAATCACAGTTAAAAAGGTAAAAACAAACAGGTGAAGTTAACTTTAATAATATAGTTAATTTAACCCAATATATCCAAACTATGATTGCGTCAACACGTGATTAATGTAAAATAATCAATGAGGAATTTTATGTTCTTTTTCTTTTGCATGATGTGTTGGTAATCCACTGTGTTTCACTATTGCCACACAACTCAATGTGGACCAGCCACGCTTCAGGGGCTCAACAGCCAGAAGGAAAGTTTAATAGTAAAATCAGCTAGATATTTATATAAGCCCATCATTTTTTTTTTTCCTGTCCAAATCATCAATGTGACAGATAATACAAGGGTAAAGACGGCTGTGTGTGTAGTAGTGAAGAGACACGGAAGACAGATTGTCAAAATTGTTGACCAAAGCAAATCCTTACAAGGCAACTCCTTTTCTCTCCCATTGGATGGATTTTCACATTTGAGCAGAAAGAAGGTACAAAATTGACCCATGGACAAAAATGCCCCCAATGGCTGCCTCATCCAAGCCGGGGCCAGGTTTTCCCAGACTTTCTCTTCTGTAAAGAAAGATTCCAGGGCTGGTTCACCAGCAAACCGGACCCCGAGGGAGACCCCGGGGGATCTGGATCGTGTTGCGGATTACGGCTCATTCCGCCCCACGTTGGGCTGCCTAGGCAACAGATGGCATTTCCTTACCTGTTCTAGTTTGAAAATGTGCTGGTTGAAGTAATACTGAAGCTGCTCGTTGGCATAGTTGATGCAGAACTGTTCAAAACTGTTCCTCTCGAAGTCTTCAAATCCGAATATGTCGAGGACCCCAATGGACAAGCACTGGCAAGACAAAGAAAACGGTTATTACTGCTCCTGTGGAAGTGACCTGTTTGGTTGTGTGGGCTCTGCGCTCGGCTGACCACTCTGCTGTCACTGCCTTGGAATCTGTAATATGTGAACAAGGGACTCCATGTGTTCACCGTGCACTGGGTCCTGAGAACTGCGCCCCATCCTGTTCCCTGGGCCTGCCCCTCGGAGCAACCGGCCTCTCCCCTGACACCAACAAAAGCCACCTTGGCTTCTGACATCACGGGCCATCTGCCGACGGTGTGTGACACTGAAGGCCCGGCCTTCCCCAGCTCTGCTTGGTGGAGCAGACAGGGGTGGGGGCTCTCACCGAGACAGACTCTTCCATGTCTTTCTTGTTGAGGAGGGCATGGTTGATCCGCAAGACGATCCAGTCGAACAGAGCACTGTACAGGGACTTGGCCATGGAGTCGCGGGCAGTGATAGCCTGCGGGCACAGGGTGGAGAGCGTCACACCTCGACAACGTGGGCCCTGTGCTGCACCACCCAGAGGTCTGCACTCACAGGAAAATCGAGGCTGTGACTTTGAACACCCCACTCACTGGACACACCCCCTCTTACTCTGCACGCCACCTGTCAGCTCGGGATGCCCCTGCACACCGAAGCACGAACTATGAAGCTCGGACCCGGCAGCCTAAGGTTCAGCGAAGTCTTTCTCACGAGCCAGCCCATTCCTCAGAGCAACCTGGGGATGCTGAGGATGGAACACAGGCTCAGGGAGGGTGCCGGGCCAGCCCGTGGGAAGAACCAGCCAGGAGGCCGAGCTGGGTGGGAAGCCAGGTAGGTCCCTTGCAGCTCTGGGAGCATCGTGGAGATGTCAGCGTGCGCATGAACGCAGTAATGGCTTTTAAATTAAAAAAGAGGCTTACGGAGGTCTAATTTACATACAAGAAATTGTTTCCTTTATGTACTCAGATCTAGGCTGTGACAGATGTGCTTGGCTACAATTCAGATCTAGAACACATGTCTTGGTTTTGCCTTTCCCGGGAGGTTGTGGAAAGGGGGCCCCGAGGGATACAGAACCCTCACACCTGGCATCTGTCCCTCGGTGTCCCGTCCCTCAGGGGCAGCCAAGCTGCTGGGGGCTCAGGTGTCCTGTGGCAACTTTTACAGAACATTTCAGGGGACCTTTGCCTGTGGGGGCTCAGAACGTACATGGTGCCCACTGAAGATGCCCAAGCAGTTTCTACCACCACCTAAAAATCCCTGCCATGGCTAGGCATTTTCCTGTGGCCATCCAAGCTGCAAGCTGCGAGGCCCACTGCTCTTGAGACGTAAAAACGCAAGAAAAACCCATCACAAGGAAAACATCCTGGCTGGGGCAAAGGCCAGAGAGAGGTGTCCTATCAAGATCCAGGGACGCACTTAATGGTTGTAAAGGTCATACACTAGCCTGGGCAGGGGGGTCAACAAACTTTAAAGGCCAGAAGGTCAGTATGTTCAGCTGTGAGGGCCAGATGGTCCTGTCATGATCACCTGGTTCTGCCAACACAGCAGCAAAGCAGCATGTAAAAAAAGGGGGGGGCGTGGCTGTGCCAATAAAACTTTATTTACAAAAGCAGGCAGTGCGCTGGATTTGGCCTGCGGGCTGCAGACAGCCATCCCCTAGTAGTGAGAACTAGCACAGAAACACCGAGCAGAACACGTGTGGCCTGAGTTCTGGCCCTAGGGCTGAAGTGTGCTGTAGAAGCTGCTCTGAGCTGTGCTTGAGCTCACGTGAGAACCAGAGACAATGTCACAGCTTTTCAAGACAGGGAAAAGGCTATCTAGGCCGGCTGTTTCCAGAGCCCCCCCTCCAACTTGTGGTTTGCAGCCCGGCGCCCCGCGAGAGCCCAGGGTGGTGCTCACCTCGCTGAGACTATAGGGAAGGATGAGTTTGTCATTGGCTGTCACCGTTTTTCTTTTGGTCAGGACCTCCACCAAGATTTCTCGCTTCACCTGTTTCGAGGTCGGGGAGGGAGAGAAGGCTTGTTGGGCAGGTCCTCATATCCCTGAGGTAGGGCTGGAAGCCCGAGAAAGGTGGCAGGAGGACTTCCAGCAGCCGCACCAGGAAGTGGGCCCGAAGCCCACCGCGTGATGTGTGCTATGCTCAGTGTGTTTCTGAATCATCACACTCACAGGCTCGGTCAATGGCCCTGGGAGGACGGTCACATAGGCCTGGGGGTCCCTGTGGGCCCGTGTGCTGCCTGGCAGCCTGCATTTATAGACGTCGCTGTTGGAGTGGGTTCCTGGCCTGTTCCCTCCTGACTGCCAAGCCCTCTTCACAAGCCAGAGGCAGTCAAGAGTAGGGGCCAGGGAAGCTGCCCGAATCTCCTGGCAGGTGTGCTTACTCATCCCCACAAACACAACAGAAGTCAGGCTCCTGCACGCAGGCACATGCTCTTTAAGAGCCACAGGTGGAATGTATGCTTAGAAAACAGAAAGATGAGGGGAGGACTTCTCAGATCTGGCCCCGTGGACACTCGGGGCCGGATCATTCTTTGCTGTGGGGAAGCTGTGTTGTGCATTATATGACAAGTAGCATCCCTGGCCTCACCCACTACATGACAGTAGCTCTTCTGGGTTGTGACAACCCACAGATGCCTCTGGACACTGCCCAGTGCCCCCTGGGGGTTGACAAGTGCCAGTGGACAACGGGATGGCAGGTCCAATGAGCATATGACCTCGCTGATCAAAGTGTGGTTTCGAAGGGCCTTTCACATGAGGGGCTGAGACGGGGTGCAGCTGTGCTCAGGAGGGCGTCCTTGAGAAAGGAGGAAGGGATAGAATGCCCTTGAGGGCATTATGCTAAGTGGAATAAGTCAGAGTAAAACAAGTATGATCTCACTGGTATGTGGAATCTAAAAAAACCAAAAAAAAAAAACCAACCCACAAAAAAAACAAAAACCAAAACCCAAAACACACACACACACACACACACACACACACCCAAACCAAAAAAAACCCCTCCCAAAACCCCCCAAACTAAACCAAGCTGACAGATACAGAAAACAGATTGGTGGTTGCCAGAGGCAGGGGACGAGGGTGGGTAAACCAGGTTATAAAGAGGGTCAGAAGGAACAGACTTCTAGTTATAAAATAAATAAGTCCCAGAAATGTCATGTCCAGCACGGGGACCTCAGAATACCATATGGCATAACTCCAAGTCACTGAGAGTAGATCTTCCAAGTTCTCATCACTAGAAAAACCCGATTCTGTAACCATGTGTGGTGACAGATATTAACAGGACTTACTGTGGTCATCATTTTGCAATATAGACAAATATTGCTTTTGACGATCATTCTGTCATAACGCCAAAACTAACATAAGGCTGTATGACGATTATACCTCAATTAAAAAAAAAAAAAGAAAAAGAGAACCAAGGAAGAGGTGTTGCACAGATTGTGGGGAGGAAGCGGGCAGACAGACCCCGGTTTATAGACGCGAGGCCCATACAGGAAGTTCTGGGTCCTCGCTGGCTACCATGGCCGAGTGCAGGGAGCCGTACCTTCAGGAGCTGGGACAGCGTGTCCAGCACTTCGGGGGGCCCGACCTCTAGACCTTCGTCTCGGCCCGTGGCTCTCTTCTTGTACGTGACGTTGCCCAGGTACAGGATGGCTGAGAGGACGGAAAAAATCCTGGGAGAGCAAAGGAGCCTAGGTTGGGGTGGCTTCCAGAGTCGTAAGATGACAGAAGCTTCCAGCCACTTGGGCTGAATTCATACAACCAGCCAAGTCCAGTCAGACATATGAAGTTAAAAAAGGTCCAGGGCGCCTGGGTGGCTCAGTTGTTAAGCATCTGCCTTCAGCTCAGGTCATGATCCCAGGGTCCTAGGATTGAGTCCTGCAGGAAGCAGGAAGCCTGCTTCTCCCTCTCCCACTCCCCCTGCTTGTGTTCCCTCTCTCTCGGTCACTCTCTCTGTCAAATAAATAAATAAGTAAATCTTAAAAAAAAAAGTCCGATGTCACTGCTGGGGACCCTTTGTGGAACGTGATTTTGTAGACAGATGGCTGACCTGGGTGGTTTTGATTTTTTTTTTTTTTTTTTTTTGGTGAGGGGAGTGCTTAAAAATTTTTTTATGGGAGCCTAATATGCATGAGAAAAAAAATGCAAAAGAAAAAAAAACCCCAAAAAACCTGCCAGGCATAAAAAACAGGCAGAAAAAAGCACACAATTCTTAAGCATATTTTGATAAACTGTCACAAAACATACACCTCCCTGTAATGAGCACTCAGAGCAAGAAATAGAACATTCCAGGCACTGGAACCCACCCCAGCTCCTGCAGAGGAACAGCTATCCTTGCATCCTAACGCTGTCCATGAACTTGATGTCAGTGAAATCATATGTACTTGTATCTGGCCTGTCACTGGAAGACTGTGACATGGGGGTGCTATGTACGTTCCTGTGTGAACTGGCATGGCCATACTCAATGCTGCAAGCCAGCATTTCTTAGCCTTGGCCCTGCGGATTCATGGGGCCAGATCACTGCTGCGGAGGGCTGTCCAGTGCACTATGGGATGCTGAGCTGCACCCCTGGCCCCTGCCCATTAGGTGCTAGCAGCTGTGTCCCTCTCCTCCTTCCCCTACACAGTGTGGTGATGAAACATGTCTCCAGACATGGCCAGCTGTCCTGTGGGGGCAGAAGTGACTCCAGCTGAGCACCACTGCTGTGCGTGGAGTCCAGGGAGTGGCACTCTATGGCCCATTACTGGACAGCCTCGGAGCTAAGAATGGTTCTTCAGTTTTTTTGCGGGGGTGTTAAAACAATAAGCACGGAGAAGAACACACAACAGTGACCATCTGGCCCCTGAAACTGAAAATTGGACTATCTGGCCCTTTACAGAAAGTCTGCCCAGCCCTGCGTGAAATGAAGCTGTTTGTTTAGTTATTTTATTTAATTCCCGCTGGTGAGCATTTGTGTGTGTGTGTCGGGGGGGGTTCCTAATTTTTGGCAGTAAATAATAAGGCTGCCATGTGCGTATCTCTGAGTCAGCACACGCACGCATGGTGTTGGGCAGACACAGCTCTCGTAGAAACTGCAGAGGGTTTTCCAAAGGGGCTGGCCCAATCTGTGCCCTCCGAGAAGTGTGCAGGCATTCCCGCTGGGCATACCAAACATCGGGCAGGTGTGGCAAGGACGCTGTGCGGCTTTCAAAAAATTTTTCAAAATTTTAATCGTGGTAAGATACACATCATGTAAAATTCACCATCGTGACCATTTTTAAGCGTGAGGTACATCTGCACTGTTGGGCAAAAGCCCCGTGGTTTGACATCTCCCAGTGACTAATGACTAACGTCCCTTTTCATGAGCTCATGCTCATTGGGCTGCCCTCTTTTTTTTTTTTTTTTTAAGATTTTATTTATTTGAGAGAGAGAATGAGAGACAGAGAGCGCATGAGAGGGGGAAGGGTCAGAGGGAGAAGCAGACTCCCTGCCGAGCAGGGAGCACAATGCGGGACTCGATCCCGGGACTCCAGGATCATGACCTGAGCTGAAGGCAGTTGCTTAACCGACTGAGCCACCCAGGCGCCTGGGCTGCCCTCCTTTAGTGTCTTAGCTCCCACTGGGGTGTCAGTCAGCTCTCAGAGAGGGGCCTTAGGTAAGATGTGTGTCTCCTCCACGCAGGAAAAGGTGGGATGGCCGGCCCGCCCACTTACTGCTTCTTGGTGGCTGGGAGGAAGCCCACCATCTCCATGGCCTGCTTGAGTCTCTCAAAGTCATGCTTTAGGTCTTCTCCATCTTCGATCTTCAAGTTATGCTGAAAAACAAAATCAGTGGTACTCTGGGTATTTCTGGGCTGGCGAGGGTGGCGTGCAAGAGTGATTTTGGCTGGAACCGAGGGGGCAGGGCTCAGGACACGGGGAATGAATGGGCCCCTTTATGCCGCCTTCTCTGGGCCTCCTTGGAGTCGGTTTGGGGGCCGGAGAGGGCCCAGGCAGACAGCCTCTGACCTCCCGGTAGCGCGTAAACAGCTGTGGGGAACAGAGGCGGCGTTTGTGGCCAGGACACGGGGCTGTTTACCTGGTTGAGGTAGAAATAATCTTCAGGCTGCTTGAGCTGAAATTCTTGACGCTCTTCCTCGCTGACGCCAAGTAACAAATAATAAAACACGTGGTAGTTCCTGTGGGTCAAAACAAGGAGAAAAAATTTGTTTTTGGAGACCACACGATAGCTACTCTTCAAACCACTGCTAATATTGCTTTGGAGCCCACACTGGGGGGAAAAAAAGCACCTCAAATATGTACCAATTTGAGACAATAAGTCGATTCTAAAAACCAAACTCTGAGCTTCTCCGGTGAGTAGATGTCTGTGGATGCGGGGGTATTACTCTGGGTAAAAGCCTGGGGTAGGCACAAAAATAAGCCCAAAAAAGGTGGTTTAGGAGGTATGAGTGCAAAGCTTGCAGCCACAGAGCAGCCTCGATCCTGGGAGATCAGCCACGGCCTCCTGTCGGCCCAGGACACCTGCTTCTCTCCTTTGTGGGGAAGAAAGCAGATGTGGTGGGTCACCAAGGAAATTTCCTCCTACCTCTCATCCTTCTCTTGAGAGACCAGGCGGGACTTTTCAAGCAGGTATTTTTCGACAACAGCTCTGTCATTAGAAGGAAGATGAAAGAATAAGATGTTAACATTTTGATAAGAGTTTTCTGGAAGAACTATTTGTTACCATAATAAAGCCAGCTGTGGATTAACTTCCTTTGATACAAGGTAAACATAGGTACCTAAATCACCTCTAGGAATACGGGGCGCCGGGGTGAGTTAGGTTAAGCATCGGGTCAGTTAAGTATCTGCCTTCGGCTCAGGTCATGATCCCAGAGTCCTGGGATCGAGCCCCGAGTCAGGGTCCCTGCTCAGCAAGGGAGTCTGCTTCTCCCTCTGCCTCTGCCCCTTCCTCCTGCTTGTGCTCTCACACTCTCTGTCTCAAACAAATAAATAAATAAAATCTTAAAACAACAACAACAACAACAAAACAACAAAAAAAGAAATATAATCATCCTAAATGTCGCAGATACAACCAATTTAAATGTTGCAAATATAATCAGTCTAAGTGTTGTAAATATAACTACCCTAAAAATCACCCTAAGTGTTGCCTTATTCTATGACTGCCGTCCATAAAAATAAGGAACTCAGGTCGGCCACTTCTGCTCCCCAGACCAGATGCGGGCTGATCATTGCTCGGCAAGCTCAAGGAGCATCCTGGGGGAACCCCCTCAGGCAGCAGGAACCCGAGTGATTATACCCATGTTTTCATGGACAATATAGAAGGTCACCCCTGCATTCACCACCTCCTCAGCAATTAAATGCTTCTCCCATTAAAAATCTAAATATAAGCTAACAGGTTCATTTTCTATTTTTTTTTTTTTTTTACAGCTTCATTATTGATATAAACCACACATTCTTATTTATTTATTTATTTATTTGACAGAGAGAGAGACACAGCAAGAGAGGGAACACAAGCAGGGGGAGTGGGAGAGGGAGAAGCAGGCTTCCCACTGAGCAGGGAGCCCAGTGCAGGGCTTGATCCCAGGACCCTGGGATCACGACCTGAGCCAAAAGCAGATGCTTAACCACTGAGCCACCCAGGCGCCCCCAAACCACACATTCTTAAAGTGTGCAACGTGGTGAGTCTTGACTGGGTCCTTTCCTATTTTGTTCCACCAGCTTTACTAGCTGTCACTGACGTAAGGTAAACTAGAAGCGTGTGAACTGATGAGTTGTGACACAGGCAGACATCTGTGTGCCCACCACCATGACCCAGCTTCCTGGGCCCTTGGTCACCCCTCCCTGCCACCCATCCCCAAGTGGCCACCGATCAGCCCCACTATAGATTAGTTTGCATTGTCTAGAATTTTAAAGAAATATAATCCTTCGGTATATACACTGTCTGCCTTGTCACTCAGCCCGAGAACTCTGAGATTTAGCCACATTGTAACATGTATCGGAACTCTGTCCCTTCTCGTGGCTGGACACAGCACATCGTGTCGACCCGTTCATCCGATGACGGATGTTTGATGTCAGGGGTCCACAAGACTGGACGGCCTCTGGGCCAGGGGTCAGAGACCTCTACAGCCACACTCTCAATGCTAGCAGTGGTAATGGTGACTATTCCTTGAGCATCTAGTGCCTTCTCAGGAATTAAATGCCCTGAGTCCTTCCACCCTGGAGGTGGGCACAGTGGCTCCCACTGAAAGACGAGATACTGAAAACTGAAGAGGCCACCTGCTGCCTACGACCCCACGGGAGGGAAGTGGCCTGGCAGGGACCCGAGCCAGGCATTGGCCCTGCTCCCTCCACACCCACTGAGTTCCACCAAGTGTGGGAGCTGGATGGCTTTGCAGGCTACCCTCATTTGAGTGCATCCTGTTTTAAAGGAGGGGCAGCTGGTGACCAAGGCGGGGGCAGACCTGGGGGACAGCACTGGGCCCCTGGTCTGGGGCTTGCTGGATGCTACCTGTCTCTCTCTCTCTCCAGGACGGCAGTCTCCTGTCTGCGGCCTCACCTGGGACACATGCACACAAAACAGGCACAGGCGGGTGTCCACGGACTCGGCCTGTGTCCTCTCTTCTTCCAAACTCATATGTTTTTTTCTATTCCTTCCCCCTGCTAGTAACTATTTTAGTTATCGGTGGCTTGTTCTCCTAGGGAGGGAGGCCGCATCTGGTTCTAGAATCAGACTCCTGTTAGAATCTCCACCTGTGGGGCGCCTGGGTGGCTCAGATGGTTAAGCGTCTGCCTTCGGCTCAGGTCGTGATCCCGGGGTCCTGGGATCGAGTCCCACATCGGGCTCCCTGCTCAGTGCAGAGCCTGCTTCTCCCTCTCCCTCTGACATTCCCCCTGCTGTGCTCTTCTCTCTAACTCTCTGTCAAATAAATAAATAAAACCTTTAAAAAAAAAAAAAGAATCTCCACCTGTGGCCAATTCCCTGTGCTGTGTCGGCAGTGGGGGGGGGAGAAGGAGAGTGACCCCTTACTGGCATCGAGCTGCCATTTGATGATGCCTTTCCCTGACCATTTTTAAGGCCCCGGCCTCTATTGGGGTTCGTAGGGGGGCCAGGGATCCCCCGGCACTGAGCCACTGAACCCACAGGAAGATGAGGCCTTGCAAATTGGGGAACTGAAGGAAGGTTTGGACTGCCCCCGACCCTTGGCCTCCACAGGAAATGGCACTGAGAAGTGTCACCTCCCCAAAAGCAGAACCGGGTCTGGGCCTGCTCTTCCCCAGCTGGCTGTGGCCACTCCCTGGACAGGAAGTGCACCTCCCCCTCGGAGAGTGGGCAGGCCACGGTCTGAGGTGGGACTTCCTTTCCTGAGTCTGAGGCCACAGACACAGGACTTTCAAAAGTTGGTCTATAAGACTCAGCCACCCAGGGCCTCTGGCCCAGAGCCTGATGGGGGGCTGTGGCCGGCAGAACAGGCTACACCGGATAGCTGAGGGCCAACCCCTGCTGGCACATTGGGTCACACGGTGGCCCCCAGAAGATGTGAGTGTGACCTTATTTGGAAAAAGGGTCTTTGGAGATGTAATTAAGGGAAGGCACCTGGAGATATGATCACCCTCCAAGATCAGGGTGGACCCTAAATCCAAGGACAAAGTCCTAAGAAGTAGAAGAGAACACCGAGACACAGAGGAGAAGACCACGTGATGGTGGAAGCAGAGATTGGGGTGATGTGGCCACAAGCCAAGGAAAGCCTGGGGTCACCAGAAGCCGCAAGAGGGTACAAAGAATCCTCTCCTGGAGCCTCCAGCTATCCTGCCTACGTCTTGATGTCGGGCTTCCAACCTCTAGCACCGTGAGCCAATAAGTTCCTGTTGTTCTGAGCCCCCCGTTTTGTGGCACTTTGTTCTGGCAGCCCTAGGACACCAAACAGACCACACAGAGGAGCAAGCTGGGAGCAAAGGCTCCCCGTCTGGCCCACGGCTGCAGAGCCAGCCTGGGACCCGGGAAAACATGAGGCAGCCTTTTGGCATCTCTGCACCCCTGAGGGAGCCCCCAGAACTGTAGATGGGGTATAATTCTGTGTCCTGTGCCTGACAAGATACTCTGGGCATCTCCTGCTGGTCAGAGGCCCCGCAACATGGACAGGGGGTGGCGATGCCCATGCAGCTGCCCTGCAGCACTGAGCTGGGGGGACCGCTGGATGGTCTGTGAGGGGCTGAGGGGCCAGAGCAGAATTGCCATTTATTGTGGGGCCTCTGGCCCAGACCACTGCCCATTGGAGCCTGGGCAGTGGCAAAAAGGAAAGACGCCAGAGGCCGAAGGATTCGAGAAAACAACATTCCTATTTGTGTCTTGAATATGAATTGTCATTTGAAATGATCATCAGTCAGGTAAGATGGACAGAGGAACTGACATACTTTGGACTCAATCCCTAGGCCCCGCCAGTCGAGGACTTCTCCATTCCTGAAATGCTACAGCCTTCTCTAGGACTCTAGCCCTGTTGCTCAGGTCTCCCCCCCATGTCGAGCATTTGGGCCACTCAGAGCATCACCTGGAACTGGTATAAATCCTGCTTCTACCACAGACCCTCGCACCAGAATGTGGAGGCAGGGATGATCCCTTTGAGTAACCCTGGACTATGCCAAGATGCCTTTTTTTCTTACTCTGAAAGAGTTTTACTGGCTCATAAGACCTTTGCATATTAAAAAAAAATACCCAATACATTATGCAGTATTAAATCACAATTACATTTTTTAACCAAACTGTAACTACCCAGAATATCTACTTTTTAAAGAGAAAGAAATGCTACAGAACCGAATTCTGAAAATGACATTATGACTTAAATACTGTGACAAAATAGGTAATTCCTTGTAACATTAATTCACCTCACAGAGCTGCCAGTTTCTTTTTTTTTTTAAAGATTTTATTTATTTATTCATTAAAGGCAAACAGAGAGAGAGAGAGAGAGAGAGAGAGAGAGAGGCAGAGGGAGAAGCAGGCTCCCAAGGAGCAGGGAGCCCGACGCGGGACTCGATCCCAGGACCCTGGGATCACGACCTGAGCCGAAGGCAGACGCTTAACCATCTGAGCCACCCAGGCGCCCAAAGCTACCATTTTCTTAAGCATAACTACTGCACAGAGTAACAAACACAATTTCAATGTTATACATTTAGTTGAAGTGACTGTGCCTCCACCTAAGGAACTCACATTTCTGGCACAAAATGCTGGTCTGTTTTAACTTTCACCAATCAACTTCACAATCCAGTTACCACCTACCCACTCACGCATCTACCTAATCCATTCATCCATCCATGGATCCATCAATCTACGAATTCATCCATCTATGAATTTTCCCATCTAGCAATGAATCTATCCACCTACCCACCCGGTCCATGAATTTATTCATCTACCTACTCACCCACCCACAAATCCATCCATCTACTGACCCAACCATGAATCCATCCATCTATCCATCCACCCACCCACCCACAATTCCATCCATTAATCTATCGTCCCTCCCTCCCACTCACCCACCTGCCTACCTTCAGTACTTCCTTGGACAACCACTTCATTCTGCTACCCAGCCTTATGTCTTCTCCTGGCTAAAGGGGCACATGTTTGGCAACTGCCACAGTCCACATCAACTCTGCCTATGGCATCCCCAGACCCACTGAATTTGAAACCTCATCAAGACCAAGACATAGGTTGGTGTGTCCTCGCCTGCTCTTAGCAAACTCCATCACGCTAGCACCTTCAGGTTGTTGTACTTGCTTCTTGGGCACCTGGGCCCAGGCTCGATGACCTGGGGACAGAGGTCCCGCCCCTCCCACACTTACGCTTCCCACTTTGACCCACAACTCAGATCTTCACATCACTGACTTAAATAAAACCCACACTTGCTTCCCTGTACAATTCACACATATCTGCAGAGCCACAGTTTCCACACTGAGCTCCCAGGCTGGCTCCTCCTTGCAGGGATGCCCAGGACCCCAGGACCAAGGCCAGTGGCCTGCAGCTAGGCGACTGCCAACTCACCCTCTCACGATGCCACTCTCCAGGTAGTTGACCTGGATGAATTTCCCAAATCGGCTGGAATTGTTGTTGTGGGCCGTTTTGGCATTTCCGAAAGCCTGTGGGGAAAACAAGAGCAGGTTTTCAGGTCGTGAGGATGAAATTTCTACACGCCGCAGCCTGGAGCCTTGGAGGTCCCCCTGGGCGTCATGGACACTCATTTGCCTGAAGTCAGCCAGTGGCCCTGATGAGCCTGGTAAACACAAAGGCGTGTAGTGTAGCCCAGGTGTGCGCCAACATACTTTATTACCTCTGTGTTTGGGTTGTGTGAGGGGTTCAAGTTTTAAGCCTCAGACATGAAAAATGCTAATCAACGGCATTCTTTTTCCGTTATAATTGTTCGGAGGGTGTACTCTGGTCCATGGGCTAAAATCCAGTCTGTTGCTTATTTTGTATTGCCTGTGAGCCAAGAGTGGTTTTGACATTTGTAAATTGCTCAAAAAAAAAAAACCCAAAAAACCCCAAAAAACAAGACTAGTACTTCCTGACACATGAAAATTCTATTCATGTTTCAGCGTTCATAAACGAAGTTTTACTGGCACGAAGCCAAGCCTGTGCATTTATGGATTGCCCATGGCTGCTTTCTTACTCCAGCAGCAGAATAACCATGATAGAGACCGTTCTGGCCTGCAGAGCTGAACATATTCACTGTCTGGCCCTTTCCAGAAGAAGTCTGCTGCGCCCTAAGCTGATGCGGGCTCTGTGCCCCAGGAGAAGAGGAGGCTGGTTGGGAGGGAGCAGATGTGGAGACAGGTCCCGGCCTGGAGGGCTCCTGCGGTTCTGTGGGAGGACAAGCCGGTTCACAACTCACTTTTTTTTTTTAAGATTTTATTTATTTATTTATTTGACAGAGAGAGACAGCAAGAGAGGGAACACAAGCAGAGGGAGTGGGAGAGGGAGAAGCAGGCTTCCCGCTGAGCAGGGAGCCCGATGCGGGGCTCGATCCCAGGACCCTGGGATCGTGACCAGAGCCGAAGGCAGATGCTTAACGACTGAGCCACCCAGGCGCCCCTCACAACAAATTTTTTGATTGGGGTGACACTGGCATAACATACAATTAACCATTTAAAAATAATTCAGTGGCATTTAGTACATTCACAACGTTGTGTAACCATCACCGCTGTTTAGTTCCAGAACATTTCCATCACCCCAAAAAGAGACCCCCATCCCCATCAGCTGTCACTCCCTATCCCCCCTCCTGCCCCCTCCAGTCCCTGGCAGCCACCAGTCTGCTTTCTGTCACTATGGATTTGCCCGTGTGTGATATTTCGCCTAAGTGGGAGCATACATTATGTGGCCTTTTGTCTTGCTTCCTTCACTTAGCAGGATGTTTTTGGGGTTCATTCTCACGGCAGCATGAATCAGGGCTTTATTTCCAATATATAGAGGAAAGGATGCACGGTGCACGGAATCTGTTGACTCAGTGGGGTCCCCCCTGGGCCTTCTGTGTGTCCACAACCCAGATTAAGACAGAGAACACACCCTGCTCAGGGCCTTGGAGTGCCCCTTCTCCATGAAGTATGCAACACCCCTGAAGGGTGAACAGACAGGGAGAGGGTATGATAAAGCCTTGGAGGAATGCAGGGCAGGGAAGGTGCTGGGGGTGGTTTCCCTGTTTCCTGGAGCAAGATGCTGGCAGAGGTGGGAGTGGTGGGGCGGGGCAGGGGAGGGGAGAAGGGCAGAACCGATCGCGGAGCCTGGTGCTCAGCTGTCCAAGCCCTTGTGGCTCCAGGGGCCAAAGAAGGGGTGACATGGGGGGTGGGGTGATGCCCTGCTCACACACAGAAAGGGAAGCTTGGTGCCCACGAGAAGGGCCAACAATGTTCCAGTTTGAGAAGGCTGAGCTGTGTGGGAGGCCGTGTAGGTATGAGGGCAGCGGGGAGGAAGTGGCAAGGCCACTGTCAAGGTTTGCAGGGTGGGGACTGAGCGTGGATGTCTGAGGGTCCGGTGGGACAGAGGGAGGAGGGCAGGGTGGGGAGAGATGGCCAGGCCTGCAAGGGACTCAGGATCCAGGGTTTTCTTAAAGGCCTCATTCTGCAGGGAAATGAATGCAGGTGGATCACTGATCAGAGCTTCTGGTGTGGCAATCCGAAGGCAGAAGCCCCACAAAAAAGCGTCTGCTGGGGGGCAGCCCAGGACACTTCCTTTGAGAATGGCTCCGTTCCGCAGAGCTCGGGACCAGGAAAGCGGCACCTGGCTGGCGGGCGGGGGGGGGGGAGGGGGTGTCACAGGACAAGAACTTCCTGCCCCACTGTTCCACGGGCGCCAGACCCCAGGAATGGGCCCTGCTGAAGGACCTGGGGCCAAGTCACCCAGCAAGAGTGTACCAATGAAGGAGGAGCCCCAAAGAGGCAACCTGGCCCGGAGGTGCACAGGGGGGGATCTGCTCAGGGCAGGGTGGTGGCCGGGCACTTTCGGTGGGGAGTGGGCGCCACATGGCCTTACGGAGGCAGAACCCAGTGTGAGGAGGTGTATTCCTGAGTCAAGACAGTGGCCACAGAGCCCCCTTCTCTTCTTCACAAATGCTTCCTTAGGACCTGTTGTCCATTGCCAGGTTTTGAAAGTCTCTGGAGAGTTGGATTAAACACAGGGGCTCTTCAGCCAATGGGAACGACCATGTCCTGCGGTATGTGACGTCCTGTGCACTGTGGGGTCCTGAGCCTCCACCTGCCAGACAGCATCTGCGACAATCAGAAATGTTCCCAGAGCTGGCTGAATTGCTGAGAAGCGCTGCTATATACAGACGGAGATTAAAGGGGTCTGTAGGGTTGGGTGGTCAAGGGCTCTGTGGGCCCTTCATCCTGTCGTGAGGACGCCCCTGGGCACTATAAGGTCCAAGGAGTCCTGTGAGGAAGAAAACTGTCTTTCTAGGTTTCATCTCTGGTTTCCCTCAAGTTCAGCCTTGGAACTGTGTTTTTTGTCTGGAGTAAAGCCCGGGGACTCTTGCCGTTCTGCTCCAGGAATCAGCAGGCAACAGGTCCGTTTCCTCCTTTCATTCCGGGCTCACGAGACCCCATGGGGTGCCATCTGAGCTGAGGACAGGCCCGGGCCCTCCCCCTGCTCCGAACTAAAATAAACTCCGTGAGCAAGCCCGCCTGCCTAACTACGAGCAGATGGCGCAGCAATGCCCGAGCCTGTGTGGGCTCCTTCCCCGGGGAACAGGCCTCTCTCTGTGCTGGGGCCCCTGCAGCATCCAGGTCCAGGGCCTGCTGCAGAGGCACCCCGGCAACATGCATGCACATCCCAAAGACCCACGGCAGTCCCCCTTTAGAACTCGGGGCAAGACTCCGTGGGATTTCTAAGGAAACAGTCAGGGATGGTGTCTTGGGGACCAAAAGAGGGAATGTCTTCGGGATGCGAGGGCCCACCAGCTCTGTGCAGCCCAGGCTTTGCGGGGTCGGCGGGGGGGGGGGGGGGGGGGCAGTGACCTCATGCGTCTGGTATGCGGTCTCAGCACACTGCGACTTTTCAAAGCCAGTCTAAAAATATCCGGTTGCTGCTATTATATGTCGGAGGAGGAGGAAATGCTAGCCTGGCGCTCACAGCCAGGGGAGCTATTGTGTAGCTGCTCTGGGGGCTGGACGGGTGAGCGCATGGCCTCCGAGTGCATGGGAGTACAAGGCAGGACGGTGTGCCGGGTGATCATGTGGGGCCCGGAGTGGCCGGGAGAGAAGAAGCGGGATCCAGGCGCCGGCAGTGATGCGATGTGATCTGGCACTGGGGCCGCGGAGGCCAACATGTTAATGCTGTCTTCCCACCAGGCCAGAAAAGCCACAGTGCTGGCAAAATGCTATGGGAGAAAGGCCTCTACTTTCCTGGAAACACTTCTTTCCCTTATCTAACATAAAGTACACATTTCTAATATAAGTTACACACTATGACCAAAAGAAAAAAAAAACAAACATTAACAGGGCGCCTGGGTGGCTCAGTCGTTAAGCGTCTGCCTTCAGCTCAGGTCATGGTCCCAGGGTCCTGGGATCGAGCTCCCTGCTCCGCGGGAAGCCTGCTTCTCCCTCTCCCACTCCCCCTGCTTGTGTTCCCTCTCTCGCTGTGTCTCTATCAAATAAATTAATAAATAAATAAATCTTAAAAACAAAAACAAAAACACCCCAGAATCATGATAGAAGGAAAAAACCCATAAAGTAGTTCAAAATCCTCCAGCCATGATTTCTAGGTAAAAGGAACAAAGAAGCAACACACCCACCCCTTCCTCTGACTGGGCAGATGATCGTGGGCCCAGGGAGGGCACTGTGTGCCCTTCCCAGGCCACCCCTGACCCTGCTGAGGGTGACAAGAGCTGGGGGGACCTCTGACTTTCTTCCAACTGTCCTTGTCCTTTGAGGTTCTTTTGGGAAATTCAAAAGGGTTTTTTAATTTGGAGAAATTTAGGTTGAGCATCTTACTTAGCCAGAAATTTTAGAAGATGCATTTTCTATCTAAGCAGGTTGCCGCCTCTGCTCTAGGCTGAAATGCATGGTTAACATTTTAGGAAGAATGGTGGTAACATCACAGAATGACCCATGGTGAGTCCAGTCCCATACCAGGTGAGATGGGGCTTCTCTTTCTTTTGCTTCTACTCCTCTGCGAGACAGCTGTGCCCCACTTCAGATGAGGAAACTGAGGCACAGAGAGGCCTGCTCACTTCCCTGAAGTCTGAGGGCAGGCAGGAAGTTGACATGACCCTGGGTTTGAATCCAGTGTCCTCACTCCCAGCCCACGCTCCATGCACCGGCCCCTCAGTCCCCACAGCCTGGGACCTTTCGGGGTGCCGGCCTGCCCTGGCTGAGGCCGCTCACCCTGGGCCTGGCGACCAGGCGGATGGACGCCTGAGCTGCTTCTGAGCTTACACCTGGTCTCTTGTACATCCCACACAAAACCAAACAAGCCTTGATGGACTGCATTGGGCAAACTGTTTTGCTTTCGGATTTCAAAACCTGAAAGCAACATGGGATGAGCTCACGAAGGCAAATGCGCTTGCCTTATCTCCCATGTTGACAGGTGAGCCTCGAGTTGGGAATCCCCTGTGGAGAAGTCCCCCAGCCTCACCACCCAGGGTGGCTGTCCTTCCAGCCAGGCTGAGGTGGCCTAACCCATGATAACTCCATTGTGCCCAGGTTTACCCGTGGCCATCCTTTCTCAGAGGGAAGTTCTAGATCATTCTAACAGTTCTCTTTTGGTTATGGGGTCGGCCTTCTCTGTTTTCCTGACCTTCTAGTCACAGGGACCTCACTTCCCAAGTGTTTGTGAGGCTTTGGCGCATGTGGTCTCATTCACTCATTCATTTGTCCGTCCGTCCATCCATCCTTCCACTTGGCAACAATTTATTGATTGGCTGCTGTGTGTCTGGCACTGTTGCAGTTTCGGTGAACCCCCAGCATGGTGGGGCTCTGAAGCGGATAACTGCACGTCCACCCTGGCCACGGATCGAGTGTCACCACCTCGAGGAGCCACCACCTTTTGTGGTCTTGATGCAGCCCCTCCCTGGGCAATGCCACCTCGGGGTGAAGCCTCTGTCCCTGCCTCAGACCACATGCCACACGGGACTTCCACATCTCTCATGTCCAAGCCCGGACTGGGCATGGAGACAGAGGAGTGACTGGGGTTGTGGGGACACGCCTCCTTTGGTGAAAGAACATCAGTAGGTATTAGGCAACAATGAAGCCTAAAGATGGGGCCAAATGAGAGTGTCTCCCCCTTGCTGGGCTCCTGTTCCAGTCATGGGTGGGGGTGGGGAGAACATGACACTGGGAGCGACTGGCGGTTGGTGGTGGCAGGGTGGGACAGACTTATTTTTCTCCATGGTATTCTCCATGTTTTGGGGATACTCTGCTATATGAAACAGCACTTGGCCCGCACCCATTGACAGGCTTCGCCCATCTGGGGACACAGACGATGGTCAGACACGGCAGGAGGCACTCCAGGAGGTGTCTCATGGGCCTGATGGGAGCACAGAAGCTCCACAGGCGGTATCTGCCGAGGTGGTCCACGGACCGAGGAGCCTGGAGGGTCTGCTCTGCCCTGTGTGCTGAGCAAACAGCCAAGGGGCGTCCACTCCAACCTGGGGCTTTCCTGGGTGGAAATGCTGGGAAAATAACCCCGCGTGGGGTGGAGGGCTACTTTTGGCAAGGAGCCCAGGCAAATGGCTCTGTCTGCAGGGGATTCCAGTGGGTCCCGGTGGCCTAGGGGAGGGTCACCTGGCGCAAACTGGTTCAGTGCTATTGGGTTTCAGATTCCTCTCCTGTCAAATGAGGGAGAGAACCTCTGACTCCCCGCGTTGTTTAAAGATGAAATGAGACTATGGGAACCAGGGGCTGGCAACTTCGTCCTGTGAAGGGCCACATAGTATTTGGGGTTTTGTCAGTATGACCCGAATCTGCCATTGTAGCCTGAAGCAGGGACAGATGGTCTGTACGAGAAGGGAACTTGGCTATGTGGAGGGCACCTCCCTGACGTCTGGCAGGGTAGGGCAGTCTTGGGCTCTGATCTCTACCAAGGTTGGCAAATTATGGCCAGCTAACTGTTTCGGTATGGTCCACGAGCTAAGGATAGTTTTCACACTTTTCAACACTTGAAAAAAAAACATCAAGAGAGTATTTCACGACACATGAATAGGATGTGCAATTCAACTTTCCAAAAATTCACTTCGAGAATAAAGTTCCACTTGGCGTATAGCTACGTCTGTTTACGTGTGGTCTGTGTCTGCTCTCAGACTACAGCGGCAGGGCTGAAAACACAGACCTGGGGTCCCTTACAGGACAAGCCACTGTTCTAGGGGTTCTCCTGCTCCACGGGCAGGAGAAGACTCTGACACTCGGACATGGGGCGGGTGAACAGGAGAGGGTGTGAGAGTCGGCGGGACTGACTGGTCTCCCAGGGCACATCAGGGACCCGGAGAAGCAGGACCTCAAAGCAGCAAGGTCACAGGAGGTGGGGAAGTGAGAAGTACAGCTAAAGTGCTTTCCAGAGAACTGTCATACAGGGAGCGGGGGCCGGTTCTAGGGAGGGAAGATGCCGGGTGAGGACAGGGATGATGATGGGAAGGGGGTGGTGGTGAGAGGAGGTGGCTGTGGGGTGGGAGGAAGGACCCTCCCCGTTCCCACCACCACTGCCAGCCTGCCCAGGTGGCACTATAGGCTCCGTGGGCCTGCGGGTGTGGGCAGGAAGTGGAGGGGTCACATCCAACCCCATGGCTCCTGATTCTTAGATGTTCAGAAATGGAGGTTTTCCAGGGCCCTGCCGACACCTGGCCTCTGCCTGGATTGTTTCCTTCCTGTTGCCCATAGGGCTTGGGGGCACCCAGTGGGCTCTTGACAGCCAGCTGCTGGACAGACGGGTGAATGGACATCAGGCATCTGCAGAGAGCCAAGTGACAATGGGATGGGACGCTCAGCCTACCTCCGTGCCCCCAGTTTGTAATGGGCTCTGTCACTTTTATCTGCACTGGCACCAACGATCAGCCGCAGACTCGGACAGAAACACTGAAAACCAGCAAGGGCTCCTGGAGCCAGAACAGGCTCTTTGAAATGGATAGATTCCTCCCAAGGGCCAAAGTCTCAAGCAAACCATGCTGGGGCGTGGGATTGGGGAATCTTAAAAAAAAAAAAAAGGAAGAGGAAGATAAAAAAGAAACCAAGTATGAAACAAGTTATTGTATCTGGTATTTCACTAAATTTTTGTTTAGGTTATAATGAAACCACGTGCCCGATCACAGAGAGTAAAGAACAGACCAAGCTTTGATGGGGGAGGGCCTTGCTTGGTTCTTACTGCACCAAAAACATTTGAGGAATTCAAATGATCCCCGAGGGCTCATCTTATCCATTTTGACAGCCAAATCATTCTCTTTGGGGTTTACTTGGTTCTTTTTCTCAGGTTTTTGAGCTGGGAAATTAATTCACTTACTTTCATTTGTTCATATTTATGACTATAAAGTGCTTATGGCTACGAATTGCCCTCTTGGTACTGCTTTACATAGTCCTGTGGATTCTGATAACATATAGTTTTGGTCACGGATTTTTACAAAACCACTAATTTTGGTTTATAGATGCCCCTTCATCCAAGAGTTGTTTAATAGAGACTTGTGGTTTCTTTCTGAAAAAAATTTCCACGTGCAAGGGTCTTTAAAAAATTAATTTCTAGTTTCAGTGCATTGTTAAGAGTGCTGCTTGTAATAGTCCTACTTTTGGAAGTTCTAGATGCTTTCTCCGTGGCCTGATATAGGAATGAGTCTTGTGAATGCTCCATGAATAATTCAGATTTAGTCTCCTATCAAAGTGAAGGGCTTATGATAGGTCCATAGATGTGCCTAAATACACGGTTTGGGCATATTACATCCCTGCCGATTTGCTGTCCACACAACCAGTCTCATGCCATGTGTTTATGGCTGTTTCTCAGGATCTTCTAGAATTTCCACTTTGTAAAGGCAACAGCTGTGTTGTTTGGTGCAGATATTGCCAACTACTACACCTTAAGTGTAAACTGAGGTTTTTGGTATTATGATAAATCTTCTTTGTCACATGTAACATCCAGAGCTCTGAACTCGGCCTTCTCTGTGTCCATGGAACTGCAGCTCTGTTCGCTCCTGTTTCTATCTGCCTGCTACATCTGGGCCTGTCTTTTCATTTTTAGCTCCCTGAACTGCTTTGGTTTAGGTGTGCCTTGTTCATACAGCACAAGGTTGGGACTCAGCTTTGTGAGCCAAGCTGAAAATCCTCTCCTTTCAATAGGCGGATTGCACCCGTTTACATTTAGCAGCGTGACAGACTCATTCCCTTCTGAAGCCCAGGCTGCCATCGTTAGCTCTCTTCCCCACCTGCTGCTTGTGGGTGTGGCTGAGTGACTGGAGTCAGAGCAATCCTCCGGGTCACTTGATGACTTTCTGAAATCTTGCACCTTTTGCAGGACTTTTCAACCTCACTTTGCAACTGATTAGTGTGGCGTTGGTGAGGTGGGATGCACCTGGGAGAGAGCATGCTCCGGGGCTGCTGAGCTGAGAGGAGAGTTTGAGTAGGGGACCCATTCTGTGAGTGGGCAGTTCATTATGGAAGGTTTCATCTTGGGAGGACGACTGCCTCCCTACCCAATTCCCAAACGGCACGGACTCTAGTGCCAATGATGAGAACAGCAGGGCTTTTGGTACTTTCTATGCAGCAAAACCAAGCATTTGCATGCATGAGGAAATGTGAGCTCCCAGGGGTGAGCTGGAGGGTCTCCAGAACATCTCTCCACTCTTCTGCAGGCACTACACACTCTCTCCACATCCCTGGGGAAGGGCTTGCCTTTGAACCCACCCTCCATACCTGGGGTGGACAAACCTGTCATGTTGGGGCTCCCTGCTTACAGTAGTGGGGAATCTGTCAGAACTGCCAAGACTTCAGTGGCCGCTTCCCCCAGAGAAATCACCACTACCGTGCCACTCTGGTGGGTTGGGGAGAAGGAGAGAAAAGGTGGAGACCCCAACTATGAGCTGTGGGGCCTTGTTAAAGATATGGAGTCTTGGGCCCCATCCCAGACCTGCAGAATTTCTAGAAAGGCCAAGGAATCTAAATTCTTAAACCAGAGCCCGAGGGGGTTCTTCTGATTCAAGGAAGGATGAGAACTATGGCTTTAGGGTTTGTTTTGAGAAGGAAGTATCTCTAGTGGTGGTGTGAGAGGTCCAAGTTCCAGTCTGCCAGGGTCTTCCCTAAGATTTACTTTGAACAACTCACCAAGGTGGTGGGAGCTTATCTAAGCCCCAGGTCTACAAACTATGCCCCACAGGCCAAATCTGGCTATCTTTTTATGAAAAATATAAACTTTTAATTTTAGATTTACAAAAAGTTATAAGAATATTGCAGCAAATTCCTGTGTACCTCACATTCAGTTTCCCCTATTTTTAAAAGATTTTGTTTATTTATTCCGGGGGGGGGGTGGCGAGCAGAGGGAGAGGGACAAGCCGACTCTGCGGGTGAGCACGAAGCCCGACGTGGGGCTCGATCTCAGGACCCTGAGATCATGACCTGAGCCGAAACCAAGAGTCAGACACTTAACTGAATGAGACACCCAGGTGCCCCCAGTTTCCCGTATTAACATTACCTTTGACAGAACTAACAAACCAATACTGATTGATAAGTTCTTATTCACTAAGTCCACATTTTATTCAGATGTCCTCAGTTTTTCTCTAACGTCCCTCTTCTGTTCCAGGATCCCATCCAGCATTCCCTATCACATTCAGTCATCCTGTCTCCTTGGCGTCTCCATACCAAGTTTCTCAGCCTTTCCTTGTTTTTGAGACCTTGGACAGTTCTGAGGAGGATTGGTTCGGTATTTTGCAGAAGGTTCTTCACTTTGGGTCTGTCTGATGCTTCTCTACCACCACTTGTCTTTGTAAATAGTTTTATCGGCACACGGCCCCACCCATTCAGGTATGGATTATCTGTGGCTGTTCTGCTCTATGAGGGCAATGTAAAGTCGTTGAGACACAGACTACATGGTGCTAAAATCCGGAAATGCTGACTATGGGGCCCTTGGTAGAATCAGCTTGCAGAAGTGTGGTCCAAGCCTCTCTGTAAGGGCAGTGGCCTAATCCAGGATACAGATTCTGGAGCAGCCAGTGCCAACCCACTCTGGCAAATTTTACCATCACTCAGCAGCTGGAGTTTCAGCAATTAGCATAATGAATGTTCAAAGTGGGCTTCCATGGCCGGAAAAGTAGGCTGGATAAAACGTTTTTGAGACATTTGCCTCCCTTGTTTGAGAAATTCCATTTAAGGGTCCTGTGGCCTGTTCTTTAGGGATGGGGCTCAGGGAGATGGAGGCACTCAGGCGTGCCTGAAGCCACCAAAGAGGCCAGAGCCAATGGAACTCTAGGCTCTAGGATGTTTGGGGGGCTCCTGTCTAAGAAGTTGTGTCTATAGCATTTGGTCTGGGACGTGTATTCATTATAACCCTCTCTGCTCTAGCTACTGATGGCGGCAGGATGCAAGATCTACGGGAGGGGACCAAAGGGGGGGAATGTGGTGGGTCCCCATGGGCAGTGTTCCAGATATGGTGAGACCACTCTGCATTTCCGTTTTAACTGTGAAGTTCATATCACATCAAATTCACCATTTTAACCATTTTAATGTGCAATTCGGTGGCATTTGGTACGTTCACCATGTTGTGGCAACTATCACCTCTATCTAGTTCCAGAACATTTCATCACCCCAAAAGAAGACTCCATCCCCATGAGCAGTCACTCCCCGTCCCCCTCCCTCAGCCCTGGCAATTGCTAATCTGCTTTCTGTCTCTCTGGACTTGCCTCTTCGGGCCACACATGGATGGGATCACAGATTATGTGGCCTTTCATGTTCTGGCCTCTTTTGGTCGGCACGTTGTTTTTGTGGTTCATCCACATTACAGCATGTATCAGTGATTTATTCCTTTTTGTAACTGAGTAATCTCCACTGTATCCACTCTGCCTTGAAAAGGGGCAGTAGGAGCAACATCCTGGCCTGCCTTGGTGGGTCACTCAATCGTCCTCGGGTCTGGGGGAACCACGGCTGGTGCTGACCTGAGCCCAGGACCACTGGAACCAAAGGCTCCAGCAGTCAGGGGGCAAGTGCCCCAAACGTCTCTCTTTCAGGCGGACACAATCTTCCCTTTGACTTTCCCCCACCACCCTGCTTCCAGCCTTTGTGTCTCTCGAAGCCCCCTCCCCGGCATCTCCTATCTTCTTTATGGGCTCAGCCCTGGAATGGGTGTGGAAGCCTGCCCATGCCCAGGAGGGCTGTCCTCGGCTCCCCATGAGACTTGGGGCTGCTTAACTAGACTAAGTGGCCCCTGAACACCAAATGGCCCCTCAGAGCCTCCGGATGTTGGGTGGCGGGAGCCATGCTGTGTGCTGGCTCTGCGGCATGACTCTGCTGGCCACATGACACATCTCGACCTCTGACTCTCCCAGAAGGCCTTGGGCTAGGACTTAGCCAGATTACTGGGGGTAAGAGCATTCCAGACTGAGGGTGTAGTGCATGCAAAGGTCCTGGGGTGAGGTATCAGGAAGGAGGTAGCGCAGAGAGGTAGACTTGCCGCAGGTCACACAGCACACGGGCAGCTGAGCTGGGCTAACGAGTCCTGCTTCTGTCTTCCCGGCTTCCTGGCAGGGGGCAGCTCCAGGCCCTGAAGTCTGGCAGGTGGTAAACTCCGGCGGAAGGGGGCGTGGTTGCATACCGAAGGGCAAGGACTGGTCCAGGCACTTTGGCAGAACTGAAGATGTTCCCTCAGGGGCTGTGTGTCCTTGTCATCGTCCCTCTCCCCCCACTGCTTACCATCTCTCAAAACATCCACACCCCCAACAAGCTCTGTCCAGGTGGTGGCTCCAGAGCCCCAGGCTGGCTTTGTAACTGCATATCCTGGAGGCCTCTAAACTCCAGCAGATTGCTCGGCCTTGGCACTGCTGGCATTTGGGGGCCGGATCCTTTTCTGTGGAGGGGGCTGGCCTGTGCACTGGAGGATGCCGAGCAGCATCCCTGGATTCTACCCTCTAGATGCCAGTTTCCAGATGGTCACACGTGCCCTCTGGGCAGAATCACCCCAGCTGAGAACTGAGCCTTGAACTCTGTTAAAAAATCAGCTGCCCCGGAGACCCGGCAGTCAGAGAAGGCTAAATGGAACTCTGTACGTTCTCAGGGGGTCACCTTACGGGGGTGATGATACCACACAGCATCCCCGAGGGCCCACTTCATGGAGGACTCTGGGCCTGGGTGTCTGACTGCTGCCATGTGGTGCCATTCTCCCCTCCCCCAAGAGGAACTGGTCAGGAACCCCATTCTGGGGTCACAGGTCAGGTCAGCAGCTGGGTAGGTGAACACGAGCCTCAGGCTCAAGGGGCCTCAGGTAACTGGTGTCTTGCAGGGTCTGGCCTTGGGAGTTGGCTGTGGCCAGCTGGTGGCTGGCTGACAGAGAGGAAACTTCAGAGGGCAGCTTCCCGGTGATGCTGGGGATGGGGCATTGGAGTCCCTCCATCCTGGATAATCACTAGGAAACAAATCAGCTGCCAGGCCGTATGGTTGCTCCTGGCCCAGCTGCGTTCCCGCCCGAACAGCAAGGCAGATGTAGCTGATAGATGGGCAGACATTCCCTGGCCCTCTCCAATCCTGGTGCAGCAGAGTGTCCAGAACATTCGGAAAAGGCGGTGGCTGTGGCAGGGGTGTCCCAGGCCCAAGCTCTGCTTCGCCTTTTAATCAACCTTTTCTGTAAATTCCAGGGAGGCCTTTCTGGGTGCTTAAAATACACCCCATAATTTCACTTTCCTCTTAGACACAGCGTTCCCAAAAATATAAGTTCCCCTTTTGTCTAAAATATCCTTCGACGGTTGCACAGTGTCAGGGCTCTGCACTTTTTTAGGCAGCAGACCAGAAAGGCAGCCCCAGGTCTGCAGGGCACAGGGGGGGAAGAGAGCACCAGGGAGCCCCACCTTCTAGATGGCCACCCCTTCCTGGTACTTCCCCCCACACCACTGCTGTAGGACACTCCTATGCTCTCCTCACCTCCCCCACTCTCTCTGCAGCCCCGCCCACTTTGCAGCTGGACTGTGTCCTGTCATTCCGTCTCTATTCTGGGTGCTCCTGGTAGCTGCTCCCCATTTTCTGCATCTGGGGACATCCTTGTAGTGATGTGGGAGTACCCCTACCTGCTGGTTTTCATTAAGTCCCGCGGCCGGGAACGTCGCCAGCCCCCACCCTGGGCCGCGAGAAACTCGTCCTCACGCTCCTCTCTCTGGCTGAGTCATCATCCCCCAGCTGTGAGCTCCCGTGAGTCCGCCTCGACACATGTCTGACACCTCAGACACTAGCTAGCTTCCTTCAGGGGTGCCTGAGCCCTGGGTGCACACTTCCGGCCTGGCCCCATCAGCTCTAGCGCCTTCACACTGCTTCTCCGAGCAGCTCCTGGAAGATCCCGGGATTGTTGCGGGCGGGGGGGGAGGGTGTCCAGGTGGACTAGGGTCTCACTCTGTGTCCTCATCCCGCTGTGACCCCAGCAGACAGCGCTGCCCTGTAGGCAGGGGTGCAGGAGGCCTCAGGGCCCAGGGTGCAGCTGGAAACCTTCTGAGGGCCCTCTGGGAAGGTACAAGGCTGGGTGGGGGCCCCACATGGCCCCCACCACCCTCAGCCAGAGCTCAAAACAGGCTGGCTATTAAAGCACTGTCAGCTGTCCATGGGACACAGAGTGGGTGAGCATGAGAGCAAGGAGCCCCGCACAGAGCCCCAGGTTGGAGCTGGCCCTGCTGAACTTTCTGGGACATCTATATCCCAGGCCTCCTTTCTTGACCCCTCCAAACCGCTTTAACACTCTACAGTTCTGGGGCACCTGGGTGGCTCAGTCGGTTAAGCGTCTGCCCCACATCCCGCCCAGGGTCCTGGGACTGAGCCCCGCGTCGGGTTCCCTGCTCAGTGGAGAGCCTGCTTCTCCCTCTCCCTCTGCCCCTTCCCCCTGCTCGTACTCTCTCGCTCTATCTCAAATAAGTAAATTAAATCTTAAAAAAAAAAAAAGACTCTACAGTTCTGACTCCAATTCTGATGTGTGGGTTCCGCCCCCACCCCGGCCAAACCAAGCTCTCCTCCAACACCGGCTGGGTGTTCTAAGATTCAAATCAATTCTGATACTGTCTCCCCTGAGGTAGTATCAGCTCCCACAGGTTAAGGGCTCAGTCCCACAAAGGCTGCACGCTCCCCCCTTCAGATGCCAAGTGAAAGGTGGTTATCCATGCTTCTGACCGACTGGCTATCAGTCAGAGGTTCCTACTACAACCCCCTCTTTGGGTTTGATTAATTTGCAAGAGCGATTCACAGAACTTGGGAAACCAGTTTACTCGCTCCATTTCCGGTTTCTTATAAAAGGATATAGCTGAGGAATAGCCAGATGGAGGAGATGCACAGGGCAGGGTACGAGGGAAGCTCCACGCCTTCTCTGAGTGCACCGCCCTCCCAGCACCTCCACGGATTCACCAGCTCAGAAGCTCTCAACTCTCTCCTCTTGCGTTCTTACCGAGGCTTCGTCACAAAGGCATGGCTGATTAAATCATCGGCCACTGGTGACTGATTTCAACCTCTGGCCCCTCCTCCTCTCCCCAGAGGTCAGGGGCACAGGGCTGAAAGTTCCAACCCTTTAATCACATGGTTGGTTCCCCTGGCAGCCAGCCCCCATCCTTAGGTGCGTTCCAAAAATCACCTCATTAATATAACCACCTTCTTATTCTCATCACTTAGGAAATTCTAAGGGCTTTAGGAGTTCTGTGCCAGGAACAGGAGTTAAACCAAACATATGTTTCTTATTATAAATCACAATACCACAGACCCCACTGTGGGTACATGTTTACGAACGATACAAATGCAGAAGATTTCAGTTGGTGACAGCAGTTCTCTGGAATGAGGGTGGGAGCTGAGCAGAAGGTGAGGAGAGGGTACGAAGAAAGTTAACTGTGGCAAGTTCCAGAATGTTCTATGTGAACGAACGTACAGGTATGAGGGGTCAGCTAACCCTTCCCCGTAAAGGGTCAAGTGATAAATATGTTCGGCTTTGTGGGCTTTCTGGTGTCTGCTGCAAAAAAGGTTCTGCCCAGCCTTTGCTAAAGGCAGAGTGCAATCTACCGCAGACGGGATAGGTAAACAAGGGGGCATGGCTATGTGCCAACAAAACTTTATATATAGCAACAAGCCCTGGCAGATTTAACCCGTGGGCTGTAGTTTGCCAATTCCTGGTACATATGAAAAGAAATTATACTTCAAATAAGGACAACGATACTAAAAAAAGAAAAAGAAGAGAAAAAAAAGGAGAAAGAAGCAGCAGCATTATATGAAAAAAAGCGAAGAAAAGCACCTGGGTAGAACCAAAAGCAGTAATGTGTCACGATTTTGCCGAAGTGAGGCAGATAACCACACGTGCTCCCCAGCAGCACCAACCACGATGGTGGCCCTGGTGTGCTTCCTGTCGGGGAGACACTTAAAGGAGACATGAGGCAAACCACAGCCAACACCTGCCGTTATGTTCTGAAAGTCACACCAGGAAGACAGGGGTGGAGGGACGACAGAATGCCAGGGACTGGAGGCAGCGCGAACTGCATGAGAAATCCACTCGCGTGCTCTGGTGGAGTTCCTCTGCAGCAACGCCCGCAGGGAGCGCGCGACTTCCTGGCTCTGGGGGGCCTCGAATAGAGCAACTGCATTTTTTTTGGTATTGACGAGCAGCTCTTAAAAGATGTCACTCAAGGTCCGCCTCAAAGGCCAAACCCAAGAGTATTTGGGCATCAATGAAAACTTGAGGCGATTTCTGGTCTTGGGGAGGGGCCGGTGGGGGCATTTGCTCATCGCGGGGCGAGAAGCAGCACCAGCCTCCTCTTTCAGGGAATGACCGAGAAAGCCAGCAGGAGATTGCATCCTCGCCTGCCAGCCACCCTGAGTACTGATGCTGAATATAGTCGGGTTGATGTGTGAGTACAATGGCATAATGTTACAAAAAAAAAAAAAAAAAAAAAGAAAGAAAGAAAAAAATCTGAAGCTATTTAGGCATAAAGCATCTGTGACACTGAAATCGTTCTTTGCATGCAGTCAACCTAAAGCTGATTCTCAGTGGGGGCGACTCAGCCCTACCAGGGGGACATTTGGTGATGCCTGGACACCGTTTTGGTTATCCTGCCTGGGGTAGGGACTGCTCCTGGCATGTAATGGGTCAAGGCCAGGGACGCTGCTCAACATCCTACAGCATATAGGATGGCCCTTATGACAGAGAGGGACCCGGCCCTGCATCGGTGGCCTTCATCTCTATGTGCTTCTCTCTGTAAGGTCTGAAGCCAGCCCCACACAGGCCTCATTCATCCTGTTGGCCCCTGTGGAGTTTGCCCTGCCCTATGCCCCTCTTCCTCCAGGTTCTGGCTTCAGCTCCTACCTTCCTTCAGGCTGCTCTGCTGACCTGGGCCCCCCCCCTCCCAAAGCGACTTCCCCAAACATCCTGGGGAAGCCACAATGGGGACAGAAAACAGCCAGAGATTTGACTCCTTGCTCTGTGTAGCCACCTGAGTGGGGCCCACCTGCCTCATGGACTCTCAGGAGCTCGGCCTCCATCACCTTCTTCTATTCCTGCACCAAATCTCCCTAAAAGGCCTGTTTCCCCAGGATTCCACCCCTGCATCTCTCTTTCCCTCCCCTGTTGATGGCTGACCCTGATGTTCGCATCAGTGACCTTCCAGTCACCCGGCCTCAAGGATGGCCCAGAATAGCTCGAGCCTTGACTGCTGGCCAGGGTGTGGGGGATGCCTTCTGGGAGCTCTAATTCTGTCCCACTCCCCGCCTAAGCTGCACGCCCACTCCAGCTCACCCCCAACTCAGGAGCATCTGGGGACTCCAGCCCAAGGTCCAAGGCGGCCTGTGCACCCAGACTCAGCCCTGGACTGGTCTGGGCAGCATGTCTCTCTCTAGCACGTCCCCATGCTGCCGCCCTAGACCCTCTCAAGCCCAAGCCCCACCCCCTACCAGCGGCCAACCTTCCCCTCAACAGACCAAAAGAACAAGCGCTCTTAGGACTCTCGCCCCAAAACACCTCCACATTCACGTACAGCAGACACAACCCAGTCTTTGGGGCCCTCAGATCTGGGAAATGGAGGGGTCCTGGATAAAGACTCCTGGCCCAAACACGTCTCCTGCTGCAAAGGCTCTGGCTCTCCTTTGTGAGTGACACCAGCCACTTCCCTCCTTCCTCCCCATCCTGAGCCTCCTCCCTGCTGTGTGGCCCATGCCCTGAAGCGGGCCCCTGGAGGCCTGTCCTTGGCTACCTGCCCGTTTCTCAACCCTGGCTCCTCCCGGCAAGCCCGCTCCCCCCACGTGGCTGACACACAAAGGGCAGGGGGCAGCGCCCAGCCAGGAGGCACCCCAGCCGGCCACCTGCGCCTGGCCCCCTGCCCGTGCAGCCTGCTAGGTCACGCGACTGGACAACCTCTAAGGCCCAACAAGCACCGGGGTCAAGGGGTCTTTGTGCTGCCCACGCTCCGGTCCCCCCCTGGATGACAGCAGTCTGCATCAGCACCCAGAAGCAGCTCCAGGCAGCACTGTGCGGCTACCTCAGACCCTGTCCCGCTCAGACACCTCGGCGTGGGTAGCCCATGGAGGGCCTCTGGAGGCCCTGGGTGGCTTGCCCTGTGTGTTCACTGCCCACTGCTCCTGAGCGCCAGCCTCCCTCTGCCTGCTAGCCTCTTAGCAGGTGTAGCAGGCACACACAGATGGGTGACACGGACGGACAGAAAGACGACCTAGGCATGTCTACTGGCCCCATCCTGCCCTTGACACACCCAGGCGGGCCCCATATGTTCAGAGCAGGCTGCTGGCCAGGCTTTGCTTCCCTCCAACAGCATGGCTCAGGCAACCCCGAGAGTCTCCTGATGAGGGCCAGGGAGGCACTGATGCGGGGGGGGGGGGGGGGCGTTGGTCAGGGCAGGGAGGGGACCAGGGCTCAGGAGAAAACCCAACTGCAGACTCAGCTATGCAAAGGAATGAAGTCCTGGGACAACTGGTGAGAGAGGAACAAAGTGTGGTCTTATCCACAGGACGGAATATTACTCAGCCATAGAAAGGAATGAAGCCCTGATTCATGTTATGACATGCGTGAACCTCGAGAACATCGTGCTGAGTGAGAGGAGCCAGACACAAAAGGCCACACAACGTAGGATCCCACGGATAGGAAGTGTCCAGAACAGGCAAATCCACGGAGACAGTAAGCAGACTGGTGGCTGCCAGGGGCCAGGGGAGAGTGATGGGGAGTGACTGCTCGTGGTGTTTCTTTTTGGGGGGATGGCAAGTTTCTGGAACCAGACAGAGGTGAGAGTTGCACAACATGTGGGTGTACTAAACACTACTGAATTGTACACTTTAAATGGGTGAATTATGTCTCAGTAAAGCTCTTCAACAGAAACCCTAACTGCAGAGGCATACAAACCCCTGTTTCTGGAACCTTGTTTCTGGAACCTCTGTCACCCTGGCTGAGTGGCTTCACCTGTGTGCCCCTAACACTGGGCAGAGGCTGGCCAGTCCACACAGTTGTGGGAACGAAGGCTATGGCTTGGGAAGGTATCCCTGAGAATAAAGGGCCAAGTGGATAATGGCACACAGTTCTGGATGAGCTCTCTGGGTGGACCAAGCCAGTGCTAATAGATGGTCGTGGGAACACACCCAGTAGCCTGGTGGGTGGAGGGGGCGGGTGGGAGACGCCTGGGGTCATATGAGATTGGGGTTGTGGGTCCTAAAGGGGACTGGTGCTCAGGACTGAGGCTGGCACAGATGCCAGTCCCAGGACTGGTTCCTTCAGGAACCCTGGAGGCGAGGCAGGGGCAGCTGCGAGCTCCAGGAACCCTTGGGTCCCATATTTTGCTGTCCCAGGTCACTGGCTTCCTCCTGTGGGTATGGCAGGTGGCTCAGGGTGTCACAAGCTCTCAGCCTCCTGCCTCTGCACGGGCCAGGCCACGGTGGCTACACGAAGGCCCAGAACCCCAGGACACAGCAGCAGCCTTTAGCTGCTTGGGAAAATGGCCTGGCCAGCAAGCATCCTCGTTTCATTTCTGCTTTCGAAATTAAAACCCTGTGCGCATCAGCAAATGTTGGTGGCAACTGTCACAGTTCAGGAAAGAGAACCCCAACCTTGAGGCCCACACCATCAGCCCTGATGCTGAGGTCCGTGGGCCCGGGGAGGGGAGCATGTCTGGGCATGCTCTGTGGCCAGTCCTGTGGTGGAGGCCTCGGTGGCTGCGTCTAGAGTCACCAGGTTCTCTGAGCCCCCCCCCCCCCCGGGGATGGGCAGTGGACCCCAGCGCACGGGAGGGAGGACCCCAGGCCTCTCACTGCCCTAGTGAGCCTGCCTTCTGCGCCCTCAGTGTTTCTGAGCTAAAACAACAGTCCCACACAAACGTCATGTTTCTGGAGGCAGCGTGGAGGCCAGGCTGCAGGGTGGCCGAGCAGGGCCGAGTGACATTGTGTGAAACGGTGACAAAAAGTAACAGTAACAGTTAACTGCAGGGGCAGGCAGATCAGCTGATTGGAACTGGCTTCCACAGTGCCCCCTTCCTGTTTTCTGGTCAGAATTGCACAGCGAAGCTGCAACCCACAGGACGGGGGGGTGGGGTGGGGGTGGGGGCAGCCTGGTGACACCCAAACCTCAAAACAACTCAACTTCTCCTTTCAGGGAGCTGAGAAAAAGTCCCAAATGCTACAAGAGGTGTTGATCTTGGGCCTTCGTCGGCCCTGGACAAGGTGAGAGAGGAAATCTTTCATGAAGACCATAGAGAGGTACCATGAACTCAGGCTCAGACCCAAGCCAGGTTCCCACCATGGTCCAGCCATGGCTGCCTGTGGTGTGGCCTGGGGAACCGAGACGGCAGTGGGCTGACTTGTGTCCCTTCAAAAGATATGCCCAGGTCCTGATCCCTGGAACCCATCATGAAGGGGACCTTATTTGGAAACAGGGTTTCTGCAAATGTAACTAGAATAAGGATACCAAGGTGAGACCATCCTGATTTACGGTGGGCCCTGAATCCAGTAACAAGTGTCCTTATATAAGGAAGGAAGTTAGAGACACAGAGACACAAAGGGAAGAAGGCCATGTGCAGGTAGAGACAGAGATCGGAGAGATGCTACCACAAGCTGAGCGATCAACACTGAAGGGCTGTTGGTGGCCATCAGAAGCCTGGAGAGGGGCCTGGGACAGATTCTCCCTCAGAGCCTCCAGAAGGATCCCACCACACCCACAACTTGATTTCAGACTTCTGACCTCCAGGGCTGTGAGAGAATCAATTCCTGTTTGTTTTAAGCACCCCCACCCACCCCCACCCTTGCTTCTGGTACTTTGTGAAGGCAGCCCCAGGACACTTGCACACCAGCATGCCTCTCCGGGACCCTCATTCCTCATCTTTAAAATGGGCAGAGGTGTTGTAAGGACACAGAAAGATGGAAACTGGACCCAAAGGCACAATAACAAATTATTCCTGTTATTAGAAAGTGACTCTTGGCTTAGCTCAGAATGGCTGGAACTTGGGAACAATTTCTAAACGGTCAGCGCTGGAAAGAAGACTTGGTCTCGTGGAATCCAGAGCTGTGACTCTAAGACAGTCGTTCTCACCTGGGGAATAATCTGCCCCAGGGGACACCGAGTGATGTCTGGGGACATTTTCGGTTATCACACGGGGGGCGTGTGTGTGTGTGTGTGTGTGGCGCTGCTGGTATCTGGTGGGTGGAGGCCAGGAGTATGGCTCAGCATCCTGCAGTGTATAGGACGGCCCCGCCAGGGAATGGCCCGGCCCCAGACGTCAGTGGTGCTCTGGCCGAGAAGCCCAGCTCTAAACTAAAACAATCTTCTCCCTTTCCAAACGGTCGCCCCAGGAAGCACGTTTATGGCTATGACGTGGACTTGGCTCCAGTCTGTTTTGGAGGCCGGCGTGGGCACCGCCCTCCAGCAGCTCCTACCCTAACCGCTGGGGAAATTCAGCCTTGCCCGCTCACACTGAGGAGGCTGGAGGGAGGCAGCCGGGTGGGGTCAGAGGCATCTGACTCACGAGGTGCAGACACCAGGCAAGAAGGGTGACTAATGGCCCTGGAAGAATGTGCCAGAATCCCTTGGGGCAGCTTCAGGGGAGGAGCTCCCAGGACCACCAGGGGCAGGGGTGGCCCTCGGGGAAGAAGGCACGGATGCTGCTACCAGCTCGCTGCCAACCATCGCTCCAGAGGGGCTTGCTGTGGGCGGACTTGTCACCAAGGACGTCCATGTTCAGACCCCTATGAGCGGAGCCTTATTTGGAAATGGGGTCTTTGCTGATGTAATTAGTGAGGATGAGGTCATCCTGGATTAGGGCGGGCCCTAAATCCAATGACTGATGTCTTTATAAGAGAAGGCCACGGGACCAGAGGCAGAAATTGGGGTGGTAGGGCCAAGAGCCAAGGAATGGTAGAGCCTCTAGAAGTGGGAAGAGGTGAGGGAGGATCCTCCCCCAGGGCCTTCAGAGGGGGCACGGCCCTGCTGACCCCTTGAACTCACTTCTGTCAGAGAAGAGGTTTCTGTTGTTTGAAGCCACCCAGTTTGTGGTCATTTGTCATGGGAGCCATCGGATCTCAGCCCGCTGCCCTGGCTGGTCCTCAGCCAGAAAAGGAAATAGCACCATGGTGCCAAACCCGCCTCTTCACCGTGTTGTGTTGAGACCTCTGGGCTCAGAGTCCACATGGAACACGGACACAGCCACGTGCCTGCCTGGTTCGGTGAAGGGTAAATGGTCCACTTGGCAGAACACTTGATTTGGCAAATGCCGGATCCGCCCTCTTGTTCACGCACGTCTGACCTCACTGACGTGCTCCATTTCATCTGGGACTGTGGTGCCAGGCTTTGGCCTAGAGCACCTGCCGTGGCCCCTAACTGGTGCTTCGAGGCAGCTTCACTGAGGCTGAGTTCTGGAGCTGGGAGGGCATCAGATCAATCTACCGATGCCCTCTGTAAGCTCCCATGTCACACAAACCCCGTAGCTCACAAGATCCCAAACGATCGTCCATCACCTCCTTAACACCTCCCTCTCCCCACTGCCTCTCGTTCTGCCCCTTGCTTACTCTGCTCTGGCCCCATCTTGTACCCTCCAGGCCCCCTGCCTTTCTTCCAGCCCTCGAGGCACAGCCTAGCCTCCCCCTCTTTGTGCTGGCTCACCTGACCTCCTTCTGGGCCCAGCTCAGTGTCACCTCTCACCTCCTGCTCCCTTAAACCTTTCTCCTTGAGGGGCGACTGCTCTGCGAGGGCAGGCCTTTGTGTAGATTTGGGCCGCCACGTAGCCCAGGGCCTAGAACGGTGCCTGGCACATGGCAGACATGCTCACGGAATATTTGTAAAAGGCACAGATGATCAAAACAAAGGAGACAAGACATGCAGGGTACATAGCATTGAAGAGAAAAACCACACTCTGTGCCTGATTATTCCACAGTTTTTAAAATGTTTGCACGATATAGGGCGCCTGGGTGGCTCAGTTGGTTAAGCGACTGCCTTCAGCTCAGGTCATGATCCTGGAGTCCCGGGATCGCGTCCCACATCGGGCTCCCTGCTCAGGAGGGAGTCTGCTTCTCCCTCTGACCCTCTTTCCTCTCGTGCTCTCTATCTCTCATTCTCTCTCTCTAATAAATAAATAAAATCTTTAAAAAAAATGTTTGCACAATATATACATACATATATAGCAGAAACAGGCTGGCTATACGTAGGGCCAGACTGTACAATCCCAATTAATTTCTTGCTGATGATCTCAGAGATCATCAGAGAGGAAAAGGAACTGAAATGTACTCAGCAGGGCAGAGCCCAGATAGGCTTTCAGTGAATTTGCACAGCAGCAAGGTGGCTGCGTCAGGCCTTCAGCTTGGGGTGGAGGGGATCGGCCGGAGGCCAGGGGCTAACGCTTTGGGGTGGGTAGGTCCCCTACCCCCTTATCCCGTGAAAGGACGGTCTGGGGTCCTGTGGATGGACAGATTACAGCACACCCAGAGGATGCGGCGTTACTCAGCAAGATAAAGAAATGAGCTCTGGGGCCAATAAGGAACCTGAAATGTATGTTACTAAGTGAAAGGAGCTGGTCTTAAAAGGCTATGGCCAGGATGAATCCAGCTCTATGGCACTGGGGAAAAGGCAAAACTATGGAGTCAGTAAAAGGCTGTGTGGCTGCCGGGGCTGTGGGGAGGGATGAATAGGAGGTGCCCAGGACTTGAGGACAGTGGAATTACTCTGTAGGACAGTGTCATGGTACATACGTGACATTGTGCCTTTGTCCAGACCCACGGAATATACAACACCAAGAGTGAACCCCAGTGTAAATCATGGACTTCAGTTAATAATCACGTGTTGATAGTGGCTCATCTATTGTAACAAATGTACCACGCTAATGCAAGATGTTAATAATGGGGAAAGCACGGGGAGGGGGAGTGGGGGGTATATAGGAACTCTCTGTACTCTGCTCAATATCTCTATAAATCTAACCTGCTCTAAAAAATATACTAACTTCTATTATTATATTTAACAAAACTTAATTAGAATTACTTATTATAATATCTAATTAGAGAAAAAACTGAACAGAGCCCTGAACTCCAAACCCATAGGCACAGACCCTGGGCCCCTGCATCGTCCCAGCCCTCACCAGGTGATGACGATCAGACCATGTTCTGAGACATGGATGCATCTGGTCCCAAGACCCCCAGAGTGAGGGATGCTGTGTGGTCATTGCCACTGCCCCTGCATCCAGAAGGCTCAGCCACAATGATGCATCATCGATGGCTTCTGTGGAGTTTGGTCAATGGGGACCCCGGATGGAGGGTGGAGGGCACTTACGCCCCCACTGCCTTTATGGTGATGCCAGGAGGCTCCCTCCCTCGGCGTCACTGTCCCCTACGCCCTAGGTCTGCACCCTGCCTTGCCGGCTCCCTTCCATACCACGGGCTGCATCGCTGACAACACCTGGTCATGAATTGGTCAGTTTGGACACGCCATCCTCTTCTTTCTGGGAACTGGGGTACAGACTGCTACCTCACAGATATCAATAGTGTATTAATCAGGACTTCCCCCCACCCCTACATTCTGATGCTTTCCTATCGGGTGGACCTGGCTGACCTTGGAAGGACTGCCCCTCCCAGGGCTAGCTAATTGTTGAGGGCAAAGGACTTGCCTGTGAGTGTGCCTTACGTACGCAAACCAACCATTCCGGAGCACGTATCCCCACGTCTGTTCTCAGGCTCTCGCACTCTGGGCCACTAGCTCCTGCCTGATCGCCCCAGGCCCAGGGTAACCCCTACTTCCCAGATCCCCGGAATTATTCAGCCGAGCCAATCCTAAGCCTGCAGACCCCTGGCTCACCCAGTCCTTCCCATGAAAACCACAGCAGAGACTCTGCCCACGTTTCCCCTAATCCAGCTGTCTCCCCAACAGCCCTGGTGCTTCCCAGTGTGGCCCTGCGTGGCTTGCTGAGCAGCCCCCCCCAACAATTTTTAGGAAACTGAAAGTAAGTATAACCAACAATCTTCTCGAGGGCAGTGGTCTCACCAGACCTGAACAAGAATAAAACCCATGCGTTAAGGCAGAGGGCCCCTCCCACCGACGGCCCAGCTCACCTCCAGCACAGGGCCGGCACCCAGGATGGTCCTCTCGACACCACTGGCATAGCCCTTCTGGCTCAGTGCGGTGAGGCAGTGGATCAGGAAGTTGGTGCTCTGTGTCTTGCCCGAGCCGCTCTCACCCGAGATCACGATGCACTGATTGACCCGCTTCCGGAGCATGGCGTAGTAGGCCACGTCGGCCAGCGCGAACACGTGCGGCTCCAGCTTGCCCAGCTGCTGGTTCTCATACATCTTCACGTACTTGGGGTTGTAGATGGGGAGGAACTTGAAGGGATTGACAGCCACCAGGATGCTCCCTGCGTACGTGTAGATCTTCTGCTGCAGGAAGCGGTGCTTGAGGTTCTTCAGGAGGTTCTCCTCGGTCAGCTCGGGGAGGTTGCACAGATCGTCAAAGTCTGCCTGCTGCCGGGGCAGGAGGCCGCGCTCCACCAGGCGCCGGGTGGCCGTGGCCTGGGACACCAGCTGCATGTGCACGTACTTGATGGTGCCGTCCGCATTGCGCTCCTGCAGCAGGAAGTAATAGCCGTCCTCCTGCGGGTGCTCGTCTTGGGCCCGCCGGGGCCACAGCAGCACGCGGTGCACGGGTGAGTCGTTGGCATCCAGCACCCACTCCTCCCCACCTGTCTCCTTCACCTCCACCAGCACGTAGCACTTGGTGCCATCCAGCTGCAGGCTGGCGATGGCATCCTGGATGACATCGGAAGTGGTGCTGTCCTTGGTGGCGGTCACGCGGCACGAGGCCCGGCTCTCGCTGGTGGCCAGCTGCGGGTAGATATGCAGGTGGTAGGCTGCCTGCCCCCCGCGGCCGGAGCTGCCTGCCTCGTTCACACTCATCCTGCCGGCGGCCTGGCCTCAGCATGCCTCCCGGGCTCGGGGCGCGCGTCCTGGAGCTGGAAGGGAGGTGGCGGCAAGGTCAGAGTGGTGGGGGGTGGGTGAGTGGGGATGGCACTGGCACCCACCCCTCGGCCAGAAGGAAATCCCCTGCCCCTAACAGAGCTCTCTCCAAAAGCAAGAAGGGCAGAGGAGTCTCCATCTGTCCTTAAGTGTGCCCCAACGTAAGGTTTGTGACTCTTGCAGAGTGACACCATCAGACCTCCTGCCCCCCAAGACCAGACTCGTCCCCTGGAGTTTGCTCCATCCCAACCCCTGTTCTTGCCACCCCCCCCCACCCCACCCAGGGTCAGCCTCTTAAGACTTTCAAGTCCAATGGCCATGACCATCTCTTGGTCAAGGCCTTCCCAACCCACATCCTTCCTGGCCTCCTCTCTCTGACAAAACCTCACCCAGCAGCTCCCCAAGCTCCCCCGTGGGCCTTGGTTATGTCCCCAAAACACACGAGGGGCAGAGGAGGCATGTTGGGTTGAGCAAGACTAAACCTGCCCTGAAAATCAGGGATTCTGAAACTCCATGGGGGAGGACTTTATCAGGGAGAGCCCCACTCGTTTGAGAGGACTGCTCAGAGGTGCCTTTGCTTCTGGAACCCGCGACCTCATTCTAATCATGACAAGACCATCAGACAGACTCACATCAAGGGCATCCTGCTGGACACCTGGCCAGTCTTCCCCAAGACTGCCAAGGTCTTAAGCAGCACAGGAAGACTGACAGGAGGAGACTGGGAGGCGTGACAATTAAATCCAATGGGGTTCCCTGGATGGGGTCCTCAACCAGAGAGAGAACATGAATGGAAGGACTGGTGACATCCGCATAACATCAGGAGGCTGGTTAAGAGCCGCGTACTGATGTCCATCCCTTAGTCGTACAAATATGCCCTGATAAGGTAAGGTGTGTATAAGATCTAAGATTTGGGGAAGCTAGGGGAGGGTTACAGGGGGCTCTGTGCTGTCTTTGCAACTTTCTGTGGATCTAAAATGACTCCGACATAAAAAGTTTATTTAAAAAAAAATGCATTTGCTTTTTTTTTCTTTTAAAGATTTTATTTATTTGACAGAGAGACAGACAGTGAGAGAGGGGACACAAGCAGGGGGAGTGGGAGAGGGAGAAGCAGGCTTCCCGCCGAGCAGGGAGCCCGATGCGGGGCTCGATCCCAGGACCCCGGGATCATGACCGGAGCCGAAGGCAGACGGCCCAACGACTGAGCCACCCAGGCGCCCCATGCTTCTTTTTTTTTTTTTAAGATTTTATTTATTTATTATTTCAGAGAGTGAGAATGAGAGCAAGAGAGAGCACGAGACGGGGGAGGGTCAGAGGGAGAAGCAGACTCCCCGCTGAGCAGGGAGTCCGATGGGACTCGATCCTGGGACTCTAGGATCATGACCTGAGCCGAAGGCAGTCGCTTAACCAACTGAGCCACCCAGGTGCCCAATGCATTTGCTTTTTAAGACATTGGAGGAAAAAGAGAAAATGCTGCTAATGCTGCCAACAGTTCATTTTGCATCTTGGAGTCAGAGACACAAATGCAGCGTGGGTCCTATGTGGGCCACCTAAGCGCAGCTGAGGATACAAAGATGAACCAGACCTTGGTTCAAAGTCCAGCAGAAGCAGCTGGTATGCAAACAAATACGAGAGTGTGTCAACCACACACAAACGAGAAGTTATTACCCTTGAGAGCCAGAGAAGGCTTTAGGAGAGTGGCAACATCTAAGAGGGGTTCTGAAGAACGAAGAGGAGTTCGTTCAACAGGAAGGCGGAAAGGAGGGAGGAAGGTAGGGAAGGCCCACCCATTGTTTTTGTAAATAAAGTTTTATTGGAATGTAGCCCATTTGTTTACATATCATCTCTGGTTGCTTTTGGTATAACAGCACAACTGACTAGTCGTGACAGAATTGTAACCTTAAGGCCTGGAAAGCCAAACGTACTTATTTTCCAGTCCTTTACAGAAAAAGTTCGCTGAAAGAAAAAAAGTTTGCTGACCTGTACCCTAAACAGAAGCATGACTCAGCAGCAGGAGTGTGAGGGGCCACTAGAGGCTGAGATGCTTCGGATTCTGGGAAACCAAGTCCTGCCGCAGTGTTAGGAGGGCGGGGGAGCACAAGGCTGAACAAAACTACCCATAATGAAGCTGTTGTAAGAGTTCCCGTGGGCGGGTGTGTAGGAAGGTCGGGGGAGGTGGGAATATTTATTTTTTTAAACTTTCTCCTAAATTAAGTAATTTTGGTGTGTTTTCTTCCGGTTTAACAGATGTTATATACATGTTAATGAAACTTGGATTGTTCTTTATGTGATATGTTGGTACAAGTCAATGTTTCTCCGTGTCATAAAATACACACTGAAACATGATTTTTAATGCCTTCCTGGCATGTCACTGTACACACAAATCGTGAGCCATGTGATCCTTTCTGCTACCAGTGGGCAGCTAGTTTCTGAGTTCTTGGACACACATCTTGATGCACACCTCTGAGCATTTCCCTGGGACTGATTCATTTAGGCGGGATTAGCAATCAACAGATAAAACGTTGCTAAATGTCTTCAAACAGCCACAGGATATGGCAGACACGCTTTATTTAGATTACATGGCTCATCTACTTTGAATATAACTTAGGCAATTTCTTTAAAAGTTGGTTATACAACTAGCATGTGACCCAGCAGTTCCCTTCCTAGGAGTTACTCAAGAAAAATGAAGATGTCCCTACAGGGATAGTACATGAATGTTCTTTGTGGCACTGTTTCTAAGACCTCCACACTGGAAACAACTCAAATGTGTATTGACCAGCGAATGGATGAACAAACCGGCCACACGATGGAACACTACTCAGCCAGGAGAAGGGACCAACCTCTGCTCCTCGCAACAGCATGAAACTGCATGGAACAATCTCAGAATCTGTGTGCTGAGTGAAAGAAAGAGGACAAACAAAAACAAAAACAAAACGTACAGACCCAACAATTCCGCTCCTAGGTATAGACCTCAAAGAACTGAAAAATAGGTGTTCAAAGAAATCCTTGTACATGCGTGTTCACAGCAGCACAATTCACAACAGCCAAAAGGTGGAAACAACCCAAGTGTCTATCAGCTGATGAGTGAATGTAGACTGTGGTCCCTACATGCAATGGAGTATTACTCAGCCATAAAAAGGAACGAAGCCCTGATATACACTACAATATGGATGGACCTTGAAAACATCGCGTTGAGCGAAAGCAGCCAGACACAAAAGGCCACACAGTGTAGGATCCCATTTGAATGAAACGTCCAGAACAGGCAAATCCATAGAGACAGAAAGCAGATTGGTGGCTGCCAGGGGCTGGGGGAGGGAGATGGAGGGAGTAGGAAGTGACTGCTAATGGAGACAGGGGTTCCTTGTAGGGGATAAAATTGTTCTGCAGCTAGATAGAGATGGAGGCTGCACAACACCAACACTTTAAAATGGTGGATTCTATGCTGTGTGACTTTCACCTCACTAAAGTTTTTTTTCAAGTTGATTTATTTTTAAGTAATCTCTACGTCCAACATGGGATTCCAACCCATGATCCCGAGATCAAGAGTCATATGTTTTTTTGAATGAGCCAGCCAGGCGGCCTCAACCTCAATAAAGTTTTAAAAAGAGTATACACTGTTCTGTATGATTCCATGTGTGTAGAATTCTAGAAAATGCAGAGTATAGAGAAAGAAAGTAGATCAGTGGCTGCTTGAGGGAGGGGCAGGCTGGGATGACAAAGGAGCCCAGGGAGACTTGTCAGGTGATGACTGTCTTTACGGCATTGGTTGTGGTGGTGGGTTCACGAGTGTTCACATGTGTCACGACTCACTAAATCACACACTTTAAAGAAGTGCAGTTTAAGTGTATCAATTACAGTTAATAAAGCTCTTTTTAAAAATTAGGTGGATAGGGGCGCCTGGGTGGTTCAGTCGGTTAAGCGTCTGCCTTCGGCTCAGGTCATGATCCCAGGGTCCTGGGATGGAGCCCCGCATCGGGCTCCCTGCTCCGCGGGAAGTCTGCTTCTCCCTCTCCCTGCCGCTCCCCCTGCTTGTACTATCTCTTTCTCTGACAAATAAAAAATTAAAATCTTTAAAAAAATAAAAAATAAAAGTTACGTGGATTATGAAAGAACCCAGTCCCCCAGGTGAGCCTCTTTTAAAACTTCTTGCTCTCTTTTCAAAATGTCCAACCGCTGAGCCCCGTCAATGAGTTCCTTGGATGCCGCAGCAGAGCGAGCTGGGAACCCCAGGTGTTCAGAGTCCGCCTGGCTGTCCCCTGACGTAACTAGAACTGATCACGGAACCCTCGCGGGCAGCACCGCACAGCTGGGGAAGGTGGACAGTTTGTGCTGCTTCCAAGCCAGGTGAGAAACGCAAGGGGCCCGAACTGTAGATATGCACCTTCACCATGGCCACTCGGAAGGCACGCACATGCTCATGAACACATGACACGTGCAGACATGGACACACGTGGACGTGTACGCCCTTCTACATGAATACACCCACACTCGTGCGCACACACACCAAAGCACAGACACAAACAGGGATGCACGTGCATGCATGCACACACCGGGACATGCGTGCATGCACAGCACTTTAATGTGAAAACGCGCACGCGCGCACACACACGTGCACAGAGCCAGGGCTTCAGGCAGAACTGGCCCCTTCTGTGACTTGCACTTGTGGAGACATGGCTGATGTGCACCACAACTTCTGGAGGCGAGATCCGGCTCACAGACTCAGGGTTCTGGGCTGTCTCATGTCCAAGAGCAGGAATGCAGGTGGTGGAAGGGTCGCACAGATATGCCTGCTTTCTCCTCCCAGCAGACACTGACTGACCTGAGTGAGAAGCCATCAGAGCCCACCAATGTGATCTTGTTCCTGCTCCAGAGACCTCCCTCACTTGCCCTGGCGGGGGCCTGGTCAAACTCAACATGGCCAGCTAGATTCTGTGCCACCCTGTCCTCCAGGGTCAGTCAATCATCAGATCCCCTCGGAGCCCCACAGGGGATGTCTGCAGCTCTGGGCCCCTTGGCGTTGGGAGCAGAAGACAACCCCGTGCTCAGAGACTGGGGGCGATGCGGGCAGTCACAGGACCAGCTGATGCATGCCCCACCCCCTGGCCAGGAGGAAGGAGATAAGACTTGCTCAGGGTGGCTGCTGACTACCAAGGCTGTGAGGAGGGGGATAGGCAAAGAGTAGGGGTGGGCGAGACAGAGAGCATCTGGGGTCCCCTATAGGAGCCCTTCTCCCCAGGGAGCCCACGCTCTCCTTCCCCCCCCCCCCCCCCGCTTTCTGAACAGTTCACCTGAAGGACGGACGATCCTCCCCTTGAAACAGTTCACATGCCTTAAAACCAAAGATGCTAATAAACCCTTTTCCCACCCAGGGTAAAGCCTGGTTTCCTCCTCCCTTCCACATGACTTGGAGCCAGCCCTTCCCACTCCCACCTGTTCCTCAATCCAACATCCCCCCCCCGCTAAAAACCACTGCGCCTCTCCCCAAAGATGCCACCATGCTCCTACCAGTCACATCTGCCGGCTACCAGCCTCTCCTGGTTCTGCTCACTTGCTCTGCAGCCCTGGGGATGCACCTGGATCTGCTCCGGTGCAGGGACTCCCCACCCCCGACTCTGCCCCCTGATACCTATCCACTCTGCTGCATGTCCCCAGGGGCCACGCTCCATCTCCAGCCCACCACAGGCCACCTCTCCCAGCCCCAAACACCCAGAAGGCTTGTTCCCTTCTCCCCCTCCCACATCCTCCCTGCCCACATCCTGACTGCTGTCACCGTGTCCCCAGAGCTGCCCTCTCTTCTCACCAATCAGGAGGGCCCCTAGGTAGAACCTCCTGCCTCCATTCTCTGGGCTGCTGCAGGGGAACCCCAGGGAACACTGGTCTAGATGTGCGTGTCCCGGCACAGAGCCCCTCCAAGGCACCCCATGGCCAGCCCTCAGAGCCCCTGGCCATCGGGCCCGATTCAGCATGGCTGCCTCTTGGTCTCTACACTGACTCACTGGAAACGCTCCAGGTCCTCCCTACCCAACCAGGCCCAGGCTCAAAGACCAGACCTTGTAGGCTTCTCCAGGCCCATCAGGGAGTCCTGGGATCGAGTCCCACATCAGGCTCCCAGCTCAGCAGGGAGCCTATTTCTCCCTCTGACCCTCTCCCCTCTCATGCTGTTTCTCTCTCTCGCTCTCTAATAAATAAATAAATTAATTAAAAAAAAAGTTGTTCGTGTACTTTGCTCATTTTTTCCTGCCTATTGTTTTGGAACAGCTCTTTGTATAGGAAGGGTATTAATGGTTTGTCAGGGTCAAGGGCGATTTGCTTTTACTTACAGTATTTCTGGATACAAATACTGGATTTTCCAGGCAGTCAGATCTGTGGGTGATTTCTTTCATGTCTACTGCCCATTCCTCTCCCAAGTCTGATTAACACAGAACTAATATTTTTGGTTGACAACCCTCTCCTTCCCCGGATTTATTCTTTACATGTACACTCTTATCCGTCTGGAAATTATTTTGGTGGTGGAGGAGTTTCCTAGGGCCGCTGTAATAAAGTACTACAAACTAGGTGACTTAAAACAACAGAAATTTCTTGTCTCACATTTCTGGATGAGTCCAAAATCAAGGTGCTGGCAGGCAGGGCTGGCTCCTTCTGGAGGCTCTGAGGGAGAATCTGTCCCATGCTTCCCCCAGCTTCTGGCAGCCGCTGGCAACCCTCGGTGCTCCTTGGCTTATAAATGCATCCCTCTGACCTCTTCATCCATCGTCACATGGTGTCTTTTGTTTCTATGTCTTTTTTTTTTTAAGAATTTATTTATTTATTTAAAAGAGAGAAAGTGAGAGAGCACACAAGCAGGGGGAGGGGTCGAGGGTGAGGGAAAAGCAGACTCCCCACTGAACAGGGAGCCCGATGCGGGACTCGATCCCAGGACCCTCAATCCCAGGACCCTGGGATCATGACCTGAGCCCAGGGAAGACGCTTAACCGACTGAGCCACCCAGGTGCCCCTGTGTCTTCTCTTCTTATAGAGACACCAGTTACTGGATTCAGGATGAGTTCATCTTGAGACCTGTCACTTATCATATCCGCAAAGACCTTTTTTCCCATCAAGGTCACAATCTGAGGTTCCAGGTGGACATGAATTTGGGGGAGACATGAGTCAACCCAGTATGGTGTGGGAGGTGAAATGGGGATCCAGGTGATCTCTTTCATTAAAGAATCCTCTCCCCTGGGCGCCTGGGTGGCTCAGTTGGTTAAGCGACTGCCTTCGGCTCAGGTCATGATCCTGGAGTCCCGGGATCGAGTCCCACATCAGGCTCCCTGCTCAGCGGGGAGTCTGCTTCTCCCTCCGACCCTCCCCCCTCTCGTGCTCTCGCTCTCTCTCATTCTCTCTCTCTCAAATAAATAAATAAAATCTTAAAAAAAAAAAAAAAGGAATCCTCTCCCCTGATCGGGGAGTCTCCTCAGTTTGTTAAATACAGTATATGAAGTTATCTTACACAAGTGGGTCTGTTTCTGGGTTGTTGATGCCTGTGTGGTGCCATGCTGTTTTGATTATCACAGCTTCAGGGGACATTCTTAAAGAATGACCTCTCTCTTGGAGGGGCTAGGCTGTTTTCTCTGGCTTCCGAGCACCGCCTTCCTCACTGAGTCTTAACAGAGCCCAAGACCTGGAAGTTAGTCACGCTGTGGCTTCAAGGTCCTGGTCACAAGTGGATGTGAAACCTGTGTCCCAAGAATCCCCAGACTGTGCCCAGAATGAAAGGAAGTAGGTCTGGGGCTGAGGAACTGGGGGCAGCAGGTCCCTGGATGGGGGTGGGCGGGGACAGCTCAGCCGAGTGGCGACTGCAGGCTGCAGCTGTGCTGAGGGCAGAAGGTCCTCATCCTTACTCTGAACCATAATGCCGTTCCACACTCCAACTGACGCTCACCGAAGCACTCCTAGTGTATGAAGGGGATGCAAAACCCATCTCCAGACCGACGGGACCTGTCTACCCGGACCTGCATGGGTGAACTGTGTCCTCGTTGCCAAATGGAGACCAAGCTGGCAGACTATAAAGCTGCCCAGGGAAAGAGCCAAGAGGCGGAAACAAAACGCCCCATCCGAGGATGAGTGGCTAAATCAAATGGGGTCTATCCATACAGTGGAATATTACTCAGCCATAAAAAGGAACGAAGCCCTGACACGAGCTTGGCCGTGGGTGGACCTTGAGAACACCGTGCTGAGTGAGAGAAGCCAAACGCAGAAGGCCGCATAGTGTAAGACTCCATTTATGTAAAACATCCAGAACAGGCAAATGCATAGAGGTAGAAAGCAGATTAGTAGTTGCCGGGGGCTGGGGGGTGGGGGGGGGGGAGTGCCTGCTCACGGGATGACGGCGTTTCCCCTTGGGGAGAGGGAGCCGTTCCACAACTAGATCAAGGCGGGGGTTGCACAACACGGGTGAGTCCACTCGATGTTACTAACGCTAATTCTTCGGTTTGGTGCGTTTTACCACAGTCAGAGAAATTCCTGCTGAAAAACCTAAACCCTGGGAAAGTAAAAGGCTTCTGCAAACATCACACTTGTATACTTTTGGCCCTTTGAAAATTCAGGGCCTTTGTCTTATTTGTTCTTGGAGAAGGGAGGGGCAGGCAAAGCCAGTGGGGGTTGGGGGGAGGGAACGACACAACCAAAAATCAGGCCCTGGGGGTGAGGGGGCAAACGTGAATGAGCCGTTCTCGAGGCCTGGCTGGGCTGGTGCTCAAAAATGCAAGGTTCTGCCTATCGGCCTGGCGAATAATTCGGAATTCACTGGAAAATAAGGCGGACGGGGGCCTCCAGAAAGTGTAGTGTAGCTGCTTCATTTATATAAGGCCATAATTTGAAGCCACATGTTTATCAGATGAAATCATTCTCAAGCTAAAAGGAGGCCAGCATTATAGCAGAATCATGTAGGAAGCACCACTTAAAATTCTGCGTGTTTCTACTTTCCAATGCATACTCCCTTCAGCCAGGGGAGACTTTTTAAGAAGAAACGATCACGTGAAACGATCGTAACGCTGAGGAACAGCCACAAACTCAGCCTATTTCTCATGTGTGGCAGCTCAGAGCTGGAGGGCAATGAAGATCTACATTGGAGTGATGTGGCCACAAGCCGAGGAACGCCTGGAGCCCCCAGAAGCTGGAAGAGGCAAGGAAGGACCCCCCCCAACCTCTGGATCCTTTGGAGGGAGCAGGTCCCCACTGACGCCTCAATTCTGGACTTCTGGTCTCCAGAACTTCGAGAGAATCACTTGTTTAAGAATCTATTGTTTAAGCCACTGGGTTTGTGGTGCCCGTTTATGGCAGCCCCAGGTCACGAATCCAAGTGCCCAGAGCAGAAGATACCAGATGCTCTGAGCAAGGCCCTCATCAAGAAGGACCACTGCCTTTCTTCTGCTTTATTTGTGTATCCCCGAGAAGCCCATCCCAAACACCCTTGCATGACTGTCCCTTTCCTCCCTAAATCCTCCCCTCCAAACCTTCCCGTCTGGCCCAACTGGTCTGGGCCCTGGAGATAGCCCCTCCCTCAGGCATGCACAGGGCGGGGGTGGGGGTGGGTGGGGGGGTAGGGGGGGCACGTTCCATTCAGTCAGCTGCCCTCCAAGGCAGAGAGGCTGATCTTTCTCCCTGGGGTCTTTGACTACCTCCCTGGCCCCCTCTGAAACAGAACAGGCTGTCTTCTTTCAATGTCTCTCTGGTCAACAAAATGTTTCTGTAGCGCCCGCCCCGCTTGGCCTGGGGATTGTGGATATGTGGAAGTTAAGGAGGCCAAAGGGGCCTGGCCTTTAGGGAACTTGACGACAAACCAACTCATGAGCAGAGGGGGTATTTCCAATGGAGAGAGCACTGGGGTAAAGGAAAAATCTGGGGTAGTATTCGACCAGTGGTTACCACAGGAGGGCAAGTCTGTGCTGCCCCAGGGGACACCTGCCTCCGGCTAGAGGCTGGAGACGTTTTGGTCGTCACTGCTGGGGGAGTGGGGAGGCACCACTGGAGGAAGGAGGCCAGGGATGCTGCTCTACACCCTACAGCGTACAGGATGGCCGCCACCAAGGAAAATGCCCCGGCCCCCGGATGTCAGCAGCGCCGCCATGGAGACAGAAACTGACCAGGGCAGGGTGGGCGTTCTGGACGAACCAGGAGGCAGGGAAGTGCTCAGAGAGGACAGTTGCTGAGGCCGGTGCAGCGAGAAGGGGCAGACGGACTGAGCTCTTGGGGAGGGCGGCCGAGGCGAGGGCGGCGAGGGCGGCGAGCGCCAAGGGCAGGGGCAGCTGGAGCTGGCCTCAGAACAAGGGGACCAGTGTGGCCAGCAGGGCCGAGGCTGGAGGGGGAGGGGCCGAGGTCAAGAAGGTCAGATCCTGCTGGGCCTTGTGAACGTGGGACAGAGTTTCAATTTCCAGGCGACTCTGATGGGGAGCCTGGCTGGTTGGAGGCAGTGAGAACCAGGACAAGAGTGACATCTGGAAGGGGTCAACCAGGTTGTGTGAGGCAGGTGGACTATGGGGGGCTGTTGGTCCACGGCTCCAGCAGGGGTCTGGGACAGTGAGGGAGAAGATTGATGGTGGTCAGGCCAGTGGGGCACAGGATGGCTCTGGTTACAGGAGGAAGGCAGACTTGCAAGGCCTTGTGGGTCCACACTTCAGGTCCTTTCCCAGTGACCAGTGGGCTCCCTAAATGGAGACTCAGAAGTCTCCCAGGGAAGGGGGTCTAGTTGGGCGGAAGAGACCCCTTTGGGGACCCCTCTCCAAATCACACAATCCACCTGTTGTCATTTCCACCTGCCCAGGTGGAAAGCCACCGTGAGAACCTCCTGTGGGCAGCTACAGTGACAACACACAAAAGCTGTGCTTGAGACCTTGGCTCACGAAAAACAACGGAAAGGGGCCCACAGAGCCCCCACTTTGCTTTTAAAGGGATCCTCACGGACCTCAGGCAGGGCTCCAAGGCTTCTGTGCCAGCCTGGTCGCAAGGGACAGAGAGGGCCCACTCCTCGGCCGAAGTGCCCAGCATGGGTCAGCCACTCAGGTCCACGGGAACCCCCCCCAACCCGGAGGACAAGTCCCCAGGACACCTCGCCTGGGGAGCAAGTCCTGCCTCACTGGCTACCTCACGCCCGGAACCTGGAACAAAGCAACTGCTCACCTGGCCGCTCCTGAGCTCTCTGCAGATGAGCTGTTATCACCTCAAAATCCACGTCGCCTCCCACCGGGGGCCCCCCTTGGTTCTGGTTTCTTCCACAACATCCCCTTTGCCTCGCCCCGCCCAACGGCCCCCCGGTTTTAACTTCAAAATAGCATCTTGGTCTGATAAGACTCTTCCTTCCTTTTAGTACGACTTACTGAGGTAGAATCCACATAGCACACGGCTCACACGTTCGCAGGGCATGGGGTGGCAGCCTGCGCTGTGTTCAGAAATGCGGGCTGTCGCCACCACACCCACTTCAGAATATTCCCCTCTCAGAAAGAGACCCCGGACCCTTTCTTTACCACTCTGTCCCGCCCACAAGACCCTCAAGCCTCTCCTCACTTCCCGTTCCCGCGGAACAGCCTGTGTCACCGGCCCCACTCTGTCCCCCCAACACTTGTGGCCACAGTGTGGGGTCTTCGGGCCCCCAGAGTCGCCTTCTCTCCTTCACCTGTGACCCTGGGCCTCATGGCCTTGACCTGGGCCAGGTCCCCTCCTGGCCAGGAAGTCTACCCTCTGGCCTGGTTTCTGCCATAATGGTCTGGTTCCACTTTTGGACCCAGTGAGATCTCCCAGGCAGCCCACAGCCCAGGGTCCTGCTTTGCCAACACCTTTGGTGATGGCCACTGACTGGTTCCCCTCCCAGCTATCCATCATCACAGGGGCAGGGGGTAAAAGTGTCCCTGTGGGCCAGCCACAGGCTTGACACACGGTTCTCAGCCCACTCTTCTTGCCCTAGAGCTTAGCATTCTTTCATACCGGCTTGCTTTCTCTCCCAGGCCGACTGTGGCCCCAGGGGACATCTGGCAATGACAAGAGACAGTTTGATTGTTCCGACTAGGGGAAGGGGAGCTATACTGGGGTGGGGGTGGGAGAGCGGGTAGAAACCAGGGACGTTGCTCAGTATCCTATCCCAGAGAACAGTCCCCACCACAGAGAATGATCCGGCCCTAGATTTCAGCAGTGCTGAGATTGAGAAATACTGTGTTAATTATTTGGGGGGGGGGGAAGATTTAGGTCCCCAGCTCATGTACACATCAGAATAAAAGTCCTGATGAGTTAAATGGTACAACCCAGGGTGATCCCTCCCAGCATCCGTGAGTTACAACCTCTCTCCCTCCCTACTCGGTGCATTTACGTGTGTGCGGCATCTTAGGACCTCAATTAAGTAACAAAATTATAGAACACACAGTCTCTTAGGTCCCATGGAACCCCTAAGCCAGTCAATTTGGGGTGACTTTTCTCTAAGGGGACCCTTAATGATATCCCAAGACATTTTCGCCTTTTACGAGTTGGGGCGGTTGGACCGCTACTGGAATCTAGTGAGTGGAGACTGGGGATGCCCGTTCCACACACTGCAACACATAGGACAATCCCCACCACAGATGATGCCCCAGCCCCAGGCATCACCAATGCCCAGGCTAAGCAACTGTGATTTAAATAAACAAGGAAAGCAATGTTCACACACTTTGAGGGTGTCCCAGGGCCTCCCGGGCACAGGAGACATCAGCAAGATTCCAAGCCCAAGGTCGCCTGACTGCACGATATTTAGAATGAGGGCGTGAGAGAGTGGGTTGGCCTGGCGGCAGGACTGCCCCAGCTGCCGAGACCTAGAGACACCTTTCGGGCTCTTTTCTCTACCCGGCAGCCCACCCTCAGCTTCTCCATCTTCATCTCCGCTCCTTGCTAAGCCAGCTGCCAGACTCCTATGGGACCGCTGAGGGGAGACTGGCTCTTTGAGGGTCTGTGGGCTGGGCTTGGCTGTGGCACTTTCTTTGTATCTCGTGTCTCATAAACAGCATCTTCATGTGACAGCCGAGGACACTGGTGATCTTCACAAGCAGTGGCCAGAGACCCTGCTTGCCAGGAAATGAAAGCCCTGGGGGGCATGCCAGAGACCTGAGAAGCTACATCTCAAGTACTGCCCCTCGGCTCCCTCTGGTCCACCCATCCTAGGACGGGATGGAGATGCCCAGAGAGACGAGTGGGTAGATTCAGGGCAAAGCCCCAGCGAGCCTGTCAAAGATGCACTGCTCTGACTTCACTTGTGAGGATGCAGAGGCACCAGCCTCCGAGGGAGATGACCTTGGCCGGGGCTCATCGGGCGAGCTCTCATGTGACCCTCTTCCTCCCCTAACAAGCCCTGTCTGGGTCACAAGCTCGCCTTGGTGCTGGGCGCCTCTCAGTGGGCCCGACTCCTGATATCTGCACGCCGGATGAAGAGGCGAGGGCCATTCTGTTCTCTCGGTATCCCTGAAAGCCCACTCTGCACCTGCCTCATTAACACTTTTCGCTGGATGATTTTCAGATCTTCCAGAAACTTTTTTTGTCCAATCACCTATGGCAGCAGCTGGTCCCGAAGTCATTTTGGTTCATTAACAGAGTCCCTTTTAGATCCCCCTCCCGTGACCATGGCAACGCTGAGGACAGAGACCTCCGTATGCCTAATTATAAACCTTAGCCAGCCCCCAGGCAGACACGCACAGTCTCCCAGGCCTGGCTCTAAATACACCCCTTGTAAAGTCACACGAGATCCACTCCCCGCTGAGCTGGGTCCTTGCCTCTCTATCGTCATCCCAAGCATAAGGACATGTGCGAGATCTGGAAGATTCCTAACGGGACGCTTCCAAAGCTGATGTGGCCAACTTGCCCACCGCCCTTAAGATGTTTATTTAAATGAGTAAGACTAAACAAAATGAACTCTACTGGTGCAACTATTTATCCAAAACTTCTTCACTAAATAAAAACGAAATTTGTCCCTTACCCAGCGTTAGGGGCTGGAGCGGGTCTCACCTCACCCCTACTCCCCCATTCATTACGTTGAAGTCCTACCCACCAGCAGCCCAGAATGTGACTGTATTTGGAGAGAGGATCTTTAAAGAGGTGATTCAGTTAAAATGAAGTTATGAGAGTGGGCCTGATCCAACAGGACTAGTGTCCTGATGAGGAGATTCGGACACGGACACGCACAGAAGGAGGACGATCTGGAAGACGGCCGACTACACGCCAAGGAGAGAGGCCTTGGAACAGATGCTCCCCTCAGAAGAAACCAGCCCTGCCAACACCTTGATCTTGGACTTCTGGCCTCCAGGTCCACGAGACAATAAATCCCTGATGCTTAAGCTGCGGGGTCTGTGCTTCTTTGTCCCAGTGGCCCTGGGAGACTCCTCCATTCAGCAGTGACAGTAATGCAATGCCCGTGGCTGGGTCCCCTCTTACACATACAACCCCGTGGAGCAGGGCAGAGCTGGGTTATAAATGAGTGAGTCAGACCGGACAGCTTATTCACTGCTCCGACTAAACCGCAGGCTGAACCTTTGAATCACTACTTTATTTATCATCGGGCATGGGCTCAGAAAGTCTCGACGAGGAAATGAGTAGAACCCAAGCTCATCAGCTGTGTTTCTGAGACATGCCTAATCTCCGAAGCCTTTGCTGGGCCAAAGTGAAAAGAGGTGAAGTGACAGGGCCCGTCGGGGACCCGGTGATGCTCAGACAGAGCCCTTTGTTCTGCGACTCTGTCCGTTCCGGATGAGGGCAGAGAGAAGGGCCTGTCTTGCTCTGCGGGGAGGCTGAGCAGGGGCTGCCGAGCAGGGGCTGCCTGGCACAGTTGGTTGGGGATGCTGGGCACACAAAGGGCTGGTGGATGGGGACTGGTGGGGGAGGGCAATGTCCAGAAGGGGTCGGGCGGCCCCAGAACGTGCTGTTTCCTCCCACGGAGTTACAGCAGCGCAATGTCTTGGTTGGGGAACAAGCAGGGGAGGCGTGTGATGAGCAAAAGTTAGACGGTCTGTGCACAAGGAGCGGCCAGCGTCTGGAGCCACGAGGGCGAACGGGAGAAGATAATGTGGCTTTAGGAGCCACAGTGATCTGAGGCCACCCCCAAAGTAGCTCTCGAGAAGAGAATCTAATACCTCTAATCTCGGAAGAAAAGCAACAATGTGTTCTGAGCCGAGGGACGGTTCCTGCAGAAATCCAGGTCAGTTGTAAGACAAAGAGAAAGACAATGGCATCTGCTGTCCCCGTGAGCGAAGATGGCCCTGGCTCACCTCTTGTTCCTCCTCTGCTGCCCATTCTGGGGGCGTGCTGCCTAATTCCCCCCTCAGTCCTTTCCCAGTGCTGCCTCTTTTTTTTTTTTTTTTTTTTTAAATCAGGACTCTAGATTAAGAACTGACCAGATGGCAGAATTTGGTTGCCGGCCGCTTTGCCCCCACGCCTGCCCTTGGCAGCAGTTGTCTGGGAGCTGACCAAACACCAAAGACCCACTGAGGCAGAGGGAGGCCTCGGGCTATAACCAGATTTCACTACAGAGCGAGGGTTCTTGGGCCCTGAGAGACACAGCCACATCTGGAGACATTTTTCGTGGTCACGACGCAGGGGGTGTATGCTCTTGGCTGTCCAGCCGGTGGAGACCAGGGATGTTGCTTGATATCCTGTGGGACGGCCCCCACAGCAAAAAAAAACCCAGCCCCAATGTCAATGGTGCTGTGGTTGAGAAACTGTGCTCCAGCAATTTGGTCTTTGCCAATTTGAGGTTACTAATAATCCTTTGTGTTTCTGGAAAGCCCAGGGAGCCATCTCTGGCATTGCCGCCTGCCTGAGCCTCAGTTTCCATACTGAGAAAAGAACCAGGACTGCTTGCCGCCAGTTGGCAGAATAAAAGAGATGGGTATAAAAGGGTCTATCACAAAGGATGGTCAATAAAGGGCAGGGCAGGGCAGGGATCTGCTCATGCAATTCCCTCTTTCTGGCTTGATTTAACACCTCTGTATCCTTCGAGGCCTGGCTTGGACCTTGCCACCTCTTCCAAGGATGCCTGCCAGAATCCCCCAAGCCCTGAAGCTTGCACTGGTCATCCCTGATTCTATCCCACCACGTCTGTTGCTGCACTGACCACCCACTCTGCATTTCATTATTCCTGTGGGAGGGAGAGCACTAGAATATCCCCTCCTCCCAGGCAGGAAGGCTCATCTCTGTCACCGGGGCCCAGCCCCCAGCACTGGAAGGATCAGCCCTTGCTGAATTGAACTCCCAAGCCCATGTAAGACACAACTTTGGGGAGATGAGGAAAGGGAAGTGGTAAATTAACAAGCCTCTGTTGGGGACAGAAAATAGAGCATACAGGCAAACAGAAAGGGGACATTCCCGAGTCTCTACCCTGTCCTCTGAGCCAGAGGCCTGGAACTGAGGGAGAGTCTCACTCAGGGATTTCTGACCAGAAAGGTGCAGCTGAAGCTTTGGGAACAGATAGAACGTGCAAAAGCAAACATGGAATTTGTGGAATTTTCCATGCGGAAGATAAAGGAACTGTAAAAAAGGTTGTTTTTAGATACAAACTATACAATGAAAAGCTGAACACAAGCGGGATCACTGCAGTGGGGATTCACTGTATAAAATACGAGGAGGCTGTGTGCGGAGACGCTAAGATTTTCAAGATTGGGTTCTAAAGTTGAGAAATGCTGACTGAAGCCAACCCATTCATTTTGTAGGTGAAGAGACAAAGAGACTTGAGGGAGGTCGGGACCTCCAACACGAGAGCCTGCCTGGCCTCACTCCTGCTACTGGGAGACAAGCACCAGGGCCATGCAACCAGAAGATTCCAGTCTTGTTCATTGGGGGGTGTCCTAGCCAGGGCAAGCCCACACTCAATGTCCGTAGGAGGCATGACTTTGGGCTCTGATCACGTGCCCTGGGGCAAGCAAGGCCAAAAGCCACCTTCCATAAGGGCCAGAACATTCTGGAAGTAAAGAAAGAAGTTGTCTCTCTGTGTCCCTCTTTATAATTTATCCAGATTCATCTCCTGAACTAGCTATAAACCCAGCCCCCGCCCCCCCAGCCCTTCTGGCAGATCCTGGACAAGGATCCCCACAGTTAGGAAAGAGGAGAAATTAATGTGGATTAAAACTACCCAGTGCAAGGTCCTTGACAGAGCCGGGCCCATCAGACGATGAAACGACCCCCCAGCTCAGCTGCCCAAGAGGCCTCCCACTGCTCCTGGATGCCATAAGAGTCTGGAGACTCCAAGACCAGAATAAACCTCAGGAAGGTAGGAGCTGGGACCCTCCAACGGCAAGACACGATGTCCCCACCAGCTCCCACCTCAGACAAAGAGGTGCAGGAGTGGCTTTCCCTTAAAGACCCCTGGCCTATGGAGCACCGGGACACCGGGGCACTGGGGAAAGAAGGGAGAGCACGCCAACTGCCTGCCCCGTGGCTGCGGGCTGCCCTGCCTCTCCCCGGCTGAGCTCACAGCCGCCGGGGGACAGATTTCCTGTATGTCGTTTTACCCATTTAAGTCCAAGGATGCAACTCTGAGGAGGTGGTGACAGCCTAGCACACGCGGGTGTGTGCACACCCACTCCCTCCCCTCTCAAACCCAGTTCCAGGCCCCAGCGAGGTCTGGAGGCTCCTTCCTTGGTCCCTGGGACCCCTGGCTCCAGCCAGCCCTGTCTTAGGAGGAGAGTGGCGTGGTTTTTCAGGTCTGGAATACCAGAATACCAGCCCAGAGGGCACTGGGACTCGCCGGCGGGGGGGGGGGGGGGGGGGGGGGGGGTTACCCAGCAGCTGGGGGTGAAGTCAGGAAACAGATGAATCGAGAGGAAGGGGGCCCTAAAATCCCATGTGTTGCACCCCAACGTCTGTACCCTTGTCCTTTCCTCTCCCCCTCAGCACCCCCCTGAACTGGCTCTCAGTTCTCGCCATGAGTTTTCTCCCCCTCTCCCATTGCCCCCTTCCCCATTCCGCCGGCCACCACACCAGTGGGTTCGGACCTCCAGAATCTGAACACCCACAGAATCTCAGGCGCCTCTCTCCCCCAGGAGCCATTCCTCTAACCCTTCAATCGAGGGCAGATGCCCCCAGGCCGTCCTGTAACTCTTCCCCCAATCGCACCCCGGCTGTCCCCCCACCGGCCTTGCCCCATGTCCCCCGCCTGGGCCTCTCAACCCCGCCTCCTTGCCTTTCCCCCTCCCAGCCCCGTTTCCTGCGACCCCCAACTACCACTAAAGCCACGTCCTCTTCAGAGAAGCCGCTCAAAGCCACAAGACCTGCTCCCTCTGCATCCGCAAACCCCCTTACCAGGCCCATTCCATCAACTTTCTCCTTAACCGTCCCGCTCCCACTCTCGTCTCCAGCAACCCCTTCACGACCCCCAAGCTCGTTCCCGCTCCCTCGACCCCAGCCTTAGCGCCTCCCAACATTAACCCTCAGCTCCGTAGCGTACAAGGCAACCCGCCAATGCGAGCTTCGAGAGCAAGCCCCCAACCCGCGGCCGCCGCCACTCACCTGGGCCTCGGCCGCCGCGCGCCGCCGGTCCCGGGCCGGGTCCCCGCCCGGCCGCCCGCCCGACCGCCCACCACTGGTCGGGCCGCTCCGCCCCGCCGCGCCCGCCGCTCCCGCCGCTCCCCCGCGCGCTCCCGCTTCCGGGTTCCGGAGGGGCGGGGCCAGGGCGTGACGCCAGCGCGCAACGGGGCGGAGCGCCGCGAAGACCCGCCCCCTCCCAACAGGCTCCACACGGCCTCCTGCCGCTGGTGGATGAAACCAAGTGTGAGGGGAAGACAGAGAGTCGCGCGCGCAGGGGTCGCGCGCTCCACCCGCAGGCACGCTCCCCGAGGCCAGCGGCCACCCCTCCCATGGCGGCGCAATATGGCCCGGCCCGGGGCGAGGGGGCGGGGACCTGGCCTTGAAGAGCCGGCCTTTGAGCTAAAGGCGGGAAATGGCGGATTCCTCGGGACGCGGGGCTGGGTGAGTTGAAGCGCCACGGGTCTGGATTTTGTGGGGCCGGCGAGTAGACCATGGCCGAGAGCTGGGAGAAGTGGGGCAGCAGAGTTAGGGATTGGGGATTTGACCCCTTCAGGACCCCCCCCGAGGGTGCACAGGCGCCGGGAGGCGGGAGGCGGCTTCTGCGCATGCTCGGCAGCCTGTGCGCGGAACTAGACTACAAGTCCCTAGTCAGTTGTGTGGGTGCGGGGCTATCCCTGGCTAGTGGCTTAACCTCTCTGTGCTTTCGCTTTGCTCCGCTGAGAAACGGGGCGAATGACGCCGCCGCTCAACCTTGTAGGCCTCGGGTGAAACTTAAAAGCTCTTAGAACAGTGCGTGGCGCTTGAATGTGATCTGTCGCGATTACAGTTACCATTTTAGAGTGGGCAAGCGCTGGGCCACTAAAGTATCTCCTTTAATCCTCGCAACCCTTCTTTTCTATGCTTTCCCTTCACAGAAGAGATGATAGAGGCTCAGGGAGAGAAGGTCATTTGTCCAGGGTCACACAGAAAGAACAAGAGAGACGGACTTGGACCACTTATCCGGTGCCAGGCATGATTCCTGGCCTGGGTTTGTTTTATTTGTTCACTCGGCCGATGTTTTATTGTGCCAGTGCAAATTGACGTTTAATAGACCAGCTGAAATCACTTGTGTTTTCTCCAGGGTCCATTACGCTGTGAGATTGCCATTACCCTCTCCCGAGGTTTGGGGGGAGGTACCTGAGGCTGGCACAGGTGTGGTGAACCCCCCCCCATCTCGTTGGACTCCGGAGCCCTGGATCAGACCCCATAGGGAATCCGTGCTCTGTCCCTTGCCAGCCCTGAGACTTGCCAGGGATGAGCTGTTCAAACACTCAGGTCCTCGTCGGAAAACAAGGATAAAGCAGACCAGGGGGGAGGTATTTGTAGGGTTGGGAGGGTTCTGTGAAGGAGCAGAGCTGCTGGCACCCAGTGAGCATTATTTGGTTGGTTGCCTCTCCCCACTGTGGCCCAGCATCCGCTGGGTCTCACTTGGGGTCCTCAGAGCCTGCTGCACAGGAGGTGGCTGCAGTGAGCTGAGCAAGGGGACCACTGCTTTGTGACCAGTGGAGCTTGTGTCCTGATGTCGGCAGGGGTTACAGCGCCCAGGCCCCTGCCCTGCCCCTCAGTCTGCTCCTCTCGAGTTGCTGGTCTCTGTTGGTAGCATCTCCCTTGCCCAGACTGCACACCTGGGAGGCATTCCCAACTCTCCTGCCTCAAGGTTCCCTCTCTCCTATTACATCGAACTTCCATTATTTCTTTCTTTAAATAGGGGTGAAACACATAACAGCATTTTAAAGTGAGCAATCTAATGGCCTTAAGACATTCATGCTGTGCAACCGCCAGCTCTGTTTGGTTCCAGAACATTTTCATCCACCCAGAAGGAAACTTTGTACCCATATTCAGCCACTCCCCATTCATCCAGCCCTCTGCTCCTGACAATCACAATCTGCTTTTTGTCTTACTTTGCCTGTTCTGGACATTTCAGATACATGGAATCGTATAATATGTGTCCTTATGTGTCTGTTTTCTTTCATGCAGGACAATTTTTTAAAGAGATTTTATTTATTTTTTTAGGTAAACTGTACCTGCAATGTGGGGCTCAGACTTCTGACCCCAAGATCAAGAGTCGCGTGTCCCATGGATGGAGCCAGCCAGATGCCCCTAGGATAATATTTTTTTTTAAGTTTTTTTTTCTTTAAAGATTTATTTATGCGAGAGCGAGAGAGAGAGAGAGAGAGAGAACGAGCAGGGAGAGGGGCAGAGGGAGAGAGTCTCAAGCAGACGCTGCCTCAGGGCTCCATCTCAGGACGCTGAGATCATGACCCAGGCCGAAATCAAGAGTCAGACGCTTAAACGACTGAGCCACCTAGGCACCCCATCCCAGGATAATATTTTTGAGATTCATCCGTCTTAGCATGTAGCAGTACTTTGCTTCTTTTTAGGGCTGAATAACACTCAGGGTTTGTTATTTCTTGGCAGGAACATACAGCTCACAAAGCTGAAAATATCTGTTGTCTGGTCCTTTACAGAGAAAGATTGCCATTAGGTAGGCTGAGCCCTTAAGCTGGAAAGTCAGAACTCTGCCAGTGAAGCCAAAGGGCTGATCAGTGTCTATTTCAGCATCATTCTCCTCTGCCCTTGTGCCCTTGGCCTTGTTGCTCCCTGTCCCTGAATGTCCTTCCCCATGTACCTGAGCAAACGGGGCTTTGTCTCTCATCTCCCCTCACCTCTTTACCTGTCTGGGGCACTCTTCACATTGCCTGACAGGAAAACACTGTGAGGCAATGTGAAGGGAAGCTCCTCTCAGGGAAGGAGCTCCATCTCTTGTTCACCAGGTATCACCAGGAGCGTATAGTAGGTACAGAAATACCTGATGCATTAATGAACCCCTGACTTAAGTGGAGATCTCTGGGGCTTGGCAAACCTGCTTGCTCTTCTCACTCTTGGACCCTTCTCAATTTCAGCCAGGCAGGGGCTCTGTGTCTCTGTTCCAGTCAAGGTGGCCCTGCCTCGCAGACATCAGCGTTTATGGGGAGAGGTGGGGGGATGCTGGGACTGAGTTGTCCCCAGTCTCCTCGCTGCCTTCCCTGAGCTTAGCCAACTACGTAACCATGTCAACAAGACCCCTGTCTCCCTCTTCTAGGAAACCTTCCACGGGGGGTCCCGGTACTCCCAGTGGTGCTAAGATGAAAGGAAGAAGAACACAAGGTGAGCAAAGTTGGAATCCAGCTTACGATCCAGTTTCAGTAAGTGTTTTGGGGGAAGAAAAAAACCAGGCCAGAGCAGGGGAGCTAGGCTTTATTTCCTTCTAGTCACACCTTTGGGGATTCCGAGTCTGGTCACCCAGCCCTGCAGCCAGGGGTGTGGCAGGACCTGGGGGAGGTCATCCAGGGCAGCAGTGGGCCCTTCCAGCAGTGGGGGTCACAGGCTGTGCCCAGGACTCACCACTAGGAAGTGTGGGTGAGGAGAGCCGGAGCTGAATTCATTAGCAAACCCTGGAGTCTCAGTTTTCTTCTCTGGAAGCACCTCAGGGGTGCCCATGTATGTGGTGTCCCCCTGTGGGTCTGGAGTCACTGTTCACAGCCTCCCTTGACTCTTGGCAATGCCACTTTGGGCAGTGGACTCAAGGATCTCCCTCCTTGGAGCTCAAGCCTCTGATAAAAAGAATTATTTTCTTCAAGTATGCTGCATGCCAGTGCGTGTCTTTGAGAACTTAGAGCAGAATTCTGGTTCTAAGTGACTGGAGGTTCATCCATGACAGCATTGCTTGATGATCTTGTTTATAACCTCTATTGTGTTTACAAGTGGTCTAGTTCTTGAACACAAATTAAATCCTTCATCGTAACATTGCTTCTCTGGAAAATCCACTACTGTTCAAAACAAATATGTACATCCCGGTTTCTGGAAACTTGAAACTGCTTTTCAGCTGTCCAGGGAACCCCAGGCCTCGGGATCCTTCCAGAGGAGCAAAACCCTTTGCTGATGGTATTAGGCTGAAAGCAGGATCGTTTCCTGTGCTTGGAAATGGGGGTGTTCTTTGCCCTGATCCCTCGCTGGACATCCAGTGGCAGACCCTTGGTGTGTCTTTTCTCCCCTGGACACCACCTGGTCTTGGTCTTGACCCTTAAATGCCTCCTGCCTGATTGTCTGAGCCCACTCACCCTGCAGGCATGGCTCTTCCTTGCCTGGGGCTCACTCAGGGCAACGACTAGCTCCTTGTCCAGCTCCATGCTCCCCATTAACTATGGGATGCACCTCCTTCCACTCAGGATTGTGGCTGCACCCCCAGCCCCAGTGAAAGGTGAAATCCTGGCATGAAGATCCAGTTGAAATCACCGTGTCACTTAACCAAATTGTCAAGCTGTGTGACATTAACCATGTCTTCTTCCTGGGTCTCTTCATTAAAAAGGGAAAGCCCTAAGCTCTAGAGGTACCTAGAAAAAGTGTAGAATTGTGCACTGGATGCATGGCTGAGCACCTAACTCCCTGCTGGGTGGTGGACCGTAGTCGCAAACAAAACAGACAAAAGTCCTGGCCCTCACGGTGCCTGGAATGGAAACAGTGGGGGCCGTGAGGGGAGAGGGAGGCCCCTTGGGGATGTGAGACCTGTGAGGTGCCTGGAGGTGCTCAGGCTTCACCAGCTCATGGACCTGCAAGGGAGCCCATTCTCAGCCACCAGCGGGGTGGCCAGCCTGGAGGACACAGGATGTTCCAGGGAGGAGGGTTCCAGCAAGTGCTGTGTTCAGGATGTGAATGAGAATGGGTTGGTGGGCTTTGGAGCAGGGAGATCTTGGCGGTCTTGTGGAAAGGAGTTTCTTTGGTGCAGTGGTGATCGTGAGAGCCAGACCGGACAGGAGTGGGGTTCAGGAGAGAGTAGAGGAAGACGAGCCACCATTGTCAAGGGGAGTGGAGAAGTAGGGGGAGAAGGTATAGTTGGGAGGAAAAGAACAGGAAGATCGATGGAGAGGAACTGGGGGAGGGGGTTTGCCAGGGCAGTGGCAATGAGGTGAGGGCTGGGCTCTACCCCAAAGCACAGAGTTCCCTCCACATGGTGGGGCCAGGATATGGCCCTGAACTTGGGAGGCTGCTAGATGCTGAGGTGGGAGGGTCTCCTGGGGCTGCTTCTGTCTTCATGGTGAAGTAGTAGCTGGTCACTAGCTAACTGGAGGGGACCCAGTATGGGGGAAGTGGGAGGAGAACGTACAAGGGAGCGTCTGGGAGGGGGGTTGGGGAACAGAGCAGAGGACTGTGGGTGATCACTGGGGCCATTGTGAGAAACCCCCTTCCTGCGAGGCAGGCATGGAATGGGGGGGGGGACCTGGGGCTGGGCTATCACCAAGGTATGTGATCTTGGCGTTGAGCATGTTTCCTGAGTCCTGAGCTAGGTAAGGAGGTAAAGAGGCATGAAAGGCTCATATCATGAGTAGGTCATACACAGACTCAGGTGAAGTGAAGGAAGGGGTGGTTGGGGTCCTGACTGCAGGGAGTGAGTTGGGAAGGGAGGAGGAGGCGGCGGCAAATAGGCGCCCCCCTGTGGAAGGTCTTTTATCCTGGCCCTGCCCTGCCCCTGAATCCACTTTCTGCTTTGAGCATATTCCCTTAACGTTCCTGCGAGCCTCTGGGGCTCTGTCCTTAGCCTAGGGACTTATAAACCGTAGGTATCCCACATGTTCTCGCATACAGTAGGTGTCCCATACATGCTCGAGGACGCTGAAGCATAGGATCTGAGAGGAGCAAGGGGGAGCAGCTCCCCTGTTCCTGCTGTTGATCAGGGAGGGGGCATAGTACCTGGCTCTTGATAGGGGGGTGGGGGGTGGTCTTCACACTCCACCACTGTAGTCTTGTTATAAACCAATAGTGTGTCCCCCACAGGTGGAAGAGTGGTTGAGTCCCGATACTTGCAGTACGAGAAGAAAACCACCAAAAAGGTAACAACGTTGGTTTGAATGTTCTGAATGGAGTTCCGTCAGACTTGGAATTCTGACCCAAGTCCCACGGGCCGGGCACAGCATGGTCCTGAATCCCTTTTGCAAAGACATGATCTCTATTGAAACCTGAGATTGTTCCTTTCAACCCGATAATTCCTTTCTGGATTCTGTCCTGAAGCAGTTCTGTTGGGTGCCCAGCACACGGTCCCTGGCCTTGGCTGGCATTTAAAAAACACAGGGTTTTAAAGAAGGACTATGGGGGAAAAAAACGAAGGGTCTGAATCACCCAGTGTTAGAGGCAGAGTTTAGTGAACTATCTGCAGCCACATCACGAAAATCATGCAGCCGTTGAAAATGATGGGATGGGGACACCTGGGTGGCTCACTTGGTTGGGCGTCTGCCTTCGGCTGGTGTCACAATCTCAGGGTCCTGGGATCGAGCCCCGCGTCAGGCTCCCTGATCAGTGAGGAGCCTGCTTCTCCTGCTGCTGCTCCCCCTGCTTGTGTTCGCGCGTGCTCTCTCTCTGACAAATAAATAAAAATCTTAAAAAAAAAAAAAGCTGTGACTAGAAAGTAGAAAATAAACTTAAAAAAAAAAATGATGAGATGAAGCACTTAACGACACATGCATTGTGTGGTGTTTAACGGAAACGCTCAGTAGGTGCACCCAGTTACATATCTTGTTTGATTGTGTGCATACTTAGAATGTGGGGAGGTTGTGTTATTCCTTCCATTTTCTAAATTTGGTTTATGGTAAAATTCAGTGAACTGTTAATTTCTGCTCCCTACTTTTTACTCTGGTAGGGTGGAATGGTAGGTTCTTAATAAGGTGACTTAAGGGGCACTTGGCTGGCTCAGTCAGAAGAGCATGCTGCTCTTGATCTTGGGGTCGTGAGTCTGAGCCCCACGTTGGGTGTAGAGATTACTTAATAAGCAAACAAATAAATGAATAAACTTTAAAAAATAGTAATGTGACTTAAGATCCAACTTGAGGAGAAAGGAAACCTTTTCACAAACTGGTATCACTTCTTGGGAGTGATTGGTTGTTTTCAATGGAATTAATTTTTTAAGTTTTTTAATAATTTTTGTTTTTTAGAGCGCACTTGAGGGGGTAGCGGGGGAGGTAGAGGGAGAGAGAGAATCTTATGCAGGCTCCACACCCTACGCAGGGCTCCATCTCACGACCCTGAGATCATGACCTGAGCCTAAGTCATTAGTCGGATGCTTAACTGACTGAGCCACCCAGGTGCCCCTGGACTTTTTTTTTTTTAGGGAAGTTTTAGGTTCACAGCAAAATTGAGTGGAAGGTACAGAGATTTCCCATATAACCCCTGCCCCCCGCCACACAGCCCCCCCCCACTATCAACATCTCCAACCAGAGAGGTGCACTTGGACATTTGAGGAAGCTGCACTGACACATCACCCAGAGTCTGTGTTTTACTTTTTTTGTTTCTGGTTTTTCTTTAAATTCACGTGATTTACTTTGTTGAACTGATTTTCAACAAAAGATCACAGTCCGTGCCTCCTCTAATTTTAGTGTTGCCTTGTAAACTTGTTTATGAGCACCCCTGTGTGTCTGCATGCTCTAGTATTTTCGATCCCTACGACCTTGTCCGATTTTTGTTTTTCCCATCTCTTAAGGTAGAATTTACATAGAGTAAGTGTTGCTCTTTAGCATACAGTTCTGCGAGTTTTGACAAACTCATCCTGTCACAGACCCACCACAGTCAAGATACGGAATAGTCACCCCCAAGATCCCTTGGCTCTCCACTGAAGCCGGCCCCACCCCATCCCAGCAGTTACCTGATTTCTGTCCCTTTAGCTTTGCCTTTCCAGAAGGTCATTAAAAAGGTGTCACACAGGATGCAGCCTCTTGCATCTGACTTCTTTCACATAAAGGAAAGGAGGTCCCACCCTGTGGTTGCCTGTCACAGTTAGTGCCCGTTCCTTCTGGTGGCTGAGGAATATTCCACAGTGTGAGTGGGCCATAGTGTGCTTAGCCATTTGCCAGTGAAGGACATTTGGTCTGATTCTCTGTTTTGGCAGTGGTGATCAAAGCCACCCTAAACGTTCTCGTGTGGGATTCTATGTAGACATGCTCTCATTTCTCCCAGGAGAGGAACTGTAGGGTAAGTGTAGTTTTGACTGACTTGTAGGAAACTGTGCAGCTATTACCCAGAGTGGCTGCAGCTCTTGACGTTCCCACCAGCCACAGAGGAGAGCTGGGTGGCTTAGTTGTTAGGCGTCTGCCTTCGGCTCAGGTCATGATCCCAGGGTCCTGGTCTGCTTCTCCCTCTCCCACTCCCCCTGCTTGTGTGCACTCTCTCGCTGTCTCTCTCTGTCAAATAACTAAATAAAAATCTTAAAAAAAAAAAAAAAAAGACTGAAGCCATTCTAGTGGATGAGAAGTGGTATCTTGTTGTGGTTTTAATTTACATTTCCATAACAACTAGTGATCTTGAGTACCTTTTCATGTGCTTATTGGCCAGTCCTGTATCTTTGGGGATGTGTTCTTTAAAATCTTTTGCCCCCCCCTTTTTTTTTTTTTTTAAGATTTTATTTATTTGACAGAGAGAGAGACAACAAGAGAGGGAATACAAGCAGGGGGAGTCGGAGAAGGAGAAGCAGGCCTCCTGCTGAGCAGGGAGCCCGATGCGGGGCTCGATCCCAGGGCCCTGGGATCAGGACCTGAGCCAAAGGCAGACCTTAATGACTGAGCCACCCAGGTGCCCCTCTTTTGCCATTTTTTAATTGGGTTATGGGTTTCCTCACTGTTGAGTTTTGAGAGCTTTTTATATATCCTGGATACCAGTCATTTATGGTGATTTTCAAATATTTTCTCCCGGTGGCGACACTTCTTTTAAGTGTCTTGGGAGGAGCAGAAGTGCTCAACTTACGGATTTCTGCTTTTATGGATTGTGCTCTTGGTGTCTTATCTGAGAAATCTTTGCCTAACTCAAGATCACAAAGATTTTCTCCCATGTTTTCTTCTATGGTTTTTATAGTTCTTTTATAGTTTTAGATTTTACATTTAGGTCTGTGATCCATTTTGAATTAATTTTTATATCTGGTGTGATGATGGAATTGAAGTTCATTTTTAAGTGTATGGATGTCCTCTGTGCCAGCACCATTGTTGAAATGACTTTCCTTTCCCTGTCATATTATCTCATCACCTTCGTTGAAAAGCAGTTGACCTTTTTTTATGCATCGCTTCTGGACTCCATTTTTTCCATTGTTCTGTGTGTCTGTCCTTAGGCCCGTCACACGCTGCGAAGATTACTGTAGCTTTATAGTCTTGAAATCAGGTAGTATGAATTCTCCCACTCCATTCTTTTCCAAAACTGGCTGTCATAGTTCCTTTGCTTTTCTTTCTTTTTTTTTTTTTCCTTAGAATGAGAGGAAGCGCGCGCACATGCGAGCTGGGAGGGGCAGAGGGAGAAGGAGGAGAGATAATTTTTTTTTTTTTTAAGATTTTATTATTTGAGAGAGAAATGAGCATGAGAGAGTATGAGCAGGAAGGGGGAGAGGAGCAGAGGGAGAGGGAGAAACAGATTCCCCCCTGTGCAGGGAGCCCGGCAACTCTAGACTCCACCCCAGGACCCCAGGTCATGGATCATGACCCAAGCTGAAGGTAGATGCTTAACCGACTGAGCCACCCAGGTGCCTCAGGAGAGAGAATTTTAAGCAGGTTCCACGCTCAGTGCAGAGCTTGATGCAGGGCTTGATCTCATGATCCTGAGATCATGACCCGTTCTTTTAATTTTCTGTATGATTTAGACTTAGCTTGCCATTTTCTACCAAAATTTCTACTGGGGTTTTGAATGTATAGAATCTTTGCATCGGCTTAGGGAGAATATCCTAAAAACACCAGGCCTTTCAATCTATGAACATGGTACATGTATCCATTTAGTTGGTCATGTTGGATTTCTGTCATCAGCATTTTGTAGTGTCCAGCGTATAGATCTTCCCTATATTTTTTTAGGTTTATACTTAAGTATTTGTTGTTTTTAAATGCTAATATACATGATACTGTCTTTTTTTCTTTTTTATTGATGAAGACATTTTGTAATTGAGGTATGATCAACATACAACAATATATTTCAGACATATAACATAGTGTTTCAGGATTTGTATATGTTGCAAAATTATCACCACAGTGAGTCTAGTTAACACCTAACACCATACATAGTTTTGTTTTTTCCTTGCTGAGAGCTTTCACATGGTACTATCTTTGAATTTCACTTTCCAGAGTTGTTCATTGCTAGAAATGTGATCTTTTTTTTTTATGGTGAATTTCTTTTTTTTTAAATTTTTTATTGTTATGTTAATCACCATATATTACATAATTTGTTTTGGTGTACTGTTCCCTGATTCATTGTTTGTTCATAACACCCAGTGCTCCATGCAGAATGTGCCCTCCTCAATACCCATCACCAGGCCAACCCATCCCCCCACCCTCCTCCCCTCCAGAAACCTCAGTTTGTTTTTCAGAGTCCATCATCTCTCCTGGTTCGTCTCCCCCTCTGACTTACTCCCCTTCATTCTTCCTCTCCTGCTATCTTCTTCTTTTTCTTTTTTCTTAAAATATGTTGCGTTATTTGTTTCAGAAGTACAGATCTGTGATTCAACAGTCTTACACAATTCACAGCGCTCACCGTAGCACATATCTTCCCCAATGTCCATCACCCAGCCACCCCATCCCTCCCACCCCCGACCACTCCAGCAACCCTCAGTTTGTTCCTGAGATTAAGAATTCCTCATATCAGTGAGGTCATATGATACATGTCTTTCTCTGATTGACTTAGAAATGTGATCTTTTTATATTGACCCTGTATCCTCCAGTCTTGCTAAACTCACTAATTTGGTTTTTTAAAGATTTTATTTATTTATTTATTTATTTAAGGAGTGCGTGCATGCATGCACACAAGTGAAGGCGAGGGGCAGAGGGAAAGGGAGAGAGAGACTCTCAGGTGTACTCTGCTGAGCACCGAGCTCCAAGCAGGGCTTGATCTCACAACCCTGAGATCATGACCTGAGCCGAAATCAAGAATGGAATGCTTAACTGACTGAACCACCCAGGCGCCTCTTACTAGTTTTAGTAGCATTTGGGATTTTCTTTGTAAATCATGTAAGAAGAGAGTTTTATTTTTTCCTTTTCAACCTGTTTGCCTTTTATTTCTTATTCTGAGACCTCCAGTAGGAGGTTGAATAGGAGTGTTGTCTACATATTAAAATATTCTTGCTCTTTATGAGGTTTTGTTTCTGCTTATATGTTACTATTATTATAATGGCTTGCTAGCTCCATGCATTGCTTGTTTTTTTTAATAAATTTTAAAGATTGATACTTGTACAAAAACTTTGTTTTTCTTGATGACCAAAGTAATATGTTCCCTGCAAGTACTATAAAGTATACAGAAAATCAGTTGGAATCTGCATTGTCAGATAATCACTGGCAAACATTTTGGTGGTTCCCTATGTTCTATGCATGTGAGGATATCTTTTGATTAATTCGTTCTACATGTATGTAATTAAATGTCAGAACTTTAAGTCTATCCCTGGCCTCAAAGTAATAGCCGATGCAAACTGCACAGGCCATGAAGGGGTCCCTTCTCATGAAGGGGAGGTGTCTTGTCCCCTGAATCCTGAATGTCATGTGTTCTTCTAACAGCCTTCTGCAGCAGATGCATTAAAGACCAGTGGGAAGATGCCAGAAGGGGGAAGGAAACTCCAACTGCTCCGGAAGAGCAAAGGTGTGTAAAGATGGAGGGAGGTTGTGAAACAGCTCTGAAGCTCAGCGAGTGATGAACATGGTGGTGAATTTTGTTTTCAAGTATGCTAAGGTGAAACTCCCTCTTTCTTTCTAGGAAGTGTCAGAAGAAGGAGCTAGTTAAAGAATGTCCGTGTAAGGACAGATCTGAGGCATGTGGGGAGCTTAAGGGGGATGGCAAGGCGAGAGGGCAGGTTACTTCCGGAGCAACCATGATCGTGCTTCCTTGATCATGCGTCCCATTTCCTGGGTGGTACTCTGTTGAGAGCAGGACTCAGCGTGTGAGGCTTCATCTTCCTACCTCTCACCACCTTGGGTTAGGTCTTCCTCGGAATGGTTTCCCCTTAATTGTTCTAGAAGCTGTCACCAAAGTGATATGCAAAATTTGGGAGTTTTTCTGATTGTAGACATATGTGTGTGTGGTAAAGCAAAAAACAACAACAAAAAACAGAAAATATAGACGAGGAGGGTGGACACTCACTCATGAGCTGCCACTTCGATCATTACTGTGTATTTGGTGTTCAGTTGTAGTCAGTGTGCTCTTCCTAGAAATCTGGGAAGGCCCCTCCCCAGAGTAGCACTCCATCCAGCTCCTCACATGCCCACTTCTCCAGCAACACTGGGTAGCTCTTTTGCATGAAAGCAGTTCACAAAAAGCAAAACTTTCTTGTCCCACACCTCCTTGTTCAAAATGGCAACAACTGTGAGTCTCATAGGAAAAATTAAGTACAGTGGACCGTTGAACAACATGGGTCTGAACTGCATGGATCTATTAATATGTGGGTTTTTTTACAGTACGGCACTGTAAATGTATTTTCTCTTATGATTTCCTTAACGTTTCCTTTTTTTTTTTTTTAGTTTGTTATAAGAGTACAGTTTATAGGATATGTAACATGTAAAATATATGTTAATTGACTTTATGTTCTCAGTAGGGACTCCAATCAATTGGAGACTGTTAGTCGGGGGATTGGAAAGTTGTTGATCGTGGTTTAGATGTTTGCAGCAGCATCTGTGCTGCTCCTTGACCTAGGTGTGACTGAGAAGTGGCTCATGGAGCTGGGGTTGACTTTGTAGTCTTTCCTTATGCAGTTGGGTTGGGGGCCACATGTCAAGCCGGGAAAGCTGGTGTTCAGCCCAGAGGGATCTGAAGTTGGGTCAGCCACATTTTAAAATCAGGGTTCTCACCCGCAGGCGATTCAGACTTAGAAATGTCTGGACATTTTTGGTTGTTGTGAGGGGTGGGGGAGGTACGCCACTTGAGTCTGATGGGTGGAGGCCGGGGATGCTCCTCAGCAGCCTGCCACAGCCAGCACAGCCCCGTCCCAGAGAGTGATGCAGCTCCGGATGTCAGTAGCGTCAGAGCTGAGAAACCCTAATTTAAACAACCACCAGAATTGAGATGGAACCACCAGAGACTGCTTGATTGAGTTCCATTGTATAGCTCAGTAGGAAATTACTTTTCTCGATGGAAACACTGTACATGCGCATAACGGAACATCTGACCCGTGCAAAAGCGATAGCAATAAAAAAAAAGTCCTGTCTCCCACCTCAGATTTCCGTCCTCCTACCCAGGAGGTCAACAGACTCCTGTTTATCTAGAATTTTTCAAAAATTCGGACGAAGGGTGCCATACCATACACATTACCGTGGTGTCGCTCTATTTATTTCCACATACTCATTTTCTCAACTGCATTGGCATTCATTAAATCACTTGCTGTTTCTTTGCTAACACGACAGAGTATTTTGCAAGCCATCTGTTTGTTTTGCGGCCCGCTGGAGCCCTGGCTTGGTTTAAGCCCACCGTACCCCATTGCCCATTTCAGCTGGCGTCAGGCATAACTTCACATGGTTAAGTAGAGGGTAAAGATGAAGGGAACTGCCAGGGAAGATGAACAGTCCAGAAGCTGCTGGAAAAAGAAGGGAAAAGCTGAGGGAAGAACAGGTACATGGTGTGTATCAGACTTCTATCCAGAACATAGCATTTTTTATTAAGCTAAGCAGCAAGGCATATTTGCATCTCTGGGTTAGAGAGCCTGCGTCACTTGTCTGCTTCTACTCTGAAATATATTCACCTTGCTGGCTGGGCATTTGGCAGAGGTGCTTCAGCCTTCTGTCCCGCTCACCTCCCAAGACGCTGACTTTTTGGAAGCAAGTGGTAGTGTTCCACAGAGTTACCTGCTTGTCGGGGTAGGTGTGCAGTGCCTTGCAGACTGTGCTGACCTCTGGGGATTCTCACTGGGTCCACAGACAGCAGTGGAATCGGGAAGGGTGACCTGCAGTCCACGTTGCTGGAAGGGCATGGCACCGCCCCGCCGGACCTGGACCTCTCAGCCATCAACGGTAAATCATTCACCTTGGCCCCCCCTCACTGCCCCCCGCTTTTCCCCAGGCGGGGCTTGCGGTGTGTCTTGGCGGGCTGCCGAAGCGTGCTCTGAGTTCTCACCCTCAAAATACTTTCTTGATCTTAGACAAAAGTATGGTTAGAAAGACTCTGCAATTAGAAAAAACGATGTCTAAGAAGACTGAGTCATCGTCATTTTCTTCTTCACAGAGAAAGAGCCCGGTAAGTGTCCGAAATGAAAGGGAAGCTGTGGAATTAGAGACGCCTGATATTAGCTTCTGCCCTGTGCACATGCCGTGCAAGGCTCAAGGCTCTAAGATGGAACAAGCCAGCCATGCGTTCTAGGACAAACCCAAGACCACGCGCGTCTTCAGAATATACATAGAGTTTAAGTTGCCCCAAATACATGTACAGGAGTCGTTACTAAGGCGAGATCATGTGAACAACAGTGCCTCGTTTGCTGATGCTGTGCTAGGGAAAGCACTAGGCCAGGCCCTGGGTCCCGGGGCAGGACAGCTGGGCTGGGGTCTTGCTGGGGTCAGAGGCCCGCGTCCTGGCTCCAGTGTGGCACTGATTGGATGGGTACCCCCCAGCTGACCCTGGACCAGCCAGCCACAGTAGGGGGCCGGACCATCCCCTTTCTTCTCATGGGGCGCCCAAGAAGACTAAAGGAGAAAATAGAAACAGCGGGTTGATACACAGGAGAGAATCATCAAACCACTGAATTAAGTAAAGTTCATAAAGGTTCGGCTTCTGCCCCTCCGGGGGAGAGAGCTAGGTTTATACCAATTCACTGGCAACCAAAAATGTCTTTTCCTCCTCCTCAAGGACCTGTCGGAGGCAATGGAAATGATGGAATCCCAAACGTTGCTCCTGACCCTGCTGACCGTAAAGGTGAAGACAGAACCTTGCTGGCGTGTGACGTGGGTGGGAGGGCAGCCTTTGTCAGCCGCAGGGGTGGAGTGCCCGCTGGTCTGAGTTCCTGTTGTGCACTTCACAGATGGAGAACGGTCTCGCTCCGTTCGAACAAAAGGCAGAGAGGAACTTATTAATAATGTGTAAAGAGAAGGAGAAGCTACAGAAGAAGGCCCATGAGCTGAAGCGCAAACATCTCCTCACTCAGAGGAAGCGGGAACTAGCAGACGTCCTTGACGCTCAGGTCTCTGCGCTGCGTGTCCCGGGAGGGGGTGCGGTGCGCCCGGCAGGGCAGTCAGAGGGAGTTCTGGCGGGAGGTGTCCCTGCCGCCTGGGTGTTGGTATGTGACAGTCTGTAAGAGGATGAGGCTGTAATGTCAAGTACTGAGCAGCCAGAGGGACCTGCCCCTTCCATGCACGCATGCGCATATTCTTCAGGCCCCCTGAGGCTTGTGCTCAGCGACCCCACGGACCAGGGTGCTGGTGGGGGATGCTGTCTTGGCACCGCGTGGTCAGCGTTGGGACAAGAGCCGACCCCTGGCACCTGGAGAGGGCCCATCAGGAGATGGGGGCGGGTCCTCCAAGCGTGCGAGGGTACTAGGGCTGCCGTAACAAGTACCCCGGGGCCGGGCGGCTTAAACGATGGCACGGGATTCTCTCACGGTTCTGGAGGCAGGACATCTGAGACCAAGAGGTTAGCGCATGTGGTGCCTTACAGGGCCAGGAAAGAAGGCTTTGTCTTCGGCCTCTGTCCTTGGCCTCTAGAGGGCCATCTCCTCCCTGCGTCCCTTCACTTGGCATTCTCCCTGTGTGCTTCTCTGTCTCCAGACCTGGCTCACTTGAACCTTAAGTCGGTTACTTCTATAAAGACTCTGTCTCCAAGTCAGGTCATATTCTGAGGTGCTGGGGGTTGGAACATCCACAGAGGAATTTGGGGAGACATGATTCAACCCATTAATACCCAGTGTGTGTGTGTGTGTGTGTGTGTGTGTGTGTGTGTGTGTTAGAGAGAGAGAATGACATCCACAGAGGAATTTGGGGAGACATGATTCAACCCATTAATAACCCAGTGTGTGTGTGTGTGTGTGTGTGTGTGTGTGTGTGTTAGAGAATGACATCCACAGAGGAATTTGGGGAGACATGATTCAACCCATTAATACCCAGTGTGTGTGTGTGTGTGTGTGTGTGTGTGTGTGAGAGAGAGAGAGAGAGAGAGAGGGAGAGAGAGAATGCCCTGCGGCCCGGCCCTGGACTAAGAGCAGGTCTCTGTCCTCATGGAACTTAGAGTGGAAGGAAAAGAAAAGATAAGTGAACAAATATGTCCTTACAGGCCCACATGAGGACCCTAACAGCATGTACAAGGGGAAAGGGGGGGGGTCTTACGAGGGGCAGGCCTTTCGGCTCAGTGCTCTGAAGCAGGAGGGCCCAGCTCTCTTGGGTCCAGTGTGATCCCCCTTGAGGGCCTGGCCCTGGAATGTTCTGGAAGCCATGTTCCTAGTGAAGGCCTGGGCCACCCTGCTATCAGCTGGGCTCTTGGAAGGCAGCTGGGAGTGAGGGGAGAGCCCCCCATACCCACGGAACCCTCCTGGAGGATTCCTTAGGAGATCCTGAAAGCACAGCGCTGTATTTTCACCTCACAGGTACTGTGAACTTCCCGAGTGCGTGACTGGGTCTTGTCTCATAAACCTCTTTCACTCCTGCGTGCAGATCGAAATGCTCAGCCCCTATGAGGCTGTGGCCGAACGCTTTAAGGAGCAGTACAAGACATTCGCCACGGCCCTGGACACCACGAGGCATGAGCTTCCCGTGAAATCGGTCCACCTGGACGGGGACGGGCAGAGTTTCTTAGGTAGGAAATGGGGCGGCTGCCGGGCAAGGGGCAGATCCAGTGTGAGTCGGTGCTTCTTGTGTGCCAGCCACCTTTATCCATCTGTGTCACATCACAGCCTCCTCTGAGGTAGATGGTGCATCCCTTATCAAATGGCAGAGGACAAGGGAGGCTGGCAAGGCTGCGGTTTGTCTGGGGTCACGCTCTGAGTAAGGACCATGCTGGGATTTTAAGCCAGGTCTGTCTGTGGACCGGCCCAGTAATTTCCAGCCCTGCTGAAAGACACTCCTGGGGAGCAGCTGCACTCCCCCGAAGGGGGTCTCTTCAGAGATGCTGATCTTGACCCCATCCAGCTTTCTTTTTTCTTTTCAAGATTTTATTTTTAAGTAATCTCTACACCCATCGTCAGGCTCAAAGTCGCAAACTCAAGATCAAGAGTCAACACACTCCAGCGACTGAGCCAGCCAGGCGCCTCAATCCCGTCCTGCCCACTACACAGAGCCGTGGGATCCCCCTCTTGCATAGGGTTCCCACCTAATCCTTCACGGGAAGAAATCAGCAAGTATGCTTGATCTTAAAACTCTCTTTAGAGGAAGTATCTTCCCAAAGCAAGTTTTCAGTCGCCCTAGTGTCTGGTTATTTCCAGGCAGGGCCCTCATGAGCCATCTACATACGTCTAGTTTGAGGCTGATGTAGTAAAGCATTGCCACCTAAAATCAGGTGGACAGTCCCTCCAGAACTTTCCACAAACGCAGTTCAGGATCACAAAGGCTGTTGTTGTATTGGCAATCTCAGGGATGATTTCTGACCCACCTCTTCCCAGTACGGTTAAGTATGGGAATCACATGGAGTCTTGAAGAATGAGCCTTGTGGAGCGATTACCTGCGTGCAGGCGTCCAGTTTTATAGTGACAGCAGTCAGCTGCACACCTGCGACTCTTGGACTCCGTCCCTGACAAGTGCCATAGGTGGTGGCTAGGAGTTGGGATCAGGGAGCGGAGGAACGTCCCACGGCTTCTATAATTAATGACAGACTGGGTAGCTCAAAACACCAGAAGTTTATTCCCTTCAGTTCAGGAGTCCCGCAGTCCAAAATCAGGGTGTCAGCAGCGGTGGACCTTTCTGGAGGCTCTGAGGGAATATGTGTTCTGTGCCTCTCTCCCGGCTCCTGGTGTTGCTCCCCGTTCTTGGCATTGCTTGGCCGGTGGTGGCGTCACTCCAGTCTGCCTGTGTCTTCACACGGCCTTGCCCTTGAGCGCCGCTGCTTCCGAATTGCCCTCTTCTCAGAAGGGTGCCAGGTCACAGACCTCACTGTAACCCAGTGATGTCGACAAAGACTCCACGTCCAGTAAGGTCACGTTCGCAGGTACTTGAGATTAGGTCCTGACCATGTCTTTGTGGGAGGAGGCAGTGGAGGCCAGAACGAGGAGTAGAAGAGAATGGGTGTTTGTGGAAGAACCCTTATAATATTCTCAAAATGTTGCGGTGTCCACTTGTCACGCATCGTGTGTTTAGGCGTGGCACGTGCTGGAAGTGGAGAGCTGCTGGTGTCCTTAGATGCAGGCCATACTCTCAGGGATGAGGGGTGCAGAGCTGCCAGGAACGTGGAGTGGGAACCACGGGCTTGTTTTTAAGCTGCTCGCAGGACAGACTTCCTTGGCCTTTTGCATTGGTTTCTGTTGAGGACGTCGAAGTGGCCTTCCAGGCCCGTTCCAGCGACTGTCGGGCTGGTGGACATGCCTGATCCATGGTCTCAGGCCTCTGTGGGCTCCAGCACAGGGGCATAGAGGTGGTACCAGCACATGAAGGTTGTCTTCCACGACCCTCTCTGCCTTTGAGCTCTTCACGATTCCAGCATAACACGCAAGCATTCCAGGGAACAAGAAAAATCCAGTCAGCTGCCCAGCTTGCGCATCCCTTGCTTGGGGCACCATGAAACCCTCGGCTGACCGTCCCTTTCTCCCTCCAGACAATTTGCAGCGGGAGTTGATGACCACATGCCATCTGCTGGAAGAACTGGGGATCGGCAGTTTAGAAGAAAACGTGAAAGCTCTGGACCTGCTGAGCGAACTCAAGGAAACAACCCAAAAGAAGGATCTGGAGCTCCGAAGGTATTGCAGGAAAGATTTGACGTTGGGAGCAGTGGGTCGTGCTCCAGGGAGGGGGCAGCTCTGGTGTTTTCAGAGGCTGGGGGTGCAGGGGTCCGCTGTGGCAGGGAGAGGGGCCTGGACAAAGCACCTTGAACTCCGCCCAAACCCCCGTGTCTGTTCTCAAGCAGCCACAATAGAAAGGGGGCTCTAGCGTCACCCGTCCTGTACTTGCCCAGAGTCAAAGCACTTCCGGTGCCCTTGGATGGGTCTGCTCGTGCTTGAAACGTCTCCTGGGGTAAGGGCTTGGGGTGATCTTCTTGGAACTTGTTATTGGAAGTATAATTACATATAGAAAAGGCATGGATCCTAACAGTTTAGTTGATGGGTTTCACGAACGTGTGCCCTAGGGAAGCAGCCCCCAGGCCGCAGTGCACCCCACAGCCCGCTCCCCCCAGAAAGCCCCCTTGGCACCATTCTCAGTGCTGAAGCTTTCCCGTTTTTTTTTTTTTTTTTTTTTTTTTTTTACCGTGGGGCTTTCCTCCTCATCTTCCCTAAAAGAATCTCATTTTGTTCTCCTTCGTAATGCTGAATGTGCTTCCTGAAATATCTAAAGCATTTGAAAGTTACTCGTAGAAAAGAGCTGCCGCCTACTATGACGTTTCCTTCTGTGTGCGCCCTCAGATGAGCTCAGCGTGCCTCAGAGGTTCCAGATTACAAGGGTCCCACGTTCGGCTGGCCAGACACGCTCCTTCAGGGTGTGTTTCCCCACCGCCACTTACACTGTGTGAGGGCCACCCGTCCATTCATGGCATGGTTCCTGACGCGGTGTGGGTGTTCCCTAAACGTTTGGTGAATGAACGAACATTCCCTCGCGCCCGCTGGGTGCTGTTCTTGCAGGGCCTCTCTGAGTTCTGCTCAGGTTCGTTCTGTCCTTGGTTGTCTGCGCTGTCCCAGGAGCACACAGGAAGCAGCCCCCTTCCGAAGGCCGCAGCCCCCCCCCCCCCCCCCCCGGTTCTCTCTGGCTCCTGAGCACAGAGGGCGAAAAGGCTTCATCCATCCTGTCGTTTCTGCAGGAGCTTCGCCCAGGTGCTGGAACTCTCTGCCGAGGCAAGTAAAGAGGCGGCCTTAATCAACCAAGAGGTCTGGGAAGAAGCCCAGGGCCTGGAGGCCCCCAGCCGGTGGTACTTCAGCCAAGAAGGCGCCTGTGGGGAGGCCCCCGGAGAGGTCGGGACGCCACTCCTGTTGGGCACCGGTGAGCCACATGCGGTGTGAGTCTACACGCAAGCTGTGTTCCCCCCCTCACAAGTGGAGACCTCCTTGCAAACCGCCGGGAAGAAAGCCCATCCCCTCCCCCTGGATCAGGGCATACGTGTGCCATGGTGGCGCGTGTGTGACACTCTGGGAACTCAAGCACTTTAGACACTAGTTTGGCAATGTAGCTGTTTTTGTATGAGCGTATCACTTGATATGTAAAGAATAAAACTTGTGCATTTGAGCCTCGGTTGCTATGTCAGGGAACAGGAGAAGGCTCGTGTTGTTTTAAGTTTTTCTGAACAGCCGCTCCTAAGCCTTGGGACCTCTGAGACATTGTGAGTGTTTCACTTGCATGGGGATTTCATGTTCTTTAGGTACGGGGTGCTTGTCCCTTTACTTTCCTTCAGCAAGTTCGGAGTTGGCCCTCCGGTGGAAGCTCTCCACCCAGTCCAGAGTCCCAGTGCTGTTGCCGGAGGCGCTGACAGGCTCTGGTCTACACCCCATGCCCAGTATGGCACAGAGTATCAGCCCTCCAGCTCCTGTCTACACTGCATGGGCTCCGGCCATCTGGGTGCTTCCCAGGTAGCGTGCCTGCATTGACGTTGGCTGGTTCCCATTTACAAGCCTGTGTGACCGCACTGGGTACAGGAATGTTCCCCAGAGAGGCGCGGTATCCGTTGACATGCGTCTGAGTAAAGAGACGCAGCCACTGTTGCTAAGGCCACTCAAACATGCAGGGCTGTTCTTGTCCAGCTTCCGCCTTCGCCCCGCCGGCCCTTGCACTCCTCACCGGGCCTCCCCAGCAGGTTTGGATTGATAGTTGCGGGCAGGGGAAGTGCTCCCTAGGGAGACGCAATAGTCGTGCCCACGAAACAGGCACTAATGGCCACCAGCTCTTCCCGTCAAGCCTGTGGGAACGTTCCAGTCTCTGTCCACACTTCACCCATAATCCTGTCAGCCCGCACATTGCCGGTCTCTGCGTCCGTTCACAGCCGGTTCTGGGGCTTCCCACGGAGCTCCTGGATCAGAGTTCCAGAGACTTCTCTCCCACCCCTGACCACTCTGTCCCCCATTCGTGTGTGGAAAGCGTTGGGTCTACCAGGGGGACACCCAGGAACCCTGGTCCTGTCGTCAGTAGTTACCTGCACTTACCAGCCCACTTACTGCCCCTCAGGCCCTGTCTCCCCCGGTTTTCAACAGCCAGGGTTTCCAAGGCCCATCGCAGTTTCCTATTGAGCTGTTCCTCTGCGGAGGGGAGCTCTCGGCTGGTTGTTGGGCATCATGGGCTATCAGTATGTGTCCCGGTCTGAGGGAATGGGACTCGCGTCCACACGGTTGCAGGTTCCGCTGCGGTTCCTTGACAGCACTCTGGGCGTCTGCGTGTACCACCAGGTAACCAAACCCTGTTCAGAATCCCAGTCTGTTCCCACCAGGGAGCCTGCCACGGAGCTATCTGCAGGCTCTGTCTCTTGCGTGGGCAGACAGAACTGTTCTTGTAGGCATTTTGTGCCGCCGTGGGTGCGAGGGGGCCTTGTCAAGATTCAGCACATTTCTGTGTTGCTACAGAACCCCCACGTCCACTCGTGTGCCCAGGGGGCCACCCGGAGTGAGGACCCTGGGCCGATTCTAATCCCCTTCCAAACATGGAAGGCATTTCTACTGATGGGCATTGTTGTGTCCTATTTTCATGCCCCCCCTCCAGTTCTCATAGTGATTTCCACAGGGCTGGGCCCCACACGGGCATCCCTTTCGTAGGCCAGCTTTCCAGTGCCATTTGCCTGACTGGCCCGGCCACTGGCCACAACCCCTGAGTCAAAAAACCCAGACAGATGGACTCTTGTTCTGTTCAAGTCTTCCATTACTGCTGAGAAAAGGGTGTGCAGTTCAGCCCACCGGACTGGTTCGTTTTTACGTCCTTTGATGAGGGTGCCGGCCTTCCAAACTGTTGTCCCTTCACCTTGGCACTGCTGTTCATAAGCCAAGCAGCTCTTTGTCAGTTGAGAGCTGTTTGTAGGGCACTCTTTAAGTGACAATAGAAGCTGGCAGCTACTCCCACGGCTTCAAAGTCAGTCCCAGGGGAAAAGAGGCTCCCTGCTCATGCGTATCTCCTTTCATTCCCCCCAGTAGCATAGTTGTGCATTGTTATCATCGAAGTCTGGGCATTGCTGTCGCAAATGGAGTGTTTCTCCAACGCCATCAAAAACGTGATGGATATGGCGGCTTTCGAGAATATTTTATAACTTCTAGTTACAGAGACAATCTTAATTAACCAAGAGGTCTGGGAAGAGAACAAGGAGGTCCATTAGTATTTCAAGGGAGAGAGCACCACCGGGAAATCTCGGGGAGAGCTTAAGCACATGCTCCTCTCAGGGGACAACACGCTTCGTGCATCCTGAATCCACACCCAGGCCACACTCACTCACCCAGGTGACGAGCTCCCTGCAAACCGCTAGGGAGTATGCATCCTGTGCCCCTTGCTCAGGGAGGGATTTTCAGTGATAGATTTGTGAACAGGATCCCTTTATCCCCTTGTTCTAGGCAGTTTTGTATGATCATTTTGTTTGATATTTTAAAAATAAACCTGTTCTGACTGAAGTCTTGGTTCTTTGTGTACTGGGGACAGCTGAAAGTCACGTCACCATATTGTGACTTACAGTAAAAAATAGTTTGGTCTTCACCTGAGTTCTGGCAGAGCTCCTAAAATCCTTGGAATTTACTAAGTGATGGGAATGGTAAAGGTGTATTTTGCTGTTAATGAGGCGACTTTTGGAAAAACGGTAGGTAACCTAAGGATGGGGAGGACCAACCATGCAGTTAGAGGGGTTGGAACTCTGAGGCCTACCCACCCCCCACCTGATCCCCCCCTTCATTGTGCCCCCCCTTCTCCTGGGAGAGGCTGGTGATTGAATTAAGTTGCCAGTGGCCAATGTTTTCATCAGTTATGCCTGTGTCATGAGGCCTCCATGAAAGCCCAAAACAGGGTTCAGAGAGTATCCAGTTGGTGAACTCGTGGAGATGCTGGGAGGGTGCACATCCAGGGAGGACCTGGAAGCTCCCTGCCTTTCCCCTATACCTTGCCCGATGCAGCTATTCTATTGGGCTGTCCCCGGGTCCTATCCTTTTACAGTAAGTTGGTAACTTAATGAGTAAACTGTTTTCCTTAGTTCTATGACTCACTCTAGCAAATTAGTGGAATTCAAGGGAGAGGGTCATGGGAACCTCTGATTTCTAGCCCGTCAGAGGCCCAGGGGATACCCTGGACTTGTGATTGGCATCTGAAGTGGAGGGCAGCCTTTTGGGACTGACCCCATAGGCAGCGGACCTGATGCTGTCTCTATGTGGACAGTGTCTGAATTGAGTTGAACTGTAGGACACCCAGCTGGTATCCTAGAATTGCTTGGTATTGTGAGAGGAAAACCCACACATTATAATTGGTATCAGGATAAGATTTGTGTTGTCTGACGTTTTTTCTGAACAGGCGGTCCTGAGCCTTGGGTGTAGGACTCGCTGTGCAACCATGTGTACCATGGGATGTATGTGCTTAGGAAAGGTTTCTATTGGAGGAGGATTAAGAGGTTGGCGTTGTCTCGTGAATGTGCTCATCTTTTCTTCTTTTCCTCTTCAAATACTATTAGGCTGAGGATAAAGAAAAAAGAGGATTTTTCAAACAGGATGGAGGGAAATAAAACCATATAATTATATCAATTGATGCAGAAAAACCATTTGGCAAAATGCAACACCCTTTCGTGATAAAAACACTCAACAAACTGACCGAGGGAAACTACCTTAATATAATAAAGGCCATCTATGAAGAACCCACAGATCACATCGTACTCAACAGTGAAAGACTAAAAGCTTTTCTTTTTTTTTTTAAGTAGGCTTGATCCCTGAGATCAAGACCTGAGCTGAGATCAAGAGTCAGATGCTTAACCGACTGAGCCACCCAGGCGCCCCTGAAAGCTTTTCCTTTAAGATCAGAAACAAGGATGTCCACTTTCACCACTTTTATTACACGTAGTACTATGGGAAGTCTCAACCAGGGCAAGTAGGTAAGAAAAAGAAATAAAAGACATTCCAACAGGAATTGAGGATTAAAATTGTGTCTGTTTGCAGATGACGTGATGGTATACATAGAAAATCCTGAAGTTCCACAAAATAAAACAGAACTAATAAATGAATTCAGCAAAGTTGCAGGATACAAAACTGATGACACTCAGAATTCAGTTGTGTTTCTATACACTAATGAACAAAAAGGAAATTAAGAAAACACTTAAAAAAATGATCCACTTCCATTTGCAATAGCATCACAAAGAGAAATACTTAAGAATGAACTTAACCAAGAAAGCAAAAGATTTATAAACTGAAAACTATAAAAGATTACTGAAAGAAAGAAGATACAAATAAATGGAAAGACATCCCATATTTATAGACTGGAAATCTTAATGTTATTAAGATGTCAGTATTACCCAAAGTGATCTATAGATTTTTTATTGTTATGTTATTCACCATACATGACATCATTAGTTTTTGAGGTAGTGTTCCATGATTCATTGTTTGTGTATAACACCCCAGTGCTCCATGCAGAACGTGCCCTCTTTAATACCCATCACCAGGCTAACCCATCCTACCACCCCCCTCCCCTCTAGAACCCTGTTTGTTTTTCAGAGTCCATAGTCTCATGGTTCATCTCCCCCTCCGATTCCCCCCATTCACTCAGTGATCTATAGGTTTAATGCAATTCCCTGTCAAGAGCCCAACAGCATTTTTTAGAGAAATATAAAATCCATCCCAAGATGCACATGGAACCTCAAGGGACCCCAGATAGCCAAAATAATCTTGAAAAGGGATAACAAAGTTGAAGTTCTCAATTTTCTGATTTCAAAACTCACTACAAAGCTAAAATAATCAACAGTATTATACTGGCATAAAGACAAACATGTAGAACAATGGACTAGAACAGAGACCCCAGAAATAAACCCTCACATATATAGTTAAATGATTTTCAATAAGGACGCAAAGACCATTCAGTGGGGCAGGGACAGCCTCTTCAACAAACGGTGCAGGGAAGACTGGATAGCCACATGTAAAAGAATGAAGTTGAACGCTTAGCACCATATACAAATAGTGACTTAAAATGATCAAAGACCTAAACATCAGACCTAAAATGATAAAACTCTTAGAAGAAAATCAAAAAGCTTTATGACGTTGGATTTGGCAAGGAGTTCCTGGATGGACACCAAAATCACAGGTAACAAAAGTAAAAGTAGACAAAGTGGACTGTGTCAAAATGTAAAACTTCTGTGCATCAAAGGACATGATAAACAGTGCAGAGGCAACCTATGAAATGGTAAAAAAAATATTCGTTGAATACATATCTGTTAAGGGACTAATATCCAGAATATATAAAGAACATCTATAACTCAACAACAGAAGCCCCCAAATAATCTAAGTAAGAAATGGACAAAGGACTTGAATTGACAGTTCTCCAAAGGTGATATGCAAATGGCCAACAAACATATGAAGATGCTCAACATCGCTCATCATCGGGGAAATGCAAATCAAAACCATAGTGAGATACCACCTCACACCCTTCAGGTGGCTACTATCAAAGTAACAAGTGCTGGCGGGGATGTGAAGAAGGTGGAACCCTTGCGCACTATTGGTGGGAATGTAAAATGGTATAGCCGCTGTGGAAAACAGTGTGGTGGTTCCTCACAAAATTAAAAATATAATTACCATAGAGTCAGCAATTCCACTTTTGGATATATATCCAAAGGAGATGAAAGCAGGAACCTGAAGAGATTTTTGCATACCTGTGTTCACAGTAGCATTATTCACAATAGCCAAGCCATGTGTCCATCGACAGATGAATGGATAACCAAAATGTGGCCTATCTACACAAAGGAATATTCAGCCTTAAAAAGGGAGGACATTCTGACACATGCCACAGTATGGGTGAAACTTGAGGACATTATGCTAGTGTAACAAAAGGATAAACAGCCTCAAAATGATAAACACTTCATGATTCCACTTATAAGAGGTCCCTAGAGGAGTCAAATTCAAAGAGACGGAGGTAGAATGGGGGGGCCAGGGCCTCGGGGAGGAGGCCTGGGGAGTCAGTGTTTAGTGGGGACACTTTCAGCTTTGCAAAATGGTAGTGATGGTTGCATAACAATGTGAATATACTTAACACCACTGAACTATATGCTTAGAAATGGTAAGATGGTAAACTTTTTGCATTTCTTACCCTTTTAAACAATGTGGGAAGGGTAATTATTCACACTCCAAGAGGAAGATAGAAAAAGTAATAGAACTCTGCCAGGATGTGTGTGTGACGAAGAGTTAACCTTGTCTAAGAGAGGTCAGGCCTTTGCTTTCGGCTCTTGGGAGGTGACCTCTAGTCCTCTGGAATGTTCTGCCTGATAGGAGTGTGTGTTCCTCTGGGGGCTTTGGCCCACAGCCTTTCAGTACTGCCTCTGGGAGAGAATGGAAGACTAAAGGTCGGCCATGTGAGCCATATGTCACTAAGCCCAAACAAAACTCTGAGCACCAAAGCTCAGGCAAGATCCCTTGCTTGGCAAGATGGGTGCGTATTGTCACACAGTGTGGTTGGGAGGAGGAATTGGCATCTGTGACTCCCCTAGGAGAGAGTAACTGGGGAGCTCCACGTTTGGACCCCTTCTGCACCCTGCCCCATGCATCTCTTTCCTGGGCTGGTTTTAACCTATCCTTTCACTATAATGAACTGTAACCATTAGCATAAGCTTCCAGTGAGTTCTGTGAGTCCTTCTAGGGAATTGTCAACCCCAACAATGGTTTTGGGAACCACTGCAGTCGGTGTCAGGAATAGGGACAGCAGGGCTGCCTCTATCCAAAGCAGTGTGGCAGTTCCTCAAAAAGCTAAACCTAGAATTACCATGTGACTCAGCCTTTCCACTCCTAGGTATGGACCTCAACTGAAAACAGAGACTCAGATACTGGAGCACATTGTTCATAGCAGGACCCAGGTGAAAATAACCCAAATGCCCATCAGTGGCTGAATGGATGAACAGAATGGGGTGCATCCAAACAATGGAAGATTTGTCATAAAAAATAAAGCATGGCTGGATACGTGCTACCACGTGGATGAACCTGGAAAACATTCTGCTGCGTAAGAGCAGCCAGACACAAAAGGCCACAGATGTGTATGATTCCATCTTAACCTTTGTATGAAATGTCCAGAATAGGTAAATTCATAGAGACGGAAAGCAGATTAGTGGTCAGGGGCTGGTCATGGTTGGGGGGATGGGGAGTGACTGCTCACAGGGACGGGATTTCCTTTGGGATAATGAAACATTTTGGAACTAGATAGAGGTGATGGTTGCACAACTCTGTAAATATACTAAAAACCACTTGTAGAGGGTCACATTGTGCCCCCCACAAGACACATTCATCCGGGGGGCGCCTGGGTGGCTCAGTCGGTTAGGCGGCTGCCTTTGGCTCGGGTCGTGATCCCAGGGTCCTGGGATTGAGCCCCACTTCGGGCTCCCTGCTCAGCGGAGAGCCTGCTTCTCCCTCTCCCTCTGTCTGCCACTCTGCCTGCTTGTGCTCTCTCTCTCTCTCTCTCTCTGTTAAATAAATAAAAAGTCTTAAAAAAAAAAAAAAGACACATTCATCCGGACTCATGATGAGACCTAATTTGGAATAAGAGTCTTTGCAGATGTAACTAACATAAGGATCTCAAAGTGAGATCACCTTGGATTGGCAGTGGGCCCTGAATCCAATAACAGGTGACTTTATACGAAAACATAAGGGGAAACAGAAGATAAAGAAGAGAAGGCCGTGAGATGACAGAGGTAGAGGCTGGAGAGACGTAGCCAAGGGCTGTAGGTGGCCTCCAGAAGCCAGGAGAGAGGCATGGGACAATTCTCCCTCGGAGCTTCCAGAAAGAATCAACCCCGCCCACACTTTGATTTTCGTTTTTCAGCCTCTGGAAGAGTAAATTTCAGTTGTTGTCAGTCTCTCATTTGTGTTAATTTGTTATGACAGCCTTGGGAAGCAATACATCACTGAATGATACAATTTATAATGGTAAGCGCACACACATAAGTGCACGCGTGTGCATACGTGGGCAAACACGTGCACACACACACTCTGCTCCTCTGCAGCCTTCCGAATCTCCTCCAATGACAGTCCAAACGTCTAGCACCCAGGGCAAACCCTGCTGCTGCCCTATATGTGGGATGTAAGAGTCTGATACTCTGCTATATATGTGTTCTTCCCTCCGCTCTTTTTCTTTCTCGGGCAGCTTTTAGATTATTCGTCTTCCTGGAGTTCCCTTCATCTTGTGGTCCCTGCTTATAATCGTGAAATTGTGCCTCCCGCCCTGTAACGTGGGCAGCACGTACTGCATGCTTCAATTAAGCCAGGGCTCCGGAGCGCCGCAAAATGAACAGATGGTACGCAAAATATGCTCTGTTGTGTTGGCAACTCAACTTTAAGGTATTTAAGGAGCAACTGTGCATTGTGACGATGAATCATGGGGAAAGATGGCCGTGATTTCTTACGCGGAAACAGGTCAAAATAATGTGTAGGCAATGGGACAACGGGTGTTGAAATTTCTAAAAAACCTGGAAAGATAAAAATGCTTGGGAGAAGCTGTGTCCAGGGTTGGGGGCTGGGGGACCCCAAGGGAGGAAGGAGGGGCTTTGGCTTGTTGTTCTTCTTGTTGCATTTTACGTTCCCATTTCAGTCCAACATTTCTTCCTCTGAGTGTATCACATTTCCCCAAGGAATCCATGCAGTGGAACTCGGGCAAGCTGACTTTTTGATTACAGCCGTTCTAGTGGGGGCCAGGTGGTATCTCTTTGTGCGTCTGATTTGCAGTTCCTTAATCATTGGAGCATCTTTTCAAGTGTGTATCGACCATTTGTCTATCTTCTCTGGAGAAATGTCTTAATTTGTGTTGCTACAACAAATAAGCCATAAACTGGGGTGGGGGGGCGCTTAAACAACAAACATTTATTACTCCCAGTTCCAGAGGCTAGGGAGGCCGAGATCGTGGTTGGGTTCTTGGTGAAGGCCCTCTTCCTGATTCACAGATAGTCTTCTTCTAGTTGTATCCTCACATAGCAGAATGGAGAGAGATCATCTCTCTGATGTCTTTTCTTATAAGGGCACTAATCACATACATGAGGCTCCACCGTTGTGACCTAACCACTTCCTAAAGGCCCCGCCTCTTCATACTGTCACATGGGGGATTTAAATTTCAACCCATGAATTTTGGGGTGGGGGAACACACACATGCAGGCCATAGCAAATCTCTCTTCAGATCTTTTGTCCACGTTTCTAAAGATTCCACATGTAAGTGAGATCGTACAGTATTTGTCTTTCTCTGTCTAACCTGGTTCACTTAGAATGATGCCCTCAGGGTCCATCCACGTTGTCACAAATGGCAGGGTTTCCTTTTTTATAGCTGAATAATATTCCATTATATATATAATATATAATAATATATACCATGATTATCTATATAGATGTGTGTGTGTGTCCACCACATTTTCTTTATCCATTCATCTGCCAATGAACACTTAGGTTGTTTCCATGTCTTGGCTATTGTAAATAATGCTGCAATGAGCATGAAGGACCAGATACCTTTTTGAGTTAGTGGTTTTGTTTCCTTTGGGTAAATACCCAGAAGTGGAATTGCTGGATCATATGGATGTTCCATTTTGAATTTTTTGAGGCACCTCCATACTGTTTCCTGGCTGTACCCATTGATATTCCCACTGTCCAAGGCTCAAAATAGCCACAGTGAAGCCCATGAATCACTGAAGTAGTATTTAGCAAAAAGATGGTTTGCAAGCTGGGAGGACTCAAACCAGAACAGGGCTGTATTTGCTGAGAAAGCAGTGACTGTTGATTCTTCATGGTGACTGGTTACAATATTACAGTTTTCCGTGGTTATATCAACCTTGGGAAACAGTTTGGCTTGTCATTTCCAGAGGCACAAGCAAATGATGCAGGTCGAGGTAGCCTTGCAAAGTAAGCTAAATTAAGCTTTGCCTCCATGGCTAAACTGGTTCTGCCTCAGGGAAACTTCAAGGCCGGTCTCTGTCCTTGATTTTAACATTACGAAGGTGCACAGAGCCTTCCCTTTCCTCCACATCCTCACCAACACTTGTTATTTCTTATCTTTTTGATTCGTGGTTTTGATTTGCATTTCCCTGATGATGAGTGACGTTGAGCATCTTTGCCTGCCTTTGTCCGCTTTTAAATTGTGTTGTCCTTTTATTATTGAGTCGTAAGAGTTCTTTATATATTCTAGATAGAAATCCTTTAGCAGGTATATGATTTGCAAATATTTTCTGCCTTCTGTGGGTTGTCTTTGACCTTCTTCCTGGTGTCGTTTGAAGCACAAAGTTTTTAAATTTGGGGAAGTCTGGTTTCCTATAGAATATGTGCTTTATACAACATGGGGCAGGTCTGGTGCATTTCACAGTAGAAATACAGGTATCTAGTGGAGGTGCTGTGGAGAGACTTCATTATATAGGTTGGAACGACACTGGCCTGAAACAGCCACAGAGCAGGGCTGCGTGGCCACGTCTGTCTGTCCCGAGACAGACTTTAAGTGTCCTCCGACCGTCAAAGGGCCACCTCCTCTGAATATGTGGGGAAAGAAACACTTTAGCTGTCACATTTTCCAGTTCCAGTGTGGTGGAGTGGGTGCTGCTCTAGGCTCTGGGCTCCCTCAGGAGTCCCCAGTGAGCTGTCCTCAAGGTATGAACACTGGGGACAGTCAGGACAAGTCACACGCAGGAATCAAAGACCCTCAAGCACCACCTGGAGTCTGTGAGTCCGTTCGGATTCCTCCGTTGCCTCCTATCGTGAATACAGAGCTCCAGCTTGGGCTTCCGAGATGCTGACCCAAAAGCAAAGCCTGCCGCCTATACCAGAGGCTGGGGGTGTTTCTGGCGGGGGGGGGGCAGTACTGAGGGGGGCAGCACTCTGCTCTGTGCACAGCCCCTGTTCATTTCAGGCTGTGGTTCTCAACCAGAACGGTTCTCCGCCCTACCCCAGGGGGATATGGGTGACATGCAGGGAATTTTGGGTTGTCGCAGCTCTGGGGTAGGGGATGCTACTGGCACCTGGTGGGTCGGCCCAGAGGTACCACCCAACGTCCTACAATGCACAGGACGGCCCCCAGCCACCACCTGCAAAGAATGATCCTGGCCCCAGATGTCCATAGTACCCAACTTGGGAACTGCTGATTTAAGGTGATTCTGGCCGAGTGAAGCCCAGTAATTGGTGGGTATCAGGAGGCATGATGAAGGCTGTAATTGGAACCTCTGGTCAGCACAGAGGAGACTAAAGCAGGCGGAGGAGATGAGACCCAAAGGAAGAAGTCACAGAGATGCAGCCCTGAGGTCACTTGGACCTCAAATTGTCCCAGGTGCCCAGGCTGAGAGGCGAGATGGAGCCTCCGCTCCCTGCAAAATCCTTCTTGGCCGGGTGGCCGGCAGTTGAGAGAGGTGAACAGGGGGCCCAAGGGGAGGGGAGCACAGCACCCCTGAGGGGCCACTTCCCGTCTTCATGGAGATGAAATCAGGGCACTGTACAGAGAGGGTCTTCCACAGCCTTGCTCTCTGGCTCCAAGGAACCTTCCATTGTCCGGTCCCATTCTCTGCTGGGGAGTCTCCGGGAGGACTCTAGGGGGCAGCAAGTCCCCGCCTCACCCGTGTCCAGGGTTACCGGCCCTCTGGTCAGTTTCATCCGCCGCTGCCTCACCCATCAATTCAGATGAAATGGTTATTGTCTTTGCTTTGGGGGAAAAAAAATCAATGCTGAGAGATTATATTAGTGTTTTAGTATGTCTAAGATCTTAGCGGACTTCTTTTGACAGGCCTATCATAGGAAATTGAGATAAGAATTCTCAGTCATCCAGAATTGTCACCAGTCAGATTGGCATGGTGCACATTTTGGAGCATATAATTCCAATCGAATTTCAGAGAAAAACAGAGCGGAAATGGAAACATTTGTAACCCGCCTCTCCTTTACTTGTAATATCACGGGCATTTTTTGTGTCTAGTATCCTTGCACGACATCACTCTTAAAGGCATAGTGTGCTTTGTTTCACATTTTGGTGCTGAACAGCATTGTCCAGGGTAAAATGTGAGCCCCAGCCCTCTCCTGGAACCCCTCAGCTGAGCACCCTGGATGGTTGCCTGGCCTTGCCCATACTGTCCAGCTCTGTAATGTGGAACATTTGAGCACTGGTTACCTGTGGTGGAGGTTTCGATCTCCGTGTTGTCAGTCTTCATGGAGAACTCCACATCATGACCTTGGGTCTGTTTGGAGCACCACCAGGAAGGGAGATAAAAACCAAGATTTGCCCAAAGCACAGATAAGGCTCCGGCAGACACCCAGTCTTCAGGAAGAATGTGCTTGGGGGTGAATGGCAGCCCCCCAAAGTTACATCCACACCCTGACACCCAGAACCCATGACTGTGACCTGATTTGGAAAGGGGTCTTTGCAGATATAATTAGGGGAAGGATCTCAAGATGAGATCACCCTGGGTTATCTGCGTAGGTCCTAAATCTGATGCCACAGGTCCTTAAAGGAGAGGCAGAGAGTTGAGATGGAGAGAGGTCTCTGTGGAGGCAGAGACTGAGGTGATATGGCCCCAAGCCCAGGAAACCGGGAGTCTCCTGAGCTGGGAGAGGCCAGGAAGGACCCTCCCCTAGAGGCTTCTGGGGGAACATAGCCCTGCTGACACCTTGCTTTCAGGTGTCTAGAACTGTGAGAGAGTAAGTTTCGTTGGTTTAAGTCGCCAGTCTGCGGTTACTTATGGCAACAGCCCTAGGGATCTACTGCAGGATCCAGTCAGGGACACAGAGGGACTTCTGTGGGAAAAAGAGGGTGCCGTGGCCTTGGCCATTCTGCTCAGTCAGCTCCTAGGGACTCTGCTGCCCCCTGGGCTGCCCCTCTTGCTGCACAGATTTTGGGCGGGGGGGCTCCTCTGGCTTAAGATTGTTTAGTCACTTTGAACAGGAAGCAGTTTTCAAACCCCTCCCCAAGCTGCCTCGATTGAGGGACAGGAGCTGTGGCCACCAGTGCAGGCCCTGGGATGAACCAGGGGCTGCAGGGAAGAAACAGCCCCCAGCCGCAAGGATGCCCCGACCTGACCAGTGAGAGCTGGAGGCAGGCAGTTATCGGGACAGGGTGGAAAGACGGACGTCTTCACTCTCTGGATCCGCACCGTCTCACCTCCCATAACTCAGATTTAGACGCTCCTTCCTGAGCACTTGCCTTGGCCAGGGGGCCGGAATTGGCGGCAGCAGGCAAAGGGCAGGTTCCCCCTGACCCTGAGGCGTGGCGGTGGACGTGGATGGCGGTCGGGGACGGCGGAGCCGGAGGCCGCGCTTGGACTCTTGCCCACGGTGCTCGGGGGGACCGTGGGATAAATGCGGCCGTCCCCCTGGACTGCACATTCGCTCCCGACACATGGGGATGGTGACGGCCACTGTCAAGAAAGCCACCTTCTCTACACAAGCCTCCGGTTTGTTTTTTGTTTGGGTTTTCCTTTACTGAATGCAGTGTGATAGGACTTTACACATAACATAATATTTATTATTTTTACCATTTTTAAGTTATAGTTAGGTGGTGTAAATGCTTTCACAAGGTCGTGTAACCATCACCACTGTCTGCACCCCCAATTTTTCATCATTCCTGCCATACACTCCCTGCTCGCCAAACAATAACCCCCCTCCCCCCTGCCCCCAGCCCCTGGTAAGCTCCCTTCTACCTTCTGACTATGGATTTGCCTCTTCTAGGGACCTTGCCTTAAGTGGAATCATGCAGTATCGGTGCATCTCTGGTTTACTAAAACATAGCTTATGAATGAACAAATGAACCATAAAGGGTGATATTGCTAAGTCACCCGGCAGCCCCCACTGACCATGAGGCCTGGGTTCCCTCCCTACCTCCCTGTGCCTGTTTCCATGGGGCAGCCCCCCTCCCCCCCGGGGCTGGGCCTCATCTCCTGTGGAGAAGCCCTTTCACCCCTGCTCCGTCTCCAGCCCACATTCCTGCCTTTTTTGGCTAATTGGAACTGATTGGGTTCCAAGAGTTCCGGAAGCCCCCCTCAGCGATCAGAGAGAACCCCCTCCCCCCCAGCGTCCCAAGGATTTGCTCAGTGAACTGCCAACCCCAAACAATTAAGAGCATTTGCTGGGTTTGTGGGCAGACGCTGCGGACCAGACCTCGGGCCAGGCGCCCTCTCTCTGGACCCAGATTGCATTTGGCTTTGTGAATCCAGCATCCAGCTCATCCCCCCTCCCGAAGGATTCAGGCTGCTGTTCATCTTTTGTCTTTTTTTTTTAAAGATTTTATTTATTTAGTTTTGAGAGAGAGAGAGCGCGCATGAGCACAAAAGCAGGGGGAGTGGGAGAGGGAGAAGCAGACTACCCGCTGAGCAGGGAGCCCGATGCGGAACTCGATCCCAGGACCCTGGAATCATGACCTGAGCTGAAGGCAGACGCTTAACCTACTGAGCCACCCAAGTGTCCCATCTTTTGTCTTTGTGTTTTTTTTTTTTCCTCCTCCCTGTGCTGAATCACCAGGTTCTGGTTCACAGCTATCTGAAAGATCCATTTAATTTTCTTCTCACCACTGAACATTTTAGCAAAATCAGACTTCTTGAGAGCTCCGTGTTCTCCCAGCCCTTGGGTCTCCCTCTGGCCACTGGGTATGCCCCCCTGAAAAGCGACTGGCCGGTGTGGGACTCCGGGAAACAGTCTGTTCACAGCTGAAGCCTGTTCTGTCTCATGAGTCCGGCAGGTTAGCTCACCTGGCCAGGGGCGGCTGGGAGGTACAGAAGAGGCACCCGCTGCTGCAGGATGAGTCGGTGTGTCGGCCTGCCACACACAGTCCTCAGCTGTCCCCAGAGGCAGGCAGACGCCTTTCTTTTCTTGCTTCCCTTTGAGGAGGACACGGCCTCTGTTACTGGTTGAACTGTGTCCCCCCACCCCCAAACCAAAAGACCTGTGGGAATTCTAAGCCCCAGTACTTCCCAGTGTGACCTGATTTGGAAAGAGGGTCTTCCAGATTTAACCAGTTAAAATGAGGTTAAATGAGGTCATTAGGGTGAGTCTTAATCCAGTATGACCAGTGTCCTTATAAAAAGGGGAAATTTGATGGGACGCCTGGGTGGCTCAGTCGATTAAGTGTCTGCCTTCTGCTCAGGTCATGATCCCAGGGTCCTGGGATGGAGTCCTGCATCAGGCTCCCAGCTCAGCAGGGCATCTGCTTCTCTCTCTCCCTCTGCCCCTCCCCCCTGCTCGATCTCTCTCTCTCTCTCTCTCTGACAAATAAAATCTTTAAAAAGGGGGTGGTAATTTGGACACAGAGACATGCACAGAGGGAAGACAATGTGAAGAGATGGAGGGAGAAAGAGATGAGGCAGGGATTGGGGTCACATGGCACAAGAGAACAGGGAACACCAGAGCCCCCAGGAGCTGCAAGAGGCCGGGAAGGATCCTCCACTAGATCCTCAGAAGGAGCACGGCCCTGCTGACACCTTGATTCTCGACTTCTGGGCTCCAGAACTGTGGGATAATGAATTCTTATTGTTTTATTATTTTTTTAAAAGTAGCTAACCTCGTATGTCTTACTGAGAAGGTGGTGAGGAGGTTTGCTGTGAGAGTATCCAGCTGAAGTATGCCCTAGGCAGCGGAAACAGCCAGTGCAAAGGCCCTGAGGCAACAGTGCCTGGGTGGGATGGGGAGCTTCTGGGAGTTTTGGAGAAGAGGACTGAGTGCTCTGCCATCTGTTTGCCAGGATAGGGGCTGGAAGTCCTGTGGGGGCCATGTCATCTAGGCAAGTGATGGTGGGGTTCACCTGAGCAGGACAGTGGAGGTGAGGAGAAATGGACACATTCTGGAAACTTCTTTACAGATAGAGGCAGCAAGACTACTTCAGACCCAGCAGGGGGCTGCCGTGGCACTGTAATCCCACAGCTTTTGTCCAGCTCTTTGGTTTCCATACAAAAATGGAATTATCATCTTCGGATTGTGTAGTGTGACCAGGAGATGGCAAACTACAACCCCCAGGCCAAATCCAACCGGTAGCCTGTTTGTGTAAATAAAGTTTTATTGGCACATAGCTGCTCTCATTCACTGATGCACTGTGGCCCCTTTCACTCTCCAATGGCAGCGTTGTCGTGACCTTCCCGTACAGGCATACCTCATTTCAGTGTGCTTCGCTTATGGCCCTCTGTAGATACTGCGTTTTTTATAGATTGAAGGTTTGTGGCATCAAGAAAGTCTGTCACCACTGTTTTCCAGTATTTGCTCATTTTCTATCTGGCTGTCACATTTCAGTAATTCTCACAATATTTCAAACGTTTTCATTATTATTATATTTGTTATGGTGATCTGTCATCAGTGATTACTGAAAGCTCAGATATGGTTAGCATTTTTTAGCATGAAGTATTTTTAAACTTAGGTATGTACATTGTTTTTTAGACCTAGTGCTATTGCATACTTGATCGGCTACAGTAGAGTGTAAACATAGCTTTTATATCCACTGGGAAACCAAAAAATTCATTTGCAGGTTGGCACTGAACGCACAGTATCTCCTCGGTGTGCCTGTATCTTTCTGTTCAAAGACCTCAAGTGGCTTCTGTTCTCCCACTTTGATCCCTGACTGATACACTATGTTATGATAAATAATACATTTTGATACATCCATAAAACCAGACTTGATTTCAGCCACCCTAACTGCTCACCGTCACCCCTAGCCCATAGTCAAAAGCCTACCGATAAAATTTGATTTCCCAAAGACTTAACTGCAGGTAGCTTCCTCGTGACCAGAAACCTTACTGAGAGCATGCACGGTCAATTAACGCATATTTTGTGTGTTATATGTTATATTGTATGTTGAATGTGTTCTTTTTTAAAAAAGATTTTATTTACTTATTTATTTTAGAGAAAGAGAGAATGTGAGCAGGGTGGTGGTGCAGAGGGAGACGGAGAGAGAGACTCTCAAGCAGACCCCGCTCTGAGCGCAGAGCCTAACGTGGGACTCGATCTCACGACCCTGAGATCATGACCTGAGTGGAAACCAAGAGTCGGACCTTAACCGAGTGAACCACCCAGGTGCCCCTATAATCTGTATTCTTACAGTAATGTCAGCTACAAAAAAAGAAAATCGTAAGGAGGGGAAAATACATTTATAGTCCTGTAGCATATAGAGAGAACTCTCCATATGAGTGGACCTACCCATCTGAAATACACATTGTTCACGGTCATCCGTACAGATTGTTCTGCAGGTCGTTCTTTCCTCTAACGCTCTTTCCTGTATCTTTCTGTGTCAGCATATCTGACCCCCCTTTGCTCTTTTTATCAGCTACCTGCTATCTCATCCTGCGGACCAAGCTTGCTGACTTAGTCCTTCTCCCCCCCCCATGCACATTTAAGGTCCCTCCGAGACTTCTCGGTTGACCCCATCCCGTTACAGCGTGGTATGTGGGCGTTCATTAAATGCACTTGGTCTTTTTTCCTCTTTTTGACTGATTAAAAATGACTCATGTGTGTTCCTGCTGAAAAGGGCCCTGGGGCTCATCCGCTCCCTGCCCCACCCCCACCCCTGGCTCTGCTCCCTCCACGACCGGCCTGGGACCCGTTCCCAAACAACTCACTCAGCAGATGTTTGATGATTTCAGAAAGCAAGAGGGTCGCAGGTCACGTCCATCAGCTCTGTGCAGAGCCCCCCAGGACCGCACCCGCCCTGTGGCCTGGTGAAGCCGAGGTGGGAGCCTTGCCAACGACGTGACCACACGGGTTCCTATCTTTATGGTCTCTTCGATCACTTCCGTAGCGGGTTAGCTCAACTTACAAACCTAACAAATATTTTCCTGTCGGCACCACACTTTTCCCGGGAGAGCTGAAAGCTTCTGGCCTCTGGGTCAGGGGGTTGCCTTGGCCCCAGGCCAGCGATTCATGGGCTCACACGGCAGCATCGGATCTGCACCGGCCTCCCTGAGCCGCTGGGAGAGGCCCAGGGACACCAGGCTGTTGGGCTCCGGGTCCTAGTCTGTCCTGTCTGCAGATAGGGAGTCGGGGTGAACGCGGCGGGGGGGGGGCGGTGGACACATGTGGAGTTCCAAGGGGGACCCGATCAGTGGCTGAGCCAAAGTGCTTTGCAGTTATTCTGCAATTACATTTCTTATAGAGCTTGGAAGACATTTTAGACAAAAAGGCGTGTGAAATGACACAGTATCCCTCGTATAGAGAGACAAACCTTTCTACGCTCTCCTTTTTTTTTTTTTTTAAACGGACACAGGGAATTCTTTTTTTTTTTTTAAGATTTTATTTATTTATTTGACAGAGACAGAGACAGCGAGAGAGGGAACACAAGCAGCGGGAGTGGGGGAGGGAGAAGCAGGCTTCCCGCGGAGCAGGGAGCCCGATGTGGGGCTCGATGTGGGGCTCGATGTGGGGCTCGATGTGGGGCTCGATGTGGGGCTCGATGTGGGGCTCGATCCCAGGACTCTGGGATCATGACCTGAGCCGAAGGCAGACGCTTAACCACTGAGCCACCCAGGCGCCCCATCTACGCTCTCCTTTTTAAACGCCCGTGACCTACTGGCTGGAGGGAAGACACATGGGGAAGAAGTTACGTGGGGGTGCAGCCCGGTCTCCTTCTGATCTCTTTCCTTTAATTCTTCTTCACCCCCGTGAATGTCTTGGGCATCTCATGTCTCCCTGTGTCTCCTTTGATAACGAGGCATGCCGATGAGATGTGAGCGCTGGAGCCTGAAGAACCTATTTCCAAAGAAGGTCACATTTGCTGTCCGGGACAAAGATTAGGACTTGGGCATAATATTTTTGGAGGGACACACTTCAACTCACTACAGAAGCCAAGATCTTTCTTCACCAGTGTTAACAGCGCTCAACTTTTGACTGACAAAACTTTGATAATGGCAAATTAAACAACTGAGATATTATAAAACAGATGGATTTGTGGATTAATAATGGTAAATAATTTTTTCCTTAGAGATTTGATTCTTAGTGGAAGTATCGTAAATTTAAATTGGGAACTCAGGGGGCGCCTGGCTGGCTCCGGCTGAGGAGCATGCGACTCTTGATCTCGGGGTTGTGAGTTTGAGCCCCACATCGGGTGTAGACCGTACTAAGATAAATAAATAAACTTTATAAAAAAATAAATAGATTGGGAACCCAGTTATACTCTCCTAGTATAGTAAACATTTGGTGGATGACTTAAATTGCTTATGAGATGCAAAATGTAGCCAGAGCACTCATACCAGTAGAGGTTTAACATTTTTTTAAAGATTTTATTTATTTGAGAGAGGGCACAGAGGAGAGTGAAAGGTAGAAGCAGACTCCCTGCTGAGAAGGGAGCCCTATGTGGGGCTTGATCCCATGACCCTGAGATCATGACCTGAGCTGAACGCAGATGCTTAACCGACCAAGCCAACCAGGTGCCCCCAGATTTTTTTGAGATCCTCACAGATTAGTGCATCAAAAAGCAGCTTCTTTTTCTCTCTTTTTTTTTAAATTTCTTTCTCTATTTCTTCCCTTCTTCCCTCCTTCCTTCCCTCCCTCCCTCCCCCTTCCCTCCTTCCACCTTCCTTCCTTCCTTCCTTCCTTCCTTCCTCTCCTTCTTTGTGGAGAACATTTAAGTTGGGGCCAAATTCTTTGCCTGGTGCGCAGGCCCAAGGCTGCCGTGTTGGGGAACCCCCGCAGGTGCAGGGTGGCTGACAGCCTCCCGTCCCCCCACCAGGATAGAACGGGCCATGCAAAGGCAGCTGGGAGCAGTGTTCCAGGCTGAGAGAGCAGAGCCAGGGGCAGAAGGGCAGGGTGGAGTGTGGCTGGAGGGTGTGGGCCGGCTGGGGGGGGGGGGGGTGTGGTGAGATCCTGGCTCTGTCCCTGGGCAGCCAGCGTCTCTGGGATGCAGCCTCCTTGGCTGAGGACTGGGGACGACAGCCCTCCTTGCTAAAGATGGTTAGGAGACAAAGAAAATGCCCCCATTCATTCCTGGTGCCTGGTGCTCACGCGGTGAAGGCCAGCCCCTATTGTTACTGGTGGTTTTATTGTCGCTGCTGTCAGTCTGTTTCACGTCAGGGACTCTAGGGCCCCTTCCTGTCCTCAGCAGAACCACGGGTGGCTCTCTCCACCACTTTGGAAGGTTGTGCAGAGGGCCTCAGGAATGAGCCTTGAAGCATCGTGCTGAGTGAGGGAAGCTAGTCCCAGAAGGCCACACAGTGTGCGATCCCATTGACATCACACGTCCGAAACAGAACAACCCATGGAGAGAGCAGATGGCTGATTGCAGGGGCCGGGGGAAGGGGGTGGGGGCGGTGCCTGCTCATGGGGACAGGGTCTCCTTTGGGAGTGATGGAAATGTTCTAGAATTAGGTTATGATGATGGTGGCACAGCTCTGTAAATACACTAAAGACTGTTGAATTGTACATTTTAAATGGATGAAATTTATGGGAAGTAAATGATATCTTGATAAACTATTAAAAAAAAAAAAACAGGAAAGGAAAGAGTGCCATGGGCGAGGTAGAGGGTGGTGAGGCCTGGAGTCGGCCCCCTAGAGCTGAACCCCGGTGGAGGCAAGGCAGGTGATGGGAGGCTGGGGAGGTAGGAACCACAGCCCCGGCTCACAGGGCAGCAGGAGCTGAGTGCCCAGGGTGGGGTGGCACATGAGCCTGGGGAGCCAGGACGGCCAGGAAGCCTTGGAAGGTTTGCATGGAAACATCTCCTCCTGCAACACCTCTACCCCCTCCTGGGAGCTGGTTCCTCCCACTCCCAGGTTATCTGGCCCCTGCATCACACCTGGGAGGCCTCTTCCCCCCTTTACGGGACGAGGTGCCCTTTACGGACACCGAATACGTCCTGGGCTTAGAGCTGGCCTTGCATCCCCAGTTCTAGTCCCCACTGGTCCCCTGTGAGGTGAGTTCTGCTGTCAGAGGTTCTGGAACTCACCTGTTTAGACTGATCTTCCTAGGCGGTCTGGGGATCCCCTGAGGGCGGGGCCAGTCTGGTCCATCTCTGAGCACCTGGTTCGCTGGCCAAGTGGGTGGTGTCCATAGACACTTGATGAGAGAAGAAGGGGAAGAAGCAGTGACCTCACCTGAGGGCTGTCTGCACCTGCCCACCTGACCCAGGGGGCCTTGTCCCTTGCCCACCCCAACTGGGTCAGACACACCATTGGCCAAGGTGGCTGTCTTGGGCTCTGTCCCCTGCAGACCCAGTCTCCTGCAGGGCTGGGTGAATCCACCCGCAGGGAGCAGAGGGTGCCCAGAGCTACGGCAGCCTGGTGCCTCTTCAGTTGCCTCCTTGTCCCGGGTGTGTCCAGAACATTCCTGGCACTGAGCTGGCACCTTCCCCAGGACAGAAGTGGCCGGCGGAGCCGAGACAGGGCAGGGCGTTTACTGTGGTGCTTTTATTTCCAGCCTGTTTGCCCAGAAGGCAGAACCAGCCAGGGCTCCCATTTGGGGGTGAATTGTCTGGCCCTCAGTTTTCTCATGCACCAAACCTCAGAGCTGGCCTGAGTGCCGCCTGAGGCTGGTCCCTGCTCTCGTCTTGCTGGAGCCTCCAAGAATGAATGTTGGGCCCTCGTGGCAGCCTAAGGGACAGATTAAAGTGCCTGGAGGTGTCTGACTCCCAGCCATGCTCTGGTCTTGGTAAGAAGGGCTGTTGAGGGGGATGCCTGGGTGGCTCAGTCAGTTAAGCGTCTGCCTTCGGCTCAGGTCCTGATTCCGGGATCCTGGGATCAAGTCCAGCGTGGGGCTCCCTGCTCAGCAGGGAGTCTCCCTTTCTCTCTGTCCCTCCCCCTGCTTGTGCTCTCTCTCTCAAGTAAATAAATAAAATCTTTTAAAAAATTATGTTTCTGCTTTTATAAACAGATTTATTGAGGCACAGGTGGCCTACAATAAACTGCACATATCTGTATCAAGTATCGGATTAGCTAAGTTTTGACCTATGTCCTTGCTTGTGAAACCATCACCAGAGTTGAGACAGTGAGCGCAACCAACACCCCCCAAAAATTCCCTGGGTCCGAAAAGAAAACTTCTGTTTCCTGCACTGTACTCACAGCGCATCTGACACGAAACATGGGTTTTCCACACCCAGCAATCCCGACATCACCCGGAGTTAGCACTGACCCCACAGGTGAGGGCTTTCGTCCCACGAGGCTGCCTCCACGTCCGACACCAGCCACAATGCTGGATCTCCAGGACTCCTGACAGACTGGCTACAAATCAGGGGGTTCCTTTGACCCCCTCTTTGGATTCCATAATTTGCTAGAAATGCTCACAGAACTCTGGAAAGTGCTTTACTTCCTATTACAGTGTGTTATCAAGGATAATACCAGAGGAAGAGATGCATGGGGCATGTATGTGGGAAGGGGCGTGGAGCTTCCATGCCCCCTCTGGGCAACCCCCCCACCTGCTCCAGGTACCTCCTCGTGTTCACCAAGCCAGAAGCTCTTCAAGCCCCGTACTTTGTGTTTTTACAGAGGCTTCGAGCCATAGTCAAGATTGATGAAGTCATTGGCCATCGGTGACTGAGTATCAATCTCCAGCCCCTCTTCTGACTCTTTGGAATCGAATCACATGGTTGGTTCCCTGACAAGCAGCCCCCATCCTTAGGTGTGTTCCCAAAGTCACCCCATTAACAGAAAGTCAGGTGTGGTTGGAAGGGGTCTTCTATGAATAACAAAAGATGCTCCTATCACTCATCACTTAGGAAGTGACAAGGGTGTTAGGAGCTCTGAGCCAGGAACCCAGAACAAAGACCAAGTATGGTTTCTTGTTATTTCACAATAACAAGAACAATAGCAGGACCCCTTCTGATGCCTCCTGTCTGCTCCTCCCTCTCTTTCTCAAGCAGCCACTGATCCGCTTTGGGCCACTCTAGATTAGTTTGCATTTTCTATAAGTGGAACTCTACAGTGTGTACTCGTTTTTATTTGTCTTCTTTCACCTCGCATCGTTTTGAGATCCATCCACGTTTCTACCCCCTCAATATTTCTTTCCTTTTCATTGCTTCATGGTGGTGTTCCATTGGAGGAAACTGATTCCTTTCTATCAGGTGCATTCTGTATGTTAGACACGGTCCCAGTGGGTTTAATCTCCAAATTCCGTTTTATTTTTTTATTATTATTTTTTAAAGATTTTATTTCTTTATTTGACAGAGAGAGAGAGAGAGAACAAGCAGGGGGAGTGGCAGGCTGAGGGAGAAGGAGAAGCAGCCACCCGCCAGGAGCAGGGAGCCCGATGCGGGGCTCGATCCCAGGACCCTGGGATCATGACCTGAGCCGAAGGCAGTTGCTTAACCAACTGAGCCACCCAGCTGCTCCTCCAAATTCAGTTTTAATCCCCAAATTGGTCTGCAAGGAAGTATTGTGATCTCCACTTTGTAGCTGGGGCAATTAAAAAGCTCAGAGATGTCAAGCAGCCTCTCACATGTCACACAGCTGGTAAATGTTAGAGTCAGAATTTGAACATGCACCTGGCTCCAAAATTCACTTGCTCCACTGGACCACACTGTCCTGTGCAGTGGTCCTTCTGAGATCCTGGGGCCACTGTGGGAGTCCTGGGCTCCTCAGCAGCAAGATGCATTTTCCTTTCTTCTCTTTTTTTCTTTTATTGTGGTGATACTGACATACCATAAAGTTAACCAGTTTATTTTTTTGTTGTTATTTTTTTAAGATTTTATTTATTTACTCGACAGAGACACAGCGAGAGAGGGAACACAAGCAGGGGGAGTGGGAGAGGGAGAAGCAGGCTTCCTGCCAAGCAGGGAGCCTGATGAGGGGCTTGATCCCAGGACTCTGGGATCATGACCCGAGCTAAAGGCAGACGCCTAACGTCTGAGCCACCCAGGTGCCCCAAGTTAACCATTTTAAAGGGAACAATTCAGTGGCATTTAGTATATTCAAGATGTTGGGCAACTACTACTATTTTTACCACCCCTAAAAGAAACCCCATACCCGAGATGCCTGGGTGGCTCAGTCAGTTAAGTATTTGCCTTCGGCTCAGGTCATGATCCTGGCATCCCAGGCTCGAGTCCCCACATTGGGCTCCCTTCTCAGCGAGGAGCCTGATTCCGCCTCTCCCTCTGCCTGCCGCTCCCCCTGCTCGTTCTCTCTGTCCCTCTCTCCCTCTGGCAAATAAATAAGTACAATTAAAAAAAAGAAAGAAACCCCATACCTATTAGCAGTCATTCCTCCTTCCTCCTTGAATCCTGAAAGTAACCAGCAGTTAGGTTTCCAGTGTGGACAGCCCCCTGCCGCAATGCAAAGGCCAAGGGGTGGTGTGCCTGCCCACCCCTCCCTGGTGGGGCACCCTGTGTTGGGGGGCAGTGGAAGAAGGTGCTCAGGCTCTGTGTGTCAGGTCTCAAAACCCCTGCCCCACTCATGACTGGAGCTAGATAGGAAATCCCAGGTCTTGCCCTAAGATTTCCACTACCCAGTGATCCCCCATGCCTGCCCGGCCATGGTGGCCGGGAGCCGACTCTGCTGCTCGGCACAGACCAGCACTGTCCCCCATGGCCCGTCCAGGTTCATATGATGCTGAACATCTCAGCGAGATGTTCCCCAACGAGACAAGCAGAGCCTGTGACTCCTGGAACAACATCACGGAGAAAAACTTTGGCATTCTGGGGGCGGTGGGGGCCGGGAGGGGGCGGGGGAGCAAGGCGCTGGGTGAATGTGTGTGTTGGGGGTGGGGGAGCTGCTCCAAGCACAGGGATCTGGAGCAGGGCGGACTTGCTAGCTCCAAATTTCCAAAGCAAATTCAACAGCTCGCCCTTGGCCTTCAAGTTGCTGCCCAAGAGGCACCGAGGGCCCGGGTGAGGCCAGAAGTGCCAGACATTCCCTGCGAGCCACGCTCCTGCTAAAGAGCCAAGCCCCGGACTTCTCTTTCTTGAGCAGCAGCAGCTTTATCAAGATACACCTCACATATCCTACGTTCACCCTTCCAAAGGGTCCAATTCACTGGTTTTTAGTCTATTCACAGAGTTGTACCGCCGTCACCACGGTCCATTCTAGAACTTTCCCATCACCCCCAAAGGAGACCCCGTCCCCATCAGAGTCACTCCTGCTCCATCACCCCCTTGTCCCAGCCCCTGGCAACTGCTCATCTTCCCGTTGCTGTGGATTTGCCCGTTCTTGATATTTCATGGAAATGGAATCCCCCACGATTTGTCTGTTTGTGTCTGGCTTCTTTCTCACAGCGTGATGATTTCGAGATTCAGGGCTTTGTTCCTTGTAGCTAATGCTCCGCTGCACGGATGGACCACACTTTGTTTATCCATCCCTGGGCTGATGGACATTTGCATTGCTTCTGCCTTTTGGCGATCGAGACTAGTGCTGCTGTGAACATGTGTGCACAGTCTGTTTGAACACCTGCTTTCAGTCCTTCGGGCATAAGCCTAGCGCGGCAATGGCTGGGTCTCTTATGCAAATTCGGAAGGAACCTGAAGGAACCACTTCCTCCTTCTGTGAGGTTATTATAAAGACAATAATGAAGATCTTACTCTCTATCCAAAGCCAGTTAGCATCGTCACGTAAAGCGTAGGACACCCTGTCAAATGTGAATCCTACATAAGGAACAAATACATCTATAGTTAGTGTAAGTATATCCCCAATGTTGAATGGGATATATTTACACTAAAAAAAAATTTTTTTTTGTCATTCATCTGAGATTCAAATGTAAATATATTTTTATTTGCTAACTCTGGCAACCCTACACCTAATTCATGTCTTTTCTCTGCTGAGAACATTGTTATTTAGCCCCATGCTTACTTACCATCTCTCTGTTTTTTGTGTATAAACAACCCCAAAATGGAGTTGCTGGATCATACGGTAAGTCTATGTTTAGCTTTTCAAGGAGCCACCAGACTGTTTTCCACAGTAGCAGTACCAATTTGCATTTCCACCAACAGTGCACACATTTTTCCACATCCTCACCAAAACTTGTGTATGGTTTATTTATTTATTTAATTTAATTTTTTTTTTTTTTTTTTACTGGCTGCTTCGAGTTTATTTTCCACTTGGTGCGAGGCACACGGATCCAGGGTGCCAGGAAGGCTCGTGTGTGGCTTGGATAGTAAAGAGTGGGGTTCTCTCAACTTCTTTTTTGTGTTTTGCTATTTTGATATAAAATAACCCAACTGCTTCTGCTTGCTGCAGCCTGCCTAGTCTAGGGGAAGGGGAGGGGAGGGGCTCTGATGAGCCCAGTGCCTCCTGAAGGCGGGGGGCGGGGGGAGTGGGGGGTGGTCTCTCAGGATGGGGGCCCCATGTTGGCTTTGCAGGCTGCCCACCACGCTGCTTCCTCATGGCTTCCAGAGCCAAGTCCCAGAGGATCCTGCTGCTGGAAGCTTGGGAAGATACCAAGCTTTCTGGGGACTCCAACACTGCAGCCGAGTATGGGAGAGTGGACTTCCCGAAAAAGAAGCTTGCCCACCAGTGCCCTGGGTCAGCCTTGGGGAGACTGGGGTGGTGAGGGATGGCTTCCCCAGCATACTCTGCACTTCTGCAGGAGCTGTTACTGGAAGGGGAGCCCAGGCGGCACCAGTAATAGTCGTGGGAGGCCACAAGCAAGCCGCTGGAGGGGATGGCTGCCAGGCTGTCACTTGCAGGCTGCTGGAAACCTCGGCGATGACCCCTCGCGGGCCTCTGCGCGTGATCACAGGTGGCGGGGACGGGGATGCTAGGCCACGGAGCCCATTTGCAGAGGAAACCACAGAAAGCCGATCAGCTCGTGCAGGAGTGCGCTTGGACAGAGGCACCGGCTTGGGTGTTAATGGTCTATTTAAAACAGTAAGAAACCATTGTAACAGGTGTGAAGTGATATCTCATTGTGGTTTTAATTTGCATCTCCTTAACGATTAGGGATGAGCATCTTTTCATGTGCTTGTTGGCCATCCGTGTGTCTTCTTTGGAGAAACCTTTATTCAGACCCTTTGCCCATTTTGGAATTGGGTTGTTTGCTTTTTATTGTTGTTGGACTGCAGGCGCTCTTTATATATCCTGGGTATTAATCCTTTATCAGATACATGATTTGCACAAATGTTCTCCCATTCTGTGGGTTGTTTAAAATCCCTTTAAGCCACCCGTTTATGGTAATTTGTTATAGCAGCCACAGAAGACTCATTCTTCCTCCCATGCCCCTGCCTGGCCCGAAATGCACATGTGATGTGTGCATACGCACACACGTGCACACACACCCCCACCCCGCCCCGCCAACATTTTGGTTGTTGTTAGGGAGGGTGAATGCTCGCTCTTCTCCATGGGCAGCAGGGAGAGTGCTGGGCGGATCTCAGCTTGGATTCTTCCTGATCTGTGAAGGTGTCTTGGAAGGTGCTTTCCTGCTCCACGGAGATCCCCAGCAGCCTTTGCACTTTGCTTCTGAGTAGCTTCTCCTACCCACTCTCCTTGCACATCTTTTCTAAACACCTGGGAGTCCTGGAGGAGATACTGAGGCTGGGGCATGCAGCAGGTGGTAGGATGAGCGCGCCCTTGCTCTACTGTCTCAACTCCATCTTTGTTCTGGTGGCTGAGGTGCCTCTGGTTCTGGTCGCCCAGATCCACGCTCTTGTAGCCTCCCTGGAAGCCAGGGCTCCAGGGGATCAGGTGGTGCTCTAGGCAGGCACGCCCCGCGAGGCTGAGGCTGCCCTGGGTCAGTGTGGAGTGGAGGCTCTGACCACCCTGGAAGTAGCCGGCCACACACTTGGAGGTAAAGTCCATGGTTCCCTGGCCCTGGCTTAGAATGATGTGACTACCACAGCAAATACAGCACTTGACCTTTGGAAGGGACCTGAGGTTCACAGGTGGACATGGTGTGGGGAGGTTGTAGCCAGGTTTCCAGATGGGGCCTGGCATGGTAGCTCCTAACAGCTGCGGGAGCCTGCAGATGTTGGCAGGGGTGTGTATGGTAGGGGGTCGGGGGGGAGGTTGCGTATTCCCATGCAACTCTTGTCAGCCAGGCAGAGTCCATTCATCCAGCTTTGCCCCTGGACAAAATCCTGCATAAGCAACACCACATTCAATCACATCATGCTCAAATCCATCTCTGACGTGTCCATCATGTTGGAACAAATTTGTGCTTTCAAAGCAAATGAGAGCGGAATTGATGGGACTCCCCCCCAGCTCCCCCTGCCAGTTTGAAGCTACCAGCAGGAAGTCACTAAATGTGATGGGGGGAGGGATGAGTAGTATTTTAGTCTCTTCACCATCAGGTATAAGAGTCAGTGATAGCCTCAGGAGCACAGAGAATAATAAGATGCAGGGAAATGAGGAAGTGCTCACTTTAGAGTACTTACAACTTTTATTTTATTTTATTTTTTAAGGTTTTATTTATTTGACAGAGGGAACACAGCAGGGGGAGTGTCAGGGAGAGGGAGAAGCAGACTCCCCTCTGAGCAGGGAGCCCGACGCGGGGCTCGATCCCAGGACCCCGAGACCATGACCTGAGCCGAAGGCAGACGCTTAACTGACTGAGCCACCCAGGCGCCCACAACTTTTATTTTTAATATCATATATTTAATTGCAAGTTCGTACAACGCAACGTTTAGCAATGGCCCTATGAGACAAGGACTCACACGTTTCCTAGAAATGGACCAACCGGCTCTTCCCCAGTGCCCCGCGCAGCTCAGGGGGCCAGTGAGGATGTCAGCATATCTATACTGAGCGCCCACTTGGAGCCAGGGACTGGGTGTGCAGCAGCAAATGGGGCTTGTACCCCAAGGGAGACAGATGGGAAGCAAGTGCTCCTGGGATAATACAATCATGGCCCCTGCGTGGAGCACCAGAGAGTCAAACTGGGTGATGAGGGCATGGTGGTGTCTGGTTGCCTCCTACTCACCCCATTAGTGAAGGAGGGATCCCCAGCACTGAGATGGGCAAACACACAACACCCACCACTGGTCTGGTGAGATGGACAGCAGTTAGTCGCATATACTCACAGCCCTGGGTTGGGGGAGGACCCAGCTGGCCACACAAGACCCGTGGCAGTTGCACTTGGGAGGGGAGTGAACCACCTGAGGCTGTAGGAGGCAGACTTTGTAGTAGTAACAGGAGGGTGAGGTGCCCCTGGTTCCCAGGGGAGGATGCGATTGGCTTGTTGGAAAGACAAGGAGGTGAGATCCACTAGGCTGAGGATGGGTGGGGTGTAATTGGTCAGGCTGCCAGGGGAACAGGTGGGGGACAGCCTCTTCTGCTAAGTCGGGGGGGGGCGCATATCTGGTGAGAGCAGGGAACTCACAGTTAGGCCTCTGGGGACCTGGAAGGGCAGCCCGTCAAATTCGAGGCCTTACAACCCCGGCAGTCAGGGAAGGAGGGACAGTGGGGCTAGCTGTGAAGCGTGGGGTGGGGGCAGCCTTGTGACTCCAGGAGGAAGGGACAGCTAGCATCTGGGCCAGAGGGTGTGGTGGTGGTGGGTGGCGGTCCATGGACTCATGGAGGCCAGTGTGGCCAGAGCCCAGAGGGGAAGGGAGCAAAGGGAGGGGCAGGAGGCTGGCTTCGAGGCTGGAGAGCGGGGCCCAGTTTACAGAAGAACAAGGGGAGGTGTGGCGGGCTGGGCAGGACAGACCAGTATTAGGAGGGTTATGCTAGGAGGCCCTGCCTGGTGCAGGAGAGGACTGAGATGAGAGGCCTGCACCTCTTCCTGGCCTCAGCACCCCGCAGCGCCTGCTGCCTCCCCCTTCCACCCAGGCTCCTGCAGGGCCCCTCCCACATCTGCTAAGGCAAGCCTTGTCTGCCCTCGAGTCCCCACAGCCTGCCCAGGGCTTGGCCTAAAGCCACCAGAGGGTTGGTGGGGAGGCCACCTAGAGGACCCAGGGGGCCTGGGAGCAGGGAGAGTTCAAAGGAAACTTCCAAGAGGAGCAGGGGTTGGGCAACCAAAGGAAAAGGGCAGAAGAGCAGGGTTTGAGGGGTCAGCACAAAGCATCTGAGGAACCAGGGTGAGGCTGAGCCATCAGGGCAGCCTCAGGGCTGCCTGGAGTTTGGACTTGGTCCCAATGAACAGGGATCCCCGAAGATTTGGGTCAGGAGGGAAGTGTGGTCAGCACTAGAGTTTTAGGAGGGCCCTGGTAGCGGAATGGTCCTCCTAGAGGGGCAACGGTGCCAGTTGAAGGGCGGGGGTGATGCTGGAAGGAGCGGGGACAGAACTTGGACATGACATAGAAGGGAGGTGCGCCTCCCCTCCCCTGAGGAACCTGTGACAAGGGGACTGTTGCTCAGTTGGGGACACTCTAAGGGTTCCAACCCTGCTGTATGGCAGAGGGGAAAGGGAGGCCCAGAGAGGGAGGGGCCTGGCCCAGGGGATTCGTGGACAGCGGCAGGAGGGTGGAGAGGGTAGAAGTGAGGACTGGCAGTCAGCGGCCCAGGGGCAGCTGCGCATCTGGAAGGTTCGTCCCTTGGCTAGCCTGTCTCCCCGGTCCTGAGGCCACGTGCACTGCACAGGTCGCCGGGCTCTGGCTGGGGTGCGCGCCCTGCGGGGTCGCGGAGTGAAGGCGGCACGGAGATGCAACAGTCACCCGGAGGCCAGGGCGGGGCGAGTCCGCAGAGGGACTCATGCAGGGGCGACTGGGGAGGAGGCTGGAGAGGAGGCAGGGGAGGACGGGTAGGGGGGCAGGCCCGGAAGGAGGTGGGTCCCAACATGACGACCGGTGGAAAGGTGACCGCAGAGGATGGGGCGAGAAAAAAAGGACAGCTTGGGTCCGAGGAAGGGGGAGGGTCCAGGGTGGGGTCAGGCCCGGGCAGGGGGCGGGGCAGTCCGGAGAAAGTCCTTGGAGGGGATGAGTCCCGAGAAGGGAGCGGGGGCGGGTCGGGGTCCGGAAAGGGGGCGGGGCGGGCGGCCCGGCTGGGAGGATGCGGGGAGCAGTGCAGGGAGGGGGCGACGGGAATAGGGGCCCAGTCGGGTCGGAGGAGCGGGGAGGGCGTGGGCAGGGTCTGGGGGGTGAACCGCCCAGAGGTCCGGGCAGGGGGGCGGGGCGGGCCCGGGAGGGGGTCGGGGAGAGTGCGCGCAGGGGATGAGTCCCGGGAAAGGCGCGGCGCGGGGCGGGGCCGGGCGGGGGCGGGCCGGGGGACGAGGCGGGTCCGGGGAGGGGGCTGGTCCGGGGCTGCCCCAGCTTGGCCGGCCGCGGAGCGGGGCGCATGGCGCCGTGCGCACGGCGCGGGGGCTGCGAACAAAGGGCCCCCGGCAGCGCAGGGGGCACCGCCGCGCTCGGACCCCGACCTTGGCCCAGCCCCGGCCCGGCCCCCTCCCTGGGCGCCGCGCCCCCGCGGAGCCGAAAAATGTGGGGCGCCCTGCTCTGCCCGCTGCTGTGGCGCCTGCTGCTGCTGCTGCTGCTGCTGTCGCCGCGGGACGGCGTGTGCGCCGCGCCCCAGGCCCCGTGAGTTGCACCGGGCGACGGAGGAGGTTGGCTGTCTTCTCGGGGAGGGGGGCCCCGGGGACCGGCTCAGAGAGCTGCACCGACCTGTCCGAGGCTACACAGCGTCCGCACTGGGCGGGACCTAGACTCCCGGCCCCTGACTCGCAGGGGTCGGACTGGGAAGGGGGCACCCCCAGCCTTCAGAGGTGGCCACACGGAGGTACAGGGAGTCAGGGCCTCCTCCCCACCTCATCCCCTTGGTGTGACGGGGGCTGTCGTCTTGGGTGGCGATTTCAAGTTGTCCGTGGCACGGAGGTAAGAGGTGCGTGTCTTGGCGGGGAAATAGGAGAGACCTACCGTTCCGTTTTCCTTGGGAGGGAGTGGTGGCGGGGAGGAAGTGTTTGTTTTGCTTCCACATTTTTCTTGAAGTTTGACTACAGAGCTTCTGGTGAGTTGACACAGTGAGGAGGTGAATTAACTAGCCGTTAAGGAGAATTTCCCATGAGTTGGCTTCACCGGGAATATTTCCAGACCTGCCAAGTTGGGGTGAGCCCTGCAAAGCTGTGGGTTCAGGGGGGCCGCCTGGAGCTGCCCAAGCTGAGCCGTGTAGTCCAGCCTCAGCCTTGATGAGGTGGCTTGTTCAAGCGGCGCTTGCTTAGGAGTTCCCAGAAAACAGGTCAACCGTGGGACGAGTTGGGTGGTGTCGCTTTAGGATCACAGTTGGAAAAGTCAGACACCACACTGCGCTTTGAGCAATGGGATTTACCTCCCCTGGGCCTTGTGAAATTGGAATCCAGCAAATTTTTGTCCTGATCTTTCAAAACAGGCATCCCTTAAAATAGAGGTTTTCAGCCCCAGGGAGGGGGGGTGATTTTTGTTTTCCTGGGGTCATTGGGCAATTCTAGGGGCATTTTTGGTCCACATCTAGGGGGAGGCAATGCCGCTGGAATCTACTGAGTGGAGGCCAGGGATGCTTCGAAACATTTGGCCATGCGCAGGTCCACCCCCCGCCACAAAGCTTGACTGGGCCCTAAATTACAGACCTCGCCTCATAAAGACCAAGTTCAGAGTCTCTGGGTTGCAGAGTTTCAAACGGTTCTCAGGAGTTTTTGCCTCTGACTAAGGTTGTCCTGGGATGTTACCTTCTGTCAAGGGAAATGGAATCCTGTGCTGGGAGACACGTGCTGCGAAGTGCAAAATTACTGACCTGGGGTTCTAGATTAGTCAGCCTCTAAGCCACAGCTGTGGTCCACCCACTAGAGGGATTCCGATTTAGGAATTGCCCTGGATACCCACTTCTGTGACCCGTGTGATTTTTTTTAAAAAAGATTTTATTTCTTTATTTGAGAGAGAGAGAGAGAGAGCACCAGCGGGGGGAGGGGCAGAGGGAGAGGGAGAAGCAGGTTCCCAGTTGAGCAGACGCTTAACTGACTAAGCCACCCAGGCGCCCCAACCCATGTGATTTTTGCATGAGGAATCCCTGACCCCAGAAACCAGCACAGATTTGCACGTTGTCATAAGACCAGTACTGTCTAGGGTGCCTGGGTGGCTCAGATGGTTGAGCATCTGCCTTCGGCTCAGGTCATGATCCGAGAGTCCCGGGATCGAGTCCCACATCAGGCTCCTTGCTCAGCGAGGAGTCTGCTTCTCCCTCTGCCCTTCACCCTGCTTGTGCTCTCTCTCTCTCAAAAAAATAAATAAAATAAAATTTAAAAAAGACCAGTACTGTCTACTCTTTACCAAAAACCACCATTCCCAGGCCCGGACTTCTGAGACCTTCTAAGACTTAAACCAGTGTCAGTCCTGATGCCGGGGGCCCGGGGGAGGGGGGTGGTGGTGCATCAGGTCAACAATGCTTGGCTGGCAAGCATCCCAGCAGCCGCAACTCCTGAATCTCAGGGAGAGTTAATTTGGTTCTGTTGGGTTCTCTAGGCCCTTTGGGTGAAAAATCTAACTCAGAACTGGATACGGGCTTTAAGAGGCAACCAAGGAACATGAACGTGTGGATTGTCTAGTCCCCAAATGCTCTTCTGTGGTCTGTATGTGCTGTGTGGGAGGTCTGGGGGTCATCTGGGAGCTAGATGGAAAGATTATTCCTAGAGGAGGCTGAGGTCCCACTGCAGCGGGACAGGACACGTAGGAAGCCAGAGTCACTGCACGCCCGGTTGGTGTTGGGATTAGATAATACAGAGCACATACCTAGGGTGATGATGGTTACATACCCAGGATCAGCACAGTTATGTACCCAGGATCACTGCATGCTGTGTGAACTGCTAAGGCCAGACACTACGCATGGGAATTCAGGGAGCACCCTGCACCCTCTGGTGGGTGCTGGAGGCAGCAAACACTACACATCACGTACAAAGCAAGAGTTCCTGTGCTTGAGTTTATGTTTATGTTTAGTGTATGCGGTGTATGTTTAGCCCACTGTCACTGCATGCACACCCCATTTGCATGAGAATCTGAGAAAGCGCATAAGACCCAGGATCAGTCCACATTCTGGTCCGTGCTGGATCTGGACAGTGCATTCAGGAACCCCAGGGTCACTGCATGCTCCAGATAATGCAGTCACATGCCCAGGATGAATGCATGCTCTCTGTGCATGGCTGAGGCCTGACGCTGCGCATAGAAACTCGGTCATTGTGGGTGGTTGTTGGTGCTGGAGTAGGACGAACATTGGACCCCCGGGTCGTTCCTGGTTCCGGTCATTGCTGGATCTGGGCTGTGCACGTACAAAACTAGGGTCTTTACACATTCTCATCGGTGTTGGAGTTACATAGGAAGTAGCTGGTATGTCCCGAGGTCCTTGCAGGCTCCGGGCAGTCCTGAAGTAGGACAGTCCACATAGGAAGCCAGAGCTGGTGAACTCTGGCCACTGTTCAAGCTGGACAGAGCCCAGTGGGCTCCCAGGGTCAGTGTTGCGGCCGGACAGTACCCGACAGGAGCCCAGTGTGTCTCTTGAAATGCCAGATTTTTCATGAAGTTTTAATGAAGTCCAGTTTATCAATGATTTCTTTGCTGGATCGTGCTTTTAGTATCTTACACATGAACTCTGTGCCTAACCCCAGCTCCCAAAGCCTTTCTCCTCTTGTCTTCCAGGGCTTTTATAGTTCTACACATATTAGATCTCTGACCCAGTTTGAGTTCACCTCAGTGTATGGTATTCAGTCAGGGTCTAAATTTGTCTTGTTGTGTGTGGACGTCTGGTTGTCCCAGAGGGCATTTTGGAGACACGAAAATCTCTCCTCTCATTTGCCTGGCCTAGTGTTTTCCCTTCCGCCTGCTTCCTTCTGGTGCCTGTAGCACTCTGCATGCCTGGGCTTGTGAACAGTTTTCGTGGTTAAAGATGAATGAGACTTTCTGATTATCCGCGGAAGGTTGTAGAACACCAGAGGCAGGAGCTCAGGTGGGGAGGACCTGTGTGCCTCAGGTCAGGTGCCCTAAGGGTGCCCCAAGGCTCTCCCCGGTCCGACTGTGGGACCTGTGGCATGTTCCTTCTCCTGGAGCGACAGCTTGCCCATCTGGAAAATAAGATAATATTCTCCACCTTCCAGGAGAGGCCTGTTTTGGCGCGACTGTTCGCAGAGCTTTTCCTGTTTTGGGCCATTTAGTTAATTTTCAGGGCTTTGTTCTTAAGATTAATGCTGCGGGAAGCTCCTTGTTTCTTTCCACTGGGTTCTGGAGTTTGGCTGCCTGGGTTTGCATCCTGGTCTCTTACTGGCTCAGGCACATGGCTTGGCTTTCCAGGGCTTAATTTCTGACTCTGTAAATGGCTTTTTGGCACTTGTCACAGGGTGGCTGTGAGGATGAAGTGGGATCCTGCCAGTTACTCAGGAGAGTGGGTTACAGTATTGGTGCGGCACTTGCAAAGGTCCTGTGGCAGAATGTGCTGACTGCAAAGGCCACAAGCCAGAATGCAGACATTGGAAGGGGGTGTGGTGCTGGGTAGATCCAGAGAGGCCAGATTCTTACCTCGTCAGGGGGCTTCAGAGATGAATAAGCCAGCCCCTGGTCTCAAGGAGCTCACAGGTCGGTGGGGGACCCATATACATAAAATGACAGTGTCATCATGGTGTGGGCAGGCGTAGGTGGAAGACCATGCAGGGAGCACCGTGACCCAGCCAGAGAGGCAGGGAGGCCAGAGGTGGGTCAGACAGCCTTTGGCCTTCACTGACGTTCTCCTCTCCTACAGGGCCTACTTGATTGCTGCACCCTCTGTCTTCCGCTCAGGAGTGGAGGAAGTCATCAGCGTGACCATCTTTAACTCCCCCCGGGAAGTCATGGTCCAGGCTCAGCTGGTGGCCCAGGGCGAGGAGGTGGCATGGAGCCAGGGAGCCATCCTGGGTAGGTCCCTGGGGTGGCTGACCAGGACTTCCTCGTCCTTGGCAAAGTGGCCTTCGGGGCTCAGGTGACATGGGCATTGCTTTGCTTCTCTCCCATCCCACCTCCCATCAGGGGAGGGAGAATAGACTGCTTTCCCCCCCACTTTTCAGATGGGGAGAGTGAGACCCAGGAGGGGCAGCCAACTGCCCCGTCTAGGAAACCAGAGTGAATTGTTCCTCGGCAGCCCAGGTTCTGGGGGTGCAGCTCTGGATGGAGTCGGGCATCCTTCTGGCTATCGGTGGGACGGGGGCCCAGAGGGACTCTCAGGACCGCTTCAGACCGCTGGCTGAGCTATTCTAGCGCCCCTGTGGTGTTAGATGCAGACTCCAGGCTTCCAGCCAGACTCACTGAGTTGGACTCAGGCCCCCAGCCAGCCTCTGTCCGGCTGTACTTGGTAACTGCAGATAACAACCGCACAGGCCTCCTGGATACAGGTGGTGAGAGCAGGGAGCTGCCCAGGGCCTGTGGTCCAGCACGCAGAGTGTGATTTGGCCGCAGGAGACACAGAGGGTGATGTCGGGGCTCTCAGGCCAGCGAGACAGCGCCTGGCCCCGGGGAGAGGCTGGCCTGGAATGGAAACCAGGAGAGGGCTTGGGTGGGCAGGAGTGCAGGCAGTCCTGACTCCGTGGGCCACCCCAAAACCCACATCAGGTTGGCTTCAGCAACAGTGTTTATGGACTCTCATAACTAGGGAAGTCCACTGGCATCACAGGTCCTCTCCCAGCCCCACTTCCGAATGGGCCCGCGTCTCCCGGAAGCTGAGAGAGTGACGGGTTCTCCAGACCAGTGAGAATGTCCCAGCATTCTCTCTGATTGGCCGAACTTGGGTCATGTGCTCAGTCGTGACCCAACTGATTGGCCCATTTTGGGTCATGTGCTCAACTCTGAACCAATCACTGTGACTGGGGGAGGGCCTGTGTAGATTTTCACAGAGCCCCAGGAGAGAGGGAGAGAGCCACGCCAAACCTCCTGAACGGGGAGCTGGGCAGGTGGCTCCCCCAAGGAAATTGGGGTTCTGCTAGTAAAAAATGGGGAATGGAGACTGGGAGGCAAAAACAGTAGATGCTAAATCAAATCTTAGAGGCTAGAAAGCCCGGACAGATGTCACAATGGTAAATGATTCAGCTTGGGTCAAGAGAGAGGTGATGGGAAAACAGATCTACTGGAGGGAGGTCCACTGGGGACCTCAGTCTCCTCTTCTTTCTCTCGACTCTTCTTCTTGTTCCACTCCCTGGGAGTTTTCTCTTTGCTCCCCTCACAGCTTACCTTGGACATGGGGCCAAGGGTTAAGTGTGCAGCCTGGCCAACTTTCCCCCTGAATAGCTCAGCTTTGTCCATCTCCTCTGGCCTTCAAGCTCTCTCCAGCTTGGAGGAAACCTCTCACTTTTCTCAATCCCAGCCCAGGCCAGACCAGTATGACCCAGTGTGTGTGTTTGTCCACAGACAACCCCCCCCCCCGCCCCAGTTATAAAGCTGCAGCTCGGAGGCAGGCAAACCCAGCTCCCAATTTAACTGTTTTCATTTAATTTTTATTTTTTAGATAAAGGAACAATCAAACTCAAGGTAAGCTATGAATTTTTAACATCTTCATGAACCCTACCTTGGAAATAATTGATTGGAATGGAATAAGAGAAGTTTCGTGTGTGGTGAGAAAAATCATTAATGGTGATGTCAACAATGAATAATGAAGAAAAAATTGAGAAAAGGAGAAAACTCACCCGTAATCCCATCCCCCCATACTTTTCACTGTCTCGTGTTTCCCGGTAAATCCTCACCCACATAAAGACATTTCTTTCATAGTTGCAACTAAAGGGTAGACCTCCTCGTGCTCCCTGCTATTTTCAATTAACACACTGTGTAAACATACTTCCATGTGTTCAAATCTCTATAATTGTAATTTGCCTCCTATTGTTAACCACATCCTATTGCATCTCTTTTATATACTAATTTACTAACTCTCTCCACCTTGTACATGGTTAGATTTTTTAAAAGATTGTTTTCAGGGTTTGGATAACGTAATCCAAACATTGCGAGCATCTTTGTACATAAATATGTCTTAGCATTCTTTTTTAAAAAGATTTTATTTATTTGAGAGAAGGAGAGAGAGTGTGCATGCATGTGTGTGCATGTGTGGGCACGGGTGGGGGTGGGGGGCAGAGGGAGAGGGAGAAGCAGGCTCCCCGATGAGCAGAGAGCATGTTGTGGGGCTCGATCCTGGGACTCTGGGATCATGACCTGAGCTGAAGGCAGATGCTTCACTGACTGAGCCACCCAGGCACCCCAAAGATGTCTTAGCATTCTGAATGCCTGCCTTAGGCTGAACACCCTGAAAGAAGAATGACCAGGTTAGGAACCAAGCCTCTTGCTTGGTCCTGCTTTGTTTTTGAAGACCCAGCAATGCCCCTGCACAGCACCACCTGTAGAATTACTCAGGTAATTCTCTGATGCAGGTTTTTTTTTTTTTAAGATTTTCTTTATTTATTTGACAGAGAGAGGGAGAGAGACAGCGAGAGAGGGAACACAAGCAGGGGGAGTGGGAGAGGGAGAAGCGGGCTCCCCGCCGAGCAAGGAACCCGATGTGGGGCTTGATCCCAGGAGCCTGGGACCATGACCTGAGCTGAAGGCAGACGCGTAACGACTGAGCCATCCAGGCACCCCTCTGATGTGGGTTTTTAAACAGGAGTCCTTGGATTTCAGGAGATTCACAACACTGAAATTATAGGCGTTTTCTGGGTTAGCTGTTCCTTAACTTCTATCAGACACTCAAAGGAATCCCGGAATGAATGGGCGACATCGAGAGTCATGCTGAATTATAGTGTGCCCTCCCTCAGTGATCAGTACAAAGTCCGAAGCCGTTCCTCTCCCCTGCAGGGTGTCCCTAGTGCCTGAGTGCTGTGGGACAGAGGCCTTCCTGCCTTACTGATGATGGTAGAAGCTTTTCTCTAAGGCAGCAGCTCCCACCCGGTGGGGATGTTTGCCCTCTCCCCCGACCCCGGCCCCAGGACATCGGGTAGTGTCTGGAGACCTTTTTGGTTGTCACAACTGGGGAGGGCACCTCCTGGGTGCTCAGCACCCCCACAGTGCTCAGGATAGCTCCATGATGTAGAAAGAGCCAGCCCCAGATGTCAATAGTTGGGAAGCCCTTGATAAGTCCCCTAGAGCTGCCCTTTGAGCAGGTTGGCTTTCTTGTGAATCAGAAAGCAGGGCCGCGCTGGACAGGGGTTAAGATTCCGCACGATCCCTGCCCACTGCATCTCGGAAGGCACTCTTCACAGGATCGGTGCTGTGGATTTGTAGATGAGACCAGTGAAGGGCTGTATAAATCTAGGAGAGGGGGCCAGGGGATCTTCAGACTAGACTAGAGACTCTAAAAAAGGTCCTGGGATCTTTAGCTCTTACAATAGTTCCTGATGAGCCATTCTCAACTTGGGTGGGGGGGATTCTGGCTCCTCAGGGAACACTGGCAGCGGCTGGAGACATTTCTGGTTGTCATAACTGGGGGGTGGGGTGGGAGGGGGAGGGAAGGGTCCTATGGCATCTGGTGGGCAGAGGCCAGGGATGCCGCTCAACACCCGGCAATGGCGAGGTGGCCTCCCCCTGCAAAGACTGATGCAGTCCAGGGGCACCTGGGTGGCTCAGTCGTTAAGCGTCTGCCTTCGGCTCAGGTCATGATCCCAGGGTCCTGGGATCGAGCCCCGTATCGGGCTCCCTGCTCGGCGGGAAGCCTGCTTCTCCCTCTCCCACTCCCCCTGCTTGTGTTCCCTCTCTCCCTGTCTCTCTCTCTCTGTCAAATGAATAAATAAAATCTTTAAAAAAAAAAAAAAAGACTGGTCCAGTCCTAAGTGTCATTGGTGCCAACGTTGAGAAACACTGTTGTTCGCAAATCTCTGTGGTCTGCCCGCAGGTGCCCACGGGCCTCCGGGGCCAGGCCCTCCTGCAGGTGTGGGGCCGCAGCGGGCGGGCGGAGGAGGGCCCCCTCTTCCACAACCAGACCTCCGTGACTGTGGACGGCCGGGGCGCCTCCGTGTTCATCCAGACCGACAAGCCGGTGTACAAGCCCCGACACCAAGGTGCGCAGCTCGTGCAGCCTGGGGGAGGGGAGGGCCAGCCATGCCCAGAGCTGCCACACGACTGCCTCCTTCCCTTCCAGTGCTCATAAGCATCTTCACTGTCACCCCGAACTTGAGGCCCGTCAGCCAGAAGGTGAGACCAGCTTCTAAAACCCTGTGCCTGGAACACACCGTCCCGGGACCACCTGGCCAGGGGTGCCGCCAGCGACGGGGCTTTCTCCCCTGTTCCTTCCAGTTTGGACCTCCATTCTGGGTTTTGTCCTGGGGCTCCGAGTCCCCCTGTGGGACAGAGGGAGGCCAGAGCACGGCTGGGCGGGTGGTGCATGCTCAGAGGGCGGGGGGCCTGCAAGGGCTGTGCTCACTGCCTGTCTGTCTGTGTTGCAGCTGGAAGCCTACATTCTGGTGAGTGGTGTGCAACCCCCTCTGCTCTGACTCGGGGCCCGTTAGCCTGCTCTCTGTCTTCCCCGACCGACCGTCTGCTGCCGAGGTAGATGCTACCTGTCCCAGCACCTCACGAGGCTGGGACTGGGTCTATCCCCGGGCCCCGGATCTGCCCTGGGACAGGCCAAGCGCGTGTCTGTCTGTCTCTGTAGATTTGCACACGGCTCCCTAAAGGAGGAGCAGATCCGGCCCCTTTTGTCCCTGTGTCATCAGACCAGTCCCTTCTGTGCCCCGAGCTTTCATTTGCTCCCCGGTACATGACTGATCTGGGGGCCTGCCCTCCACACTTGTCCCACCCTAGAGAGAGGGCTCAGAGGGTGCACACACGTGCCGGGGACACGCCGGCTGCCCTGAGCTGACTATGGGTGTTTGTCCCCCGCAGGACCCCCGGGGCTCGAGGATGACAGAGTGGAGACACTTGGAGCCCTTCTGCTGCGGTGAACCTCTGCCCCTCCCCTTCCCTTTCTCCTTCTGCAGTTTTGGGGGCTGCACCTTTGGGTGGCAGATGCAATAAATCTTCCAGGAAGCTAGAATGTTCTCTGGATGCATCCCTTCCCTGCAGCACTGCACCCCACCCATGTTTCTCTGATCCCGGCATCCAGCTGGGGCTCCTGCATTTAGCTTGAGGCCTTTTGGGGAACATCAGGGTCTTGTTTGTCGGCACCCCCCCATCTTCCTCCCACTGCAGATCTTCCACCTCATCATCCCCTTGGGGGCTCCTGGAGCCCGAGTGCCTCTGTGAGTGCAGAGCCTCTAGGAGGCAGGTGGATTGTGGTGGTTTGTGCAATGTCACACTTCCGGTCCCCTCGTCTGGCCTTGAGCCCTCTTTCCAGTTCCGAGATGCTCAGGGAGGGCTGACAAGCAGGGACAGGGCTTCTGTGACTGTCCTTCCTTGAGTTCTGAGCCTGGGGCTGCAGGGGCTACGGCGCAGCCAAGGGCGGGACTCTCGGACTCTCTTGGTGACCCATCCCACCTTCTTGCCTGGCACTCAGCCTGCTTTCCTCTACTCCACCCTCCCCATCGGCCCCTTTCCCTCCCTCTCACTAACTCTCTGTCTTCCTACCAGCAGATATCTGCTGGGCACTGAAGTACATGCTGACAAAGGGTGAACTTTCTGCCCACTGGGGGAAACAGACATTAAACCACACGATAACATCTGCCATGATGTGCACTAGGAAGGAGAAGTACAAACTCAGGGAGGGCAAAACGGGGTTCTTTCTCAGCCCGGGGCAGCAGAGATAATCCTGGAAGGCTGCCTGGAGGAAAAGCCTTTCCAGCAACAAAGTGGAGAAGGAGCAGAGGTTAGCCAGGCAAAGTGAGGGAACGTGTTCCAGACAGAGGCCCAGCATGCAAGAGGCCTGGTGGATGGCAGGGAGAGTGAGGCTGGGCACAGGAAGGAGCCCCACATGTCAGGAGTACTGACACCAGAAGCAACAGTGAGACCGGGGGCCCTCTCGGGCTGCAGGGAGGTGTATGGACTTGATCTTCAGAACACAGAGGAAGGGAATGACTAGCCTCCCATTTAAAAAACTCCTTGCGATGCCTTCGGCTCAGGTAATGATCCCGGAGTCCCAGGATCGAGCCCTGCATCGGGCTCCCTGCTCAGCGGGAGGCCTGCTTCTCCCTCTCCCTCTGCTGCTCCCCCTGCTTGTGTTCCCCCTCTCGCTGTCTCTCTCTTCTCTCTCTCTCAAATAAATAAATTAAATCTTTAAAAAAAATAAAATAAAAAACTCGTTGCGATATGTGTAGACCAGGGGTTCTCAACTGGTGTGATTTTGCTCCCGTCCTGGGGGGATGTCTAGTAATGTTGGCCACCGGCTAATGAGGCCCCATAGAAAATGTATGTTGGTGACACACACCCCCAAACCTCCTCTGACTGTGAAAGGCTTTGAATATATGAGGAAAGAGCTTTTGCCGTCAGGTTTCCCAATTCCACAGTGACGGAGAGAAGCGGTGGGGACTGTTGTAGTCTCTGGGTTTTCTCCGGAGTCCCACTGAGCTGCTCTCACGGTGTCACTGTTGGGGACAGGCAGAGCAGGTCCCACTCGGGAGTGACAGATCCCAAGCAGTGTTTGGCGTCTGTGCTCATCCAGATTCCTCCATTGGAGGCTCGTGGAAAATCCCGACTCTCCTCCCAGCATGAAAACAGCTCCCATCGGGGTTCCAAGGAATGGACCTGAAGCCAAAGCTGCCTTCTCTGCCTGAGGCTGGTGGCATTTCGTGGGGGCCCATTTGCAGGGAAAGGGGTGCTCTGTATTGACGCCTGTTCAGAATCCGTGCTCACTTTGGGCCGCAGCTACCACCTGGTGGGTGGGTGGGGAGGGGGGATTCTGCCCCCAGGGGACCTTGGCATTATGTGGGAATATTTGGGGTCGCTGTGACTTGGGGGGAGGAGCTACTGTCATCGAGTGGGTGTAGGCCAGTGATGCTGCTCAATGTCCTGGGATGCACAGGGCAGCCCCCACCCATGGCATCGGGTCACACCTGGCTGGCTCTGCACACACACTTGCCCCAGGATGACTGGTTGTCTCTCTGCACACAGGTGTGGCCAACATGACCTTCCCCCTGTCTGACCAGCCGGTCCTGGGAGAATGGTTCATTTTTGTCCAAGCGCAAGGCCACGTGTACAACAAGTCCTTCGAAGTTCAGAAGTATGGTAAGCCGGAGAATCTTAGGATCTTGGGATTTCACATCTGGGTGAAACCACAGACCCGGGGAGGATGCCGATAAAGGGGGAGCACGGCGGCAGCCCCATTGGCTGCGGCTCAGTGCAGAGAGCTGGGCACTCTGTCATTTCCCTTTTAAAAGAATTGTCATAAAAACACATGTAACAAAATTTGCCATTTTCCCTCTTTGTAATAGTACAGTTGTGCAGCATTAAGGACATTCGTGTTGTTGGTAGACATCACCACCCTCCATTTCCAGAACTTTCGCATCTTCCCGGACTGAAAGGCGGTCCCCATGAAACACTAACTCGCCGTCCCCTTCCCCAGCCCCTGGCCAGCCTGCCATCCTACTTCCTGTTTCTGTGACTGACTCGTCCAGGTGCTTTGTGGAAGTGGGACCTTACAGTATTTGTCCTTTTGCGTCTGGTGTATTTCACTTAGCATGATGTCCTCCAGGTTCATCCATGTCGTAGCCTGGGTCAGAATTCCCGTCCTTTTTATTTTTATTATTTTTTAGAGATTTTATTTATTTACTTGACTGAGAGGGAGAGCGCACAAGCAAGGGGAGCGGCAAGCAGAGGGAGAGGGAGAAGCAGGCTCCCCGAGGAGCAGGGAGCCTGATGCGGGGCTCGATCCCAGGACCCCGGGATCATGACCTGAGCCTAAGGCAGACGCTTAACTGACTGAGCCACCCAGGCGCCCCCTCCCTTCCTTTTTAAGTCTGTTTCTTTTGGTTCTTCTGTTGTCATCCTGACCCTGTGCACAGATGGGGGAGCTGAGACGTTGAGATCCATTCAGGAAATTGCTCATGTTAACAGGAGCTGGGGAACGAACATGGCCCAGAGCCACTTACTCTGCTTCTGTGCTGAAATTCTCCCTTAACCTGGTCAAGGGTTTCTCCTTTCAAGAGGAAGGCCCTAGACGGAAAGGCTGTAGAGGGCAGGGCTGTTGGTTGCAAGTGGCAGAAGCCCAGTGCAACCTCTGGAAATTAAAGGAAAGGAATTTATGGCTTTGTGTCACAAGCTCGAAGGACCAGCTTCTTTGCGTTTCCTCCGAGCGGCTTCTGGGTGTCCGGGTGTCCGTCCCTCCTCCCCAAGTTGCCCAGGGTGACCAGATGGCTGGACGCTCCCAGGGCTGAGCCACTCATGCACCTCTGGGCTGGGCTGCACGCAGAGCTCATGGCCTAAAAGTGATGAGTTGTGGGCCTCTCGGAAGAAAAAGTGTGTGTCCCCCCAAAATAGGAAATAGATGTGGGTCAGCAAAATCCCCAGAATGCTGCCTGCGCTCAACGAAGGGTGGGGGTGTGGATTCCTGTGGTGTTGGCCGCTCGGTGTCCCTGGGCTGCGGCTTTGCCGTTATCCCTCCCACAGCTCCAGGACTTTCTGAGGCCACCCCAGGGGTGGGAGCCGCCCCTCCCTCTCTCTGCTCTCTCCTTCCAGTGTTGCCGAAATTTGAGCTCCTTATTGACCCGCCCCAGTATATTCGGGACCTGGACACATGCGAGAAGGGCACTGTGCGGGCCAGGTGAGAAAGAGGTGGCCCTCATGGGCGAGCCCCTCCCCCTGTAGACACGCCCCTCTCCTGTAGACACGCCCCTTCCCGGGACACGCCCCCACAGGCATGCCCCTCCTCTCTCAGACACGCCCCTGGGGCGGGTAGTTCCTTCTTCCAGCCGTTACTCCCCTCTTCCAGCGGTTATTCCTCTCCCCCTGGGAGGGCACCCCTCTCCCTTCCCTTCCAGTGTCCCCCCCTTCCTTGCAAACAGCACCCACAGAGAATGGGCTGACCCGCAAGGGATTTCTTGAAGGAATTACCTGTCTCCTGACCAGGCTAATGACCAGCTCCGAAGTGAGGGTTGACCAGAGGGTGTCCGGGATGCTGTCCCTTTCTGGGGCCCTCCAGGGAGAGTCCTCCAAGACTTGTGTTCCCGCCCAGCTTTGCCACCTCCTAGAGCTTGTGGTTGAGACGGTTCTACTGCCCTCCGCTCCTCCAGCTGTGCGGGGTTTTGTTTGTTTGTTTGTTTGTTTTTATTGTTATATATATTTTTTCCTTTAAATCTTTTTTATTGTTACTGGGTTTTTGTTTTTTAAGTAATCTCTACTGCTAACGTGGGGCTCGAACTCATGACCCTGAGATCAAGAGTGCCTCACTCTACTGACCAAACTAGCCACGTGCCCCTGCTACATGTGTTTTAAAATCCAAGGATGTTGTCAACTATACTTAAATAAAGTTTGAAAAAATAAAATAAAATCCAAGGATGTGTTGGGTACACACACCTTTTTTATAGTCTAGAAAATACTATCAAAATGCCTGGTGTTATTTTTTTATTCACTGTGATCTGCCGTCCTGCTCGTGGGCCCTGTAGGCAGGTGTTCCCTCTGCATAAGGCATGACAAACATACATTTAAGTTTTACCAGCATCTCTGAGAGGATAGTTTTATTCCCATTCTCTGGGAGAGGAAACTGAGCAGTCTGATCCCTGGTTCAAAGTTGAATTCACAGGGCACTTAGGCCAGGGCTTCCCTGGTGCCCATGGTTGTTTGATCCTCTGTACTGTCCTGCTTCAACAAGTGGCAGGCCCAGTGGTTGTCTCACATACCCTCCGGCTCTTGGGTCCAGAGTTCCTGTCTGACCCTTGGTCTCTTTTTCTGTCAAATACAAGTCTTGGTGCAGAGGATTGCAGGCCCCTATTCTGGCCTATCTGTGCCGACTCTGGGCTGTGGGAAGGGCTGTAAGCACAGAATGTAGGATGGGGAAGCATCCCCGTATCGGCTGGCCACACCACGGGAGCTTGGCCTTCCTGAGACTGACCCCTTCCCCACCCCACTGCTCCACGTGAAATTAACCTTCTTTGTCTTTTTGTTCCAGGTATACCTTTGGGAAACCTGTCTCGGGAACCTTAACGATCAATATGACTGTAAATGGCGTGGGGTACTACAGCCAGGAGGTGGGGCGCCCCGTCCTCAGAACCACAAAGGTGAGGAGCAGGGACCCCATGCTGCTCATCCAATGGATCCCTTCCTGCAGGGCCTGCCCTTGGCTTCAGCTCCGTGATCATTTATTTTATTTTACTTTCTAAAACAGTTTACTGCGTCTTGTTTTTTTTTTAAGACTTTTTATGTATTCATTTTGAGAGAGACAGTGAGAGCACAGCAGGGGAGAGGAGCAGAGGGAGAGGAAGAGGCAGGTTCCCCACTGAGCAGGAAACCCAAGGTGGGGCTCGATCCCAGGACCCTGAGATCATGACCTGAGCCGAAGGCAGATGCTTAACGACTGAGCCACCCAGGCGCCCCATTCTAAAACAGTTTATATGGTGAGGACTTTCCCAATGATAAAATTCCTGCAGGCTGATCATGGAGACTTTAGAAAATATCAAAAAAAGAAGAAATAAAGGTGATTTCTTCTCTGACAGACACAACCACTATTGATATGTTGATGTGTTTCCTCCCCGGATATTATGTGCAGAGTTTTTTTTAAGAAATAGTTTTATTGAGATATAATTCACATAACCGTACATATAGGGGCCATACATATAGAATGTAGGATTCGTGGCTTTTAGTATATTCAGAGTTGTGCAACAGCCACCACGGTCCAGATTTTGGATATTTCCAATCCTCCCCAAATCCCTCACGTCCTTTTGCAATTCATCTGTTTCCATCCCCAGCCCTGGGCAACCACCGATCGGCTTCCTGTCTCTATGAATTTGCCTGGTTTGGACTTTTGGTATACACGGAATCATACACCATATGGTCTTCTGCGTCCGGCTTCTTTCACTCGGCACCATGTTCTCAAGGTTCATCCACGTTGTAGCAGGTGTCCGAGTTGTGTTCCTTTTCATGGCTGAGTAATAGTCCATTGTATGGATGGACCACATTTCGTTTTTCTGTTTACCTGTCGATGGATATTTGAGTTTTTCCCACTTTTTTGCTATTATAGATAATGCTGCTCTGAACATTCGTATACAGGTTTGTGTGAGGCTGGACGTGTTCATTTCTCTTGGATGTGGCATTCCTGGGTTGTGTGGTGTGGAATTAAATAGACTGCCCACGTAAGAGTGAGCAAAGGCTATTTATTCAGAGCTTGCTGTAGCAAGGGAATCAGCTACCATCACCCCCACTTGGCAGCTCGAAGCTTTATCATGGGAAAGAGGGAAGGCTTCAGGTGTGCCCCTGCTGGAGGCTGTAGGTGTGGGGAAGCTGTGGGCACCTAACTAGAAGGGGAGCATCCCGTAAGATTGGTTAGGGGTGCATATTTGGCTTTCTCATTTGGTTCTAAGAAGTAAAGGCAAAATGGGACATATGGTTGGCTCAGTAGGTAGAGCATGCGACTCTTGATCTTGGAGTCATGAGTTTGAGCCCCACCTTGGGGGTAGAGTTAATTAAAAAATTTTTTTTTCTTAAAAAGGCGTGCCTGGGGGTGCCTGGGTGGCACAGTCGGTTGGGCATCTGACTCTTGGTTTTGGCTCAGGTTGGGATCTTGTGGTTGTGGGATCTAGCCCCACGTCAGGCTCTGCACTCAGCTCAGAGTCTGCTTGAGAAGCTGTCTCCCTCTCCCTCTGCCCCTCCTGCTAGTGCACACATGCGTTCTCTCTCTTTCTGAAATAAATAAACCTTTAATAAAATAAAATAAAAAAGGGGTGCTTGGCTGGCTCGGTCAGTAGAATAAGCGACTGTTCATCTTGGGCTCATGAGTTTGAGCTTCATGTTGGGTGTAAAGATGACTTAAATAAAAAATGAGTCTTAAAAAAAAAAGAAGTAGGGACAAAAATCTTAGAAGTTCTCAATTATTAATCAAGTCCTGGCCATTTGGGGCTGGTTGTTATGGGGGTTTGTTTTTCTACTAGTTGCTAGACATGGGGGTCAGACTTCCTTCAAGGCTCATAGATAATGGGTTGGCCATTTTTCTATATGGTCCAGCCATGGTCTGTTTGTATATTCAGGGGTAACTAAGTTTAGCCATGTGAGAAACTCCCAGACTATTTTCCAAAGCAGCCGCATGACTTCACATTCCCATGTATGTAGAGTCTGGAGGTCCTCTGCCTCTCTGAGGCCTCCACCCCTGGACCCTTGTCATCCCTTCTGCTGGTTGTGTCCCTTGCCTTAATTCTCTGGTTTACTGAGTAATGTTGTACAAAGCTGTTTCTGGAAGTGGCTTGTTTACCAGGCCCCCAGCTGGGTCCTGAGATAGAGGTCAAATGGGGGTGTTCTGTGCCCCGGGAGCAGGAGCAGGCGTGAGTGCTCCAAAGCGGGGGTGACCGGGTTCAAATCCCTGCCCCGCTGTCTGCTGGAGGGTGATCATCTTACTCCTGGAGGCATGCTACATATCCAGCAAGGGATCCAGTGACCCACAGCGCAGCTTGGCCCTGTCACTGCGTGTTCCCCTGGGCCTTCAGCAGCTGGAGCATCCTGTGCTTCAGATGTGTTTTTGAGAGTCGTTCCTCGAAGCCACTCTAACGCCGAGTGAGCACCATTCTGTGCGCTTCCTGCCTCCAGATCCACGGCTCCCAGGACTTCGACATCTGTGTGAAGGACATGATCCCCGCCGATGTCCCCGAACACTTCCGGGGCACCGTCAGCATCTGGGCCACGGTGACCAGTGTGGATGGGAGCCAGCAGGTGGCATTTGACGCCTCCACCCCTGTCCAGAGGCAGCTGGTGGACATCCGCTACTCCAAGGATACCAGAAAGGAGTTCAAGCCGGGCCTGTCCTACATGGGGAAGGTAAGCACTGGGGATGGCGCCCAGCGGGGGCCATCCGAGGGCTCAGGCTCTGCACTGCCTCCACCCCAGCTCCTCTCGAGGACCACCATGAACCCAGGGCGGTGGCGCTGTGGGTCCGCAGTGGGGACGCTGCTGAAGACGGTGTCCTTTAATTGCACCGTGTAACCTTTGCTCTCAGGGGACCGAGGGCTGTATTGCTGATGTGGCAAGAGCTGCTACCCCACATGATCCCAGGGTCCTGGGATCGAGTCCCGCATGGGGCTCCCTGCTCAGCGGGGAGCCTGCTTCTCCCTCTGCCTCTCTCTCTTATGAATAAATAAATAAAATAAAATAAAAAAAGAGCTGGTACCCTAGGGTGAGGAACACTGGACATTTTGCTCCATCTAAAAGGGTGGTCTACTTTATTCAACATAGAGAGACATGCCTGTACCTACAGACCAAGACCTGGTATATCCAATTATTAAGTCAGTCTCTCTAAGGCAATGCGTTTCTTATCTGGGTTGACTTTATTTCTGGAGGAACTAGCATCCAAGGGAATGCTCCCAAAGGCAGATCTCCTGCCCCTGAGACACACTGGTTCAGATCCCCTGGGGGAAAGTGGCATTTTGAATAGGCCCCCACATCCTACCCGCCCACCAGGGCGTTCTTAGACTCGGTCAGGTTTTACATGACCAGAAACCCAACATCCTTATCCTAATTGTACACTGGGCATTTGTGTTCTGCGGGGGCAAGGCCAGTGGTGCCTGATGTCACCCCAGAGGGAAGCTGGCTACACCCCTGACCCCAGCTCTGCCCACCACCCACATCCCCGGCCCCTCTTGCCTTCCGTGGTTAACTCGCAGGATCCTGGTGGTCTGGCCTCACGCTGTGTCCTGCTACTTCCACTCCGTTCTGAGACCTCCTTCTTCTCTCTGCCCAGATCCCAGCCCCTACTGTCCGCACACAGAGCCGCAACCTGTGTGCCCCTGGCTTTGAGGGTCCCAGCTTGTAGAGAAGCTAAAGCACAAGGAGCAGGGTCAGAATATGCGTGAATAAGGGGCTTGGGCTGTCAGATCAACGAAGGGGAGCATTTCACGTACAGCTGAGAGATTATCCACCATCTGCATTAAAGAACGGAGCTCTCAGTGGGGATCATGTAGGCTGAAGCCCCCGTCACTCTGTCACCAAATATCTGCACGGGTGAGGGGCTACTCTAGGGTCCTTCAGGGCCCACGGACCATATTTCTTTCATACCATCCCTGACTTTTTATTTTATTTTATTTTATTTATTTGTCAGAGAGAGAGCACACAAGCAGGGAGAGCAGCAGGTAGAGTGAGAAGCAGGCTCCCCGCTGAACAAGGAGCCCAACGCAGGACTCGATCCCAGGACCCTGGGATCATGACCTGAGCCAAAAGCAGACGCTTAACCGACTGAGCCACCCAGGAGTCCCTCTTTTTTTTTTTTTTTTTTTGAGATTTTATTTATTTATTTGTGGGGGTGGCAAGCACACTTGGCGCATGTGCACGTGCGGAGGGGAGGGGCAGAGGGAGAGAGAGAGAAGCAGACTCCCCACTGAGCACAGAGTCCAATGCGGGGCTCGATCCCACCATACTGGGATCATGACCTGAGCCGAAGGCAGATGCTTAACCCACTGAGTGCCAGGTGCCCCACCATCCCTGTCTTCTGAACCCCTTGTTCTGACTGCCTTTTCTACCCATCTGAATGAGGCCTGAGCATCACATGGAACTGTTTGTAGCATTGCCCATGCTCTTTCTACCCCAATGTGGCACAAGGCCAATGGCTAACACGTGGTGATTCCTACACTGTGATTTGAAAATGGAGACCGATGGGATGGAATTCAGAGTGCAGAAATAAATCCGCGCCCTGGATAGATACTGAGTCCCTGTATGCTCCCCTGACCGATTGCCTAGGATACCCCACTTCCCGTTAGCCACCTACAGCTTCTCCACACCAGTAGCCTCCAACTGGGACACACCTGAAGCCTTCCCTGTTTCTCGCTATAAGGATTTCTCACTTCACCCGCATTTGAGCCTCTGCCAAACACCAGTGATGGTGGCTGTGACTCCTTGCTACAGCAAGCTCTGAGTAAATAGCCTTTGCTCGTTTTTTTCAGGTGGTCTTCATTTAATTCCACACCATGTGGCCCAGGAGGTCCACTTCACCGTGCAGCACAGGGCTAACGGCCAGCACATGGTGACTCCTACCTTGTGACTTATTTGCCGGGTCCAAGGTCACGAAAGTCCTCCCACCCCTCCCCGCCATTGCCTAAGTGTTTCAAAGTTCTAGCTCTTAACTTTAGGTCTATGATCCATGTTTAACTTTTGTAGATGGTGTGAGGTAGGGGTTCACCTTCATTCTTTTGCGTGTGGGCATCCAGTCATCCCAGCCCCGTTTGTTGGAGACTGTTCTTTCCCCATTGGAGGTCTTAGTGCCCTTGTTGAAAACCAATTTGCCAGGGATGTGTGGGTTTATATCTGGACTCTCAGTTCTATCCCATTGATCACCATGTCTCTTCTGTGCCAGTACCATATTATCTTGATTATTGTAGCTTCTTAGTGAGTTTTGAAATTGGGACACGTGAGTTCTCCTTTGTTCCTCTTTTTCATGATTATTTTGGTTATTTGGGGGTCCTTGCAATTCCTTGTGAATTTTAGCATCAGCTTGTCAATTTCTGTGAAGAAGTTGGCCGGGATTCTGATGGGGGATTAGATCAGTTTGGGGAGTGGTGCTGCCCTGACTGTGTTGAATCTTTGGTGACCCCTTCCAGGTGGAGCTGTCCTACCCGGATGGCAGCCCAGCTGAGGGGGTGACGGTCCAGATCAGGGCTGAGCTGACACCGAAGGACAACATCTACACCATCGAATCTGTATCCCGGGGAGGGCTGGTGGGGTTTGAAATCCCCTTCATCCCCATGTCAGCCCAACACGTGTGGCTGGAGGTGGGTGAGTTGCTTGGATCCTTGTCATTGAGCCCTCAGACACAGCCTTGGTGCCTTCCTCAGTCCATGCGTGGGCACCAGCTCAGTGGACCTGTGGCCTACTGCTGCCCTGAGGGAGTTTACAGTCTTTGATGGGGAGTTTGGGGGATGGATAACCAGCCCATCCCAGGGCAAGATGGGAGGTCAAGGAGAGGTGAGGTCTTCTGGCTCTGTCATGCTAAAGGAGGCTGGCCCAAAGGGATTTCATCATGTGGACTCCTGACTTTGAAGAGGGTCATCCAGGCTGCTTCTGGGAGGGTGGAACAGCATGCAGAGGCCCAGAGGCCCTCGATCATCATGTAATTGGGTCCTGCAAGGCCCAGCCAGGCTGGAGCCCTTCAGGAAGATATGGAGGAGGGAGCTGGCGGGGTGCCCCTGACCTCACAGGGGTGCTTGGGGCTTACCCAGAAGGCAGCATCAGGGGGACAGAGTGATCTGATTTTGGATACCCAGCAGTTGCCCCAGTGACCATAACGGGAGGATACCTGGCGGTGGGGGCACAGGTGGGCAGACAGGAGGTGATGACAGAGAGGCCACTGAGCCTGGAGCTGTGAAGGTAGAATGAGCGGGACATGGGGTCCCATTGTCAGGGGAGGGAGGAGCAGGAGCGATAGAAGAGGGTGTCCCAGCAGCCCCCCCACCCCGGGCTCTGTGATGGCCCCACGGGTGCTGGATGGCAGGGAAGGGGTGGGGGGCCGCCTAGAGTAAATGTGTAGGTGGGAGCCAAGGACACTTGGGGTGACTGTGTCCTCTGTGGGGCGACATGTCCTTAAAGACTTTTAACCATTTTTTGGTTAAAAAAGTTGCAAGCTCGAGGGTCTCCAGGCTACAGCCCTCTAGCTGGCTACAGATTCATTATTACAATTACAGCCTTTTTTTTTTAATGATCAAAAGTCATTCCTTTATTTCCATTAGTCCCCTAGCAATTAAGTAGCAGCAAAGCCCCGAAATAATACAAATACCAGAATTAGCTGAAAAATTTTTCTGTCTCATAGATACATGTCTAAAAATGAGCTTTTCCCAAAAATGTCACTTTAATAGAAAGATATTCTGTTTCTGTTACTAAACACTGCTTAGGAAAAGGTTTTTAATTCTTTTAAACACAAAACTAATTATAAATATTAATTATTTTTTATTTTTTATTTTAGAGAGAGTGCATGAGCTGGGAGGGGTAGCAGAGGGAGAGGGACAAGCCAACTCCGCGCCGAGTGCAGAGCCCGATGTGGGGCTCAATCCCAGGACCCCGAGATCACGACCTGAGCCAAAATCAATTTGGACGCTTAATTGATGGTGCCACCCAGGCGCCCCTAATTATTTGTAACTGAGGTGTAATTGACACATCGCTCTATGTTCGTTTCTGGTGGACAACATGAGTCCATATTTGCACGTGTTGTGAAACAGTCACCACAGTAAGTGGTCAACAACGGGCGCCACACATCGTTACACATTTTTCTTTCCTTATGAGAAATTTGGAGATCTACTCTTAGCAACTTCCAAATATACAGTACCGTATTGTTAACTCTGGTCACCACGCTGAACATGCCATCCCCAGGCCTTATTTTTTAACTGGAGATTTGTATGTTTGGCAGTCACAGTTTCATTACAGCGATGTGGCAGATTAGGACCGGCAGAGAGCGAGGTAGGGGCGCCTGGGTGGCTCAGTCGGTTAAGCCTCTGCCTTCGGCTCAGGTCATGATCCCAGGGTCCTGGGATCGAGTCCCGTGTCAGGCTGCCTGCTCAGCGGGGAGTCTGCTTCTCCCTCTGCCGCTCCCCTCCCCCCCCCCGCTTCTGCTGTCAAATAAATAAATAAAATCTTTAAAAAACAAAACAAAACAAAAAACCCAAAAAACAAAAAGAGTGAGGCAGCGGGAGAGACCTGGGGGGGCCCCCATTTGAAGCTTCTCGTGCTGTCCCTGTGGAGTCCCTGGGACACCCTACCTTTCTGGCTCGTGATGTGTGACGTGTGACAGGAGCCACAGAGAAGCACCAGCCAGGGGCATGATATAGGCATGAATCATTGGCTGTGCAACTAAACTCCGGTTCTAGCCAGAGCTCCCTCCCCGGAGGTCCGGCTGGTAGCACGAATCTCGAAGCCCCAGCCGCTTGTCCCTGTCCTGAGTCAGCTCGGTAGCACGTGTTACCAGGACACACCGTGAATTAACAGAGACACGCTCGTCACTTGGGAGACCCCAGGGCTTTAGAGGCTACCTCCCAGAAACTGGGGACAAAATGGACCAACTTCTTTATTCTTGATCTCACAGAAGTCTTCGATCTGCACCTCTGGCCTCTCCCTTGTGTTGCCCTGTAGTCTTTCAGCAGCAAGTGAAGGGAACAGGCTCAAACTCCAAGGGAGCAAAAAGCAGTATTACCACCCCCGCAGGGCTTGGTGGGCATGGAGGGGAAGGACTTGAGCTCAGGGAGCCGCAGGGTCCAGAGCCCCGGGGATGCTGTCCAACACAGCCACTCTTTCTCCTGTCCACCTTCTCTGTGGTCACTTCCCAGGCCTCTTATCCCCTCTGAGAAGCCACCAGGGCCACTGGCAAGCCAGAGAGAGGGAGGGAGAGAAAGGGGGATGGGGAGGGCTTCCTAATATGCCTGTGATAAAACTATCTCTTGGTGGCCACACGAGTCACCTGCCTCTGCCTGAGCCACCCCCTTTCACCCTGTGACCAGTCTTGGCCACGTGCTTCCCGGAGCTGGGGAACAGTGCATTAAGGCACATTGGACCCCAGTCTCTGAGAACTGGGGAGAGGGGTCCCCAAAGGCAAATTGGAACATGAGAGGGTCTTGCTGCAGGCCAGGGTAGGGAGAGGAACCCCAAGACCCCCTTCCTCCACGAAGCACCCAGCCTTGACCAAGTACCCTCTTTTCTTCAGACCAAGGTGGTAGCCCTCAATGGAAAGCCCGTGGGGGCCCAGTACCTGCCCAGCTACCTGTCTCTCAGCAGCTGGTACTCCCCCAGCCAGTGCTATCTGCAGCTGCAGCCGCCTTCCCGCCCCCTGCAGGTAAGGCTTTCAGGTGTGCCCCCCCCCCCCCGCCCTTCCCTGGCAGGATGGGCCCAGAAAGCCAGAAAGCCATGAGCACGCACCTGAGCGGGGGAGGGATCTGCTCCTCCCCCAGCGGGGCTGATGCTGGTACTGAAGCCGGAGCCCCCATCCCTCCAGCACGGTGGGGCGGGGGGGGGGGGGGGGGGCGGTTCCTCGGGATGAATGCCTGTCATGTAATTATAGTGAACATTTAGGCTGTGGCCCTGGGGTTTACTCTGATAAACCTGGCCCTCGGGGTGCTGTCGCTTGCTCCCAGGCCTGAGGCGGGACCCCTGTGGTTGGCCCAGCTTCCCGCCGTCTGCAGGCTGGCACTTGCTGGGCGCAGGCACCAGGGTTCCCCAGCTGACGCTTGCACACCCAGTACCGAGATGAGACAGCCCCAGAGCTGGGTCTCGTGTTCCTTCTTCCCGGTCTGTTCTTCAACAATCACGCTTAAGTAAGATGCGCGGAGATGCGTGTGGAGATAGGGAGCTGTAAGCATGGAGTAGAAAGTGCAGAGAGTTCCTCTGGACCCCCTCTCCTCTGCGTGCAGTGTCCCTGAAGATTAGCAGCTTGCCTTCAGGTGGCACGCCTGTTACGGTTGATGAGCCAGTGTCCACGTGTCCTTGTTGACTAAAGTCTGCAGGGTACGTTAGGGGCCTCTCCTGGCACTGCAGATTCCGTGGGTTTGGACAAACATATAACGACACGCATCCAGCATTATAGTATCGTACAGAATGGTTTCACTGCCCTAAAAATCCTCTGAATTCCCCCCCAACCTGTTCATTCATCCCTCCATCCCCACTAGGCCCTGGCAACCACCGATCTTTTCACTGTCTTTATCCTTCTGCCTTTTCCAGAATGTCATATCTTGTTGGGAGAAGTGAAAACCCCTGGGGTTGTTTGGATCGGAGGCACAGTTTCAATAGACATGCACAAAGGAAGTCAAGTCACGAGATTTATTTACAGATCGCAGAGTGGGGTGGGTGGGTGCCCAGTGAGCTGGGTCACCTCCATTCCAGGTCACAAGCGAGCAGGAGACAACAGGGCAGCAAGTACCTGTGACTCCTAAGGTGGTTGAGGAGGAGGTCACTAACATTTTGGGGGTCAGTGCTAAGTGGTTATTTTATTTTAAAGGTTTTATGTATTTCTTTGTCAGAGAGAGTGAGTGCATAAGCAGGCAGAGGGAGAAGCAGACTCCCTGCGGAGCAGGGAGCCCAATGCAGGGCTCTATCCCAGGACCTTGGAATCACGACCTGAGCTGAAGGCAGATGCTTAACTGACTGAGCCACCCAGGCATCCTGCTGAGTGGTAATTTTAAAAAGACATGTGAGGAAAAGTGAAGCAGAAACTTGTGGCCAGAATCCTAAGCTCAGGTCCTCATCCCAGTAGCCAGACTCAAGGTGTGAGCAGCTTGTCAGGGCATCGAATGCCCAGGTAGCAACTTAAAATAGCTGTTTTCCCATCCCACGTATAGAGTCGTCCTCCCTTATCCGTGGGGATACATCCCTGCCTCCCCAGTGGCTGCCTCCCCAGTGGCTGCCTCCCCAGTGGCTGCCTCCCCAGTGGCTGCCTCCCCAGTGGCTGCCTCCCCAGTGGCTGCCTCCCCAGTGGCTGCCTCCCCAGTGGCTGCCTCCCCAGTGGCTGCCTCCCCAGTGGCTGCCTCCCCAGTGGCTGCCTCCCCAGTGGCTGCCTCCCCAGTGGCTGCCTCCCCAGTGGCTGACCGAAACTGCGCATAGTACCAAACCCTACTTACACGTTCTTTCCTATACACACATACCTATGACACAGATTGACTTATAAATTAGGCATAGTAAGAGATTACCAACAATAATTCATAATAAAATAGAACCACCGTAATAATATGCTGTAATAAGAGCCACGTGAGTGTGGTTTCTCTCTCTCAAAATACACTGTACGGTGCCCACCCGGCTTATGATCACAAGGTGGTGGAATGTCTGCATGAGGGGATGAAGTAGGGGGAATGACGCAGGCGTTGTGACGTGGCGTTAGGCTGCTTCCAGACCCCCGTGGATGGCAGGTAACCGAAACCACGGATAAGGGGACTGCTGTAGTTGGAACCGTACGGCACTTAGCTTTTTCACATTGCTTCTTTCACTTAACAACATGCATCGAAGGTTCCGCCTTGTCTTTCCGTCATATGGTGTGGACGAATGGTGGTTTGTTTACCCTCTCATCTCTTGGAGGATAGATGTATAGTAAAGCACCCTGTTAACTCCCTTAGCTAGAGGCTCCCCGACATTGCTCCCAGGCCTCACCGTAAGCCTCTGGCACTCCCTTTCTGAGAGCCGCGGCCCGGACCCGAGGCGGCCAGGGATGCAGCTCAGAGGAATCCTGGCACCGGGGCTGCCCGTTTCGGGGGCTTAGCGGCCCTCTGCAGGGGTTATGAGAATGAGAAAGTCAGACGAGATTGTGCCTGGCTTGGCTGGACACGCTGTTCTTGTTGTAATTAATGGTATTCAAGCGGCAGCATGTTGTGGGGATGCTGGCCTTGGCTGCCATCCCACAGGGGCGGGAAGGAGCCCTGTGTCCCCAGCCGCCAGTACTGCAGTTCCTATTAGGCAGGGACTTGGTTGGGCCACTCGGACTTTCCTCTTGGAGGGACATCTCCATCCTGCCCGAGTCAGGCCAGCAGGCTCCAGTCCCTCCCCACCCCCCCCCACCCCCGCAACTATCACCGAGGGGCCCTGGGCGCAACCTCAGGGCATTGAGATAAGCGTGGCTGTGCTGGGTCCAGCCTGGGCTCTGTGTCAGGCTCCTTTCCCCTTCGTCCAGCTCCGAGGCGCATGTAGAGGGGCGCTGCTCTGTGAACGGGGGCTGGCAAGCCAGTCTTTTAGGATTGCTGTGATATCATGGGGTTCGTTCGTGAAGAAGGGAAAGGTTTTGCTCTTTTCTTTTTTCCAACATCTGAAACGCAAGGGGACTTTTGTTTATAGGTGTCTTTTTATAAGGTGAATATTTACAAACTTAGAGATCATAAAAAACGGTATAACCATGTGCCTTTCACTTAGATTTATGAATTAACATTTTGCCTCTATCCATCGATCCTCCCACTCAACCGGCTCACTTGTCCACCTACCCACCCACCCACCCAGCCACCCACCCAGCCATCCACCCACCCACCCACCCACCCAGCCATCCATCCATCCATCTACTCCTTTAGACTTTTTTTTTTTTTTTGCGGCAACATTGGAAAATAAGTTACAGATATCATGATGCTTCACTCTTAAATACTTGATCATAACATGTCCTAGAAATAAGGACATTCTTCAGCATGATCTCAAGGCTCTTATCACATCTAAGAAAATTATGTTAACTCAAGATATTGTTTAATTCACAGGCAGTATTCCGATTTTCAAAGATGTCCCCAAGATGTAACTTATGTCTTGCGTGTGAACACCCATGCACGTGTGCATAATCTCATGCACACATGTGTAAGCATGCAACCACGTGCTTGTGTGCATGCCTGTGTGTGCATGCCTGCATTTCATTCAGGATCAGTTTACGTGTTGCATTTGGCTCTTCTGTGTCCATAGTTGCTCTTGATCTGAAACAGTCCCTGCCTCTGCCTTTTCATTGCCATGACGTTTGTGAAGAATTCAGGCCCGTGGTCTTGTAGATGATCCCACATTCTGAATTAGAATCAGGCAGAATTGCTACGTATGTGCTACTCTTTGGGGCCCTGGCAAGAGGCACAGATTGAGGGGCGCCTGGGTGGCTCAGTCGTTCAGTGTCTGTGTTCGGCTCAGGTCATGATCCCAGGGTCCTGGGATCGAGCCCCGCATCGGGCTCCCGTCTCCCACCCGCCCTGCTTGTGTTCCCTCTCTCGCTGTGTCTCTCTCTGTCAAATAAATAAATAAAATCTTTGAAAAAAAAAAAGGCACAGATTGAGGACACCCCCCTGTTGCTGGAGCTGATCTTATCCTTGGGTTGGGTCTGATTCCTGCCGGCAAGTCTTTCCCCTTGCGGGGGAGGCTGCTGAATAATCGGGGTGCCACAGTGTCCTTACCCCCAGCAACCTCCCCTCCGGTGCCTTTAGCATCACTGACAATCCTTGCTGTAACCCCTTATCGCCAGGGGGGCTGCGTGATGGCGGTTCTGAAATCTGTCATTCCTTCTGGGTTTATTAGCTGGTGTTCATCCGTACAAAGAAAGAACTCTCCATCTCTCCTCCCTACGGTTATTTTTGTTGCTGTGTAGCGGTTCAGAGTATGTTACAGACTTAAGGACTTAAAAAAAATTGCTCAGTATGTTATAATCTGTTATCATACTTTTTTTATTTTAAATTTTGGAATAATTATCGGTTTTCAGACGAGGTGCTCAGACAGTGCAGGGAGATCCTGCATATCCTACTTTCGGCTTCCCCTGCTGATGTTAAGTTTTAGAAAATTGTTCGTCTTTTTGCTATTGAGTTGTTAGAGTATTTTATGTGTTCTGGACCCTAGACCCTTACCAGATGTGTGACCAGGGATGCTCAGGGTCTGGGGTTTTTATGGGGGCGGGCAGTCACATAGCCCTGGCTGACCACCTGCATAGCTGACCTCAGTCCCAGCCCCTCCAGAGGTCAAGCTGATAGGGTGTGACCCAGCCCTCATAAATCATATTTTCAGTATCGGGTATGGCTTGAGGTCTCGGGTAAACAAAGATACTTACCAGGCAGGACATTTCAGAGGCTTAGAGATCCCCTTTCGGGGGCTGGGGGACAAAGGCCAGACTTCTCTTTGGGCTAAGTTTACTTCTTTTTTTAAAAATTTTATTTATTTATTTATTTATTTTAAAGATTTTATTTATTTATTCATGAGAGACAGACAGAGAGGCAGAGGGAGAAGCAGGCTCCCAAGGAGCAGGGAGCCTGATGCGGGACTTGATTCCAGGACCCTGGGATCATGACCTGAGCCGAAGGCAGACGCTTAACCATCTGAGCCACCCAGGCGCCCCCAAGTTCACTTCTTTACTGCACCTCACCCCATCGAGAGCTTCCACACTGATTAGTACGCTCGATCCAACCACAGCCCCATTCGCAGAGCCGCAGCTGAGGCTGCCACGGGGACATGGCCACTGCCATGATGCCCCGTTCTCGGCCCTGAGGCCAGTGCCCCTGCCCAGCCATGTCCTGGCCTCCCTGTGGCCCCAGAGCAGCCGTCTGCCCCGGGGTGGGCTGTGGCGTTGGTGCCAGGCCCTGGGGTGCCAGGCAAGGCTCCCCATGCTGCATGTCTCCCCCAGGTCGGAGAGGAAGCCCATTTCCCCGTGAAGTCCACGTGTCCCTGCAACTTCACCCTGTACTACGAGGTGGCTGCACGGGGCAACATCGTGCTCTCGGGCCAGCAACCCGCCCCTCTCACCCGCCAGAGAAGCAGGCGAGCAGCCCCAGGGACACCCATTCGCTTAATGCACCTTTCGGAGACAGGTGAGCCAGGCCACTGACCGGAGTTCCTTGTTCCTTCTGAACCACTGAGACTGGGGTGAGTCACCCCGGAAAGGAGGGGGAAGCGGGGCTCAGCCCGGAGGGGGTGCCTGCCTCGGGGCGGAGGGCATGTGTCTCAGGCAAGATGGGGCTCGGGCCAGGGGGCGGGCAGTGACCAGCTGCTGGAGATGGCAAGGTCCTTTCCAGGCTGTCCTCACTGCCTGTCTGCAGGGGGACAGGGGTGCGCTGGCCCCCACCGGGCTGTGTTGCCACCTGCCAGCCCAGATCCCCTCCTCCTCCCCCCTCTCCCTGACTCCATGTGCTTCTCACGAGACCCACCACCTCCCCTGGGTCTTCCTTAGCCTCCTCCTGCCTCATAGCCCTTCTGCCTCAAGCAGGATCCCCACACTGGGCGGGGGGGCGGGGGGACACTTGAAGGCAGGCCGTTTGTGGTGGGGCCCTCCTGTGCACGGCAGGGTGTGGGGCAGCATCCCCGGCCTCCATCCATTCGGTGCTGGCAGCAACCTATCCACGCACAGTGTGACAACCTAAGAAGTCTCCAGATACTGCCAGTGTCCCTAAGGGGAAAAGTCACCTGTAGGTGAGAATCAGAGATAGGCAGGCAGACAGACAGACAGACAGGGTCCCTCTCATGGGAGGGCAGAGTTTCCCACCCTGCGCCCTACTAACGTTTGGGGCTGGATCATTCTCCCTTTGCTCTGTAGGGTGCTGCGCAGCATTCCCGGCCCCACCCACTAGATGCACTCCCAAGTCGTGACAACCAAAAATGTCCCCTGGGGGGCAGCATCGTGCTGGCTGAGAACTGCTGGCCGGCATAGTGCTTTGGGAATCCTACCCCCGCATCCTTTTGGGCTTCCCTTCCCTTCTAGGTGAAGTAACAGGGGATGTGACTATCTATGGATCACTTGCCTGGGGCCAGCACCTCCCCCTGCGGTGCCCCATGTCACCCCCAGGGCAGCCTGGGGCATTGGTGGTCCCGTTGTGGGCTGCTGGGTTCTCATGCCTCTCCCCACCTTTGACTTGTCCTAGAGCCCCCTCCTGCCCCAGCAGCCGAGGTCAACGTGTGTGTGACCTCCCTCCGGCTGGCCGTGAGCCCCAGCATGGTCCCCCTGGGCCGCCTGCTTGTCTTCTATGTCAGGGAGAATGGTGAAGGGGTTGCCGACAGCCTCCAGTTTGCTGTTGAGACCTTCTTTGAAAACCAGGTAGAACATGGGGTGCCAGTCAGGGGAGCGGGGGAGGGGTGGACAGGCAAGCGCCGTCCGGGGTGTCTGTGTCCGGGTAGGCTGCACACAGCTGCCACTGGACTTGCAGAGGGTGTCACAGGCAGGACCGTAAGGGCCGCCTTGCTTTCAGGAATAATAGCAACATAAATTGGACCTTTATGCTCCTCCAAAAGTCCCCCGGAGGGGGATTGCATTAACCCCACCCAGGGAAAGAGGTCCACTGTTCTCTGTCCCCACTGGGTTCCAGACCTAAGGGGACACAGCTCCTGTCCCCAGCAGCGGGTTCAACCTTCTGCCCCACCCCGTCCCTGCATCCCTTGAAACGGGCTGCCACATGCCCTCAGCCGGTGCCTGTCTCCCCACCCCTGTCCTCCTCTCTCGTCCTCCGCACAGAATGTTCCAGCCGTCCCGGCCTCGTTCCTGTCACTCTGCCTCCCGCCCTTGTCTCGCCTGGGCAGCAAGGCCAGGGTCCCCCACTGAGCTGGCGAGGACCAACTCTCGTTGGCAGGTGGAGAGGGTGGGTGGGTCAGTCGGGAGAGGTTGGCCAAGCTCCCGATTTCTCCGCTGTGTTTGGGTCCAGGTTTCACTGATGTATTCGGCAAACGAGACCCAGCCCGGGGAGGTTGTTGACCTGCGGGTCAGGGCTGCGAGGGGCAGCTGCGTGTGTGTCACTGCGGTGGACAAGAGCGTCTACCTGCTCAGGTCTGGGTTCCAGCTGACTCCAGCCCAGGTGCGTGGGGGCCCTCGGGCGCCAGGGTCCAGCACCTCCACGGGGGGCTCTTGTTTTCCAGTAAGTGAAGGGCCCCATGTGAGTCTAGATTCTTTCTCTCACTGGTGAACGCAGTCCTGATGGTTGCTTTGGTGAGTTGAAAGATCTTGGGGTCAAATTCATCAGACTCTTGCAATATGACATTGTCCAGGTCCTGCCTCTCAGCCCCTCTGCCCATCTTTAGAAGGGGCTGATGACACAATGCCCATCCGCCAAGATGGTCTCCAAGTGATATTCATGAAAGGAGGTGGAAATAGGAGCATGCCAGACCCCCGAGAGCCAGTTTGGGTTGACAAGAAACCTCCAGTAGACTGGTCCCTGTTCCCCTTTGCCTGTAGGTTTTCCGGGAATTGGAAGATTATGATGTTTCTGATGCCTTCGGGGCGTCCCGGGAGGATGGGTCCTTCTGGTGGGCTGGACTGGCGGCCCGACGACGCCGGCGCTCCTCCATCTTCCCGTGGCCCTGGGGCATCACCAAGGACTCCGGGTCTGCCTTCACTGTAAGGACAGGTGGTCTAAGACCCACCGCCCCCTTCCAAGCGCCTCTCACTTTGAAACAGACGATCTCGGGGATACAGAGATGGTCAGGGGGGACGTTTCCAAACTTTTATTGGGGCAGCACTAATTTTTGATTCTCTCCAATGAGAGCTCATAAGTGGAGCCCCCCGATTTGCAAGGCAGACGAGGTGTAGAACGTTATGAGTGTCGACTGATAACTTGAACTTGGGATGGAGCAAAGGCGTCAAGGGTGCTTTGCTGGAAGGAAAACCTTCACCCTCGGAGCAGACAGCCACCCGCCCCAACGTTCGTAGCTCACATCCGTGCTCCTCCTTCCTGGCTGCAGGGGCTGGGGGCCCCAGGGGATGCAGTAGGTGTGAGCATCATTCTAGATCGTGCCGGGAGCCCACATGAGCATGCTGGCGGTCTCCACTTGAATGCACCGCCCATTTGTGGGTGCTTTTCATCCCAGCTTTAAAATCATTTAAAACGCATCATTTTTCTCCTGTTTTTATTATGGAAGACTTTCAGACATACAGAAAAAGTTGAACAAATTAACAAACACCTATACACCCGCCACCTAGATCCCACAATTAACATTTTGCTACAGTAGCTAAAAAATACATTACGCATCTATATCCGTCTGTATCCGTATTGATACATGTATCTAACATCTGCATTGGAACAGATGACGTTTCAATGACACATTTGTTGAACTCCTGGCAGCTTGAACTCCTGGGCCCTGGCAGCTTTTGGAATTAAGAGGTGATGCCTCTGAGTCCAAGCAACTGACTTTACATTCCTTGTTCCCAAAGCAGAGCGGGGCTTCCCTACAATCGAGTGGCTCCCAGTATTTTTTTAAAGATTTTATTTATTTATTTGAGACAGAGCGATAGAGAGTGAGCACAAATGGGGGGAAGGGCAGAGGCAGAGGGAGAAGCAGACTCCCCGCTGAGCAGGGAGCCAGAAGTGGGACTCGATCCCAGGACCCTGAGATCATGACCTGAGTTGAAGGCAGAGGCTTACCCGACTGAGCCACCCAGGCGCCCCGCTCCCAGTATTTAACACAGTGATGAAAGTAGTAACAGTCACAATTGCAGTCATCTGTCTCAGGCATGGTGCCAACTGATTTTTTGTGTGTGAAATTCACAATTAGAATTAACAGCAAAATGAACCATTTTATTAATTTATTTATTTGACAGGGAGAGACACAGCAAGAGAGGGAACACAAGAAGGGGAAGCGGGAGAGGGAGAAGCAGGCTTCCCGCAGAGCAGGGAGCCCGATGCGGGGCTTGATCCCAGGACCCCGGGGTCATGACCTGAACCAAAGGCAGACGCTTAACTGACCGAGCCATCCAGGCGCCCCAAAATAAACCATTTTAAAGTGGACAGTTGGGTGGCATTTAGGACACTCAGTGTTGTGCAACAGCACGTCTGTCTAATTCCAGAACATTTTCATGACCTCAAAAGGAAACCCCGTCCCCACAAGCGGTCACTCCCTACTCCCCCGCAACCTTCCCCCCCCGCCCGGCAACCATGAATCTGCTTTCTGTCTCTATGGATTTTCCTGTTCGGGATGTTTCACATAAACGGAGTCACACATGTGGCTCTTTGTCCTGAGCCGCAGATGCGCTGGCCTCCCTACCGCTTGGCCCTGCATGGTCACTGGGTCCCATGATCCCCTCAGCCTGTGTCACCAAGCCAAGAGCAGAGGACTGACTCCCCCAGAGCCACGATGCAGCGGTGATGTCGGGCTGGTAGCCCCAAAGTGGTGGAACTGTTGGGGCCATCACCTCTGCTTGCCCACCGGGGTTCCGGGCATTGTCTATTGCTTAGGAAACGGGCCTGGTGGTGATGACCGACCTGGTGAGCCTGAACCACCGACAGGATGGCGGCCTATACACGGATGAGGCTGTCCCTGCCTTCCAGCCCCACACGGGAAGCCTGGTGGCGGCGGGCTCCTCCAGACAAACCCCCAGGTAATTGCCGCCTCGAGCAGGGTTGTCTGACCTCATCCTGTGGACATTAGGGGCTGGATCATTCTCTGTGGTGGGGCTGTCCATGAGCAGCGGGTGCTGAGCGGCATCGCTGGCCTCCACCCACCTGATGCCAATAGCACCCCTTTCCCCTGGTTGTTACAACCAAAAATGTCTTCAGATATTGCCCAGTGTCCCCCGGGGGCAAAGTCACTACTGACCTAGTGGGTTAGGGAACCGACCACTTCAGTCCCCCCTCCTCAGTTCCTGGCCGCACCTGAGTGTGTGGGGGGCTGGGGGTGCAGAGGGAGGAAGGTGCATCAGGAGCAGAGCTCCCTGGGACAGAGGGTTTGGGGTGGGGAGGGAAGCTGGGGTTTGACTCTCCCTCTCCCAGGGACTGTACTTAGAAAATTCTGTTACCTCTTTCCTCCACCTGTTCCTTCCTCTTCCTTCTCTCTCTTCCCTTTCCTCCTTCAATTCTCTGCCTTTTCGAGTTGGACACCGAGTAATGCTTTTCAGTCTCTTATTTTATTTTATTTTATTTTTAAAAATTTTTTATTGTTATGTTAATCACCATACATTACATCATTAGTTCTTGATGTAGTGTTCCATGATTCATTGTTTGTGCATAACACCCAGTGCTCCACGCAGAACGTGCCCTCTTTAATACCCATCACCAGGCTAACCCATCCCCCCACCCCCTCCCCTCTAGAACCCTCAGTTTGTTTTTCAGAGTCCATCGTCTCTCATGGTTCGTCTCCCCCTCCGACTTACTACCCTTCATTCTTCCCCTCCTGCTATCTTCTTCTTTTTCTTTTTTCTTAACATATCTTGCATTATTTGTTTCAGAGGTACAGATCTGTGATTCAACATCTTGCACAATTCACAGCGCTCACCATAGCACATACCCTCCCCAATGTCTATCACCCAGCCACCCCATCCCTCCCACCCCCCACCACTCATCAACACTCAGTTTGTTTCCTGAGATTAAGAATTCCTCATATCAGTGAGGTCGTATGATACATGTCTTTCTCTGACTTATTTCACTCAGCATAACACCCTCCGGTTCCATTCACTTCGTTGCAAATGGCAAGATCTCATTCCTTTTGATGGCTGCATAATATTCCATGGTGTATATATACCACCTCTTCTTTATCCATTCATCTGTCGATGGACATCTTGGCTCTTTCCACAGTTTGGCTATTGTGGACATTGCTGCTATAAACATTGGGGTGCACGTACCCCTTCGGATCCCTACATTTGTATCCTTGTGGCAAATACCCAGTAGTGCAATTGCTGGTAGCTCTATTTTCAACTGTTTGAGGAACCTCCATACTGTTTTCCAGAGTGGTTGCACCAGCTTGCATTCCCACCAACAGTGTAGGAGGGTTCCCCTTTCTCCACATCCCCGCCAGCATCTGTCGTTTCCTGACTTGTTAATTTTAGCCATTCTGACGGGTGTGAGGTGGTACCTCATGGAGGTTTGGATTTGGATTTCCCTGATGCCGAGCGATGTTGAGCACTTTTTCATGTGCCTGTTGGCCATTTGGATGTCTTCTTTGGAAAAATGTCTGTTCATGTCTTCTGCCCATTTCTTGATTGGATTATTTGTTCTTTGGCTGTTGAGTTTGATAAGTTCTTTATAGATTTTGGATACTAGCCCTTTATCTGATATGTCATTTGCAAATCTTTTCTCCCATTCTGTCAGTTGTCTTTTGGTTTTGTGGACTGTTTCTTTTGCTGTGCAAAAGCTTTTTATCTTGATGAAATCCCAATAGTTCATTTTTGCCCTTGCTTCCCTTGCCTTTGGCGATGTTTCTAGGAAGAAGTTGCTGCGGCTGAGGTCGAAGAGGTTGCTACCTGTGTTCTCCTTTAGGATTTGGATGGACTCCTGTCTCACGTTTAGGTCTTTCAACCATTTGGAGTCTATTTTTGTGTGTGGTGTAAGGAAATGGTCCAGTTTCATTCTTCTGCATGTGGCTGTCCAATTTTCCCAACACCATTTGTTGAAGAGACTGTCTTTTTTCCATTGGACATTCTTTCCTGCTTTGTCAAAGATGAGTTGACTGTAGAGTTGAGGGTCCATTTCTGGGCTCTAGATTCTGTTCCATTGATCTATGTGTCTGTTTTTGTGCCAGTACCACACTGTCTTGATGATGACAGCTTTGTAATAGAGCTGGAAGTCCGGAATTGTGATGCCGCCAGCTTTGCTTTTCTTTTTCAATATTCCTCTGGCTATTCGGGGTCTCTTCTGGGTCCATACAAATTTTAGGATTATTTGTTCCATTTCTTTGAAAAAAGTGGATGGTATTTTGATGGGGATTGCATTGAATGTGTAGATTGCTCTAGGTAGCATTGACATCTTCACAATGTTTGTTCTTCCAATCCATGAGCATGGGACGTTTTTCCATTTCTTTGTGTCTTCTTCAGTTTCTTTCATGAGTATTTTATAGTTTTCTGAGTACAGATCCTTTGCCTCTTTGGTTAAATTTATTCCTAGGTATCTAATGGTTTTGGGTGCAATTGTAAATGGGATCGACTCCTTAATTTCTCTCTCTTCTGTCTTGTTGTTGGTGTATAGGAATGCCACTGATTTCTGTGCATTGACTTTATATCCTGCTACTTGACTGAATTCCTGTATGAGTTCTAGCAGTTTTGGGGTGGAGTCTTTTGGGTTTTCCACATACAGTATCATATCATCTGCAAAGAGTGAGAGTTTGACTTCCTCTTTGCCGATTTGGATGCCTTTGATTTCTTTTTGTTGTCTGATTGCTGTGGCTAGGACTTCTAATACTATGTTGAATATCAGTGGTAATAGCGGACATCCCTGCCGTGTTCCTCAGTCTCTTATTTTAATTCGACACATTTAAGCCTTTTGAAGGTTATGAATTTCCCTCACAATGCTGCTCTGGCAGCTCCCGGGTCGTGCCGTGAAGCGTTTCCATTGTTGCTTGGTTCCAAACGGGTGCTAGCTTTCTGAGCTGTGACTTACCCAGAAGTGGACATGTTTTAAACTTTCAAAGTGATATTTTAAATTATTTTTTCATCTGTTTTATAAATTTGTATCAAACATGCATTATGGCTGGTGAATGTGGTTTGTCTGTTATCCATTGTCTGGTTCTTCCTTTGAAGGCTTTTTGTGTGGCCACCTTTTTGTAAAGGCTTGTGTCTTCTTGAAAAGAAGATCCCAGCCCCCATCAATTCGGTACAAGGCTCTCTATGCATACTTTAGGTCAAGCCTCTTGATGGGGATGCCCAAATCCTCCATATTCTTGCTCACTTCTTGTTTGTCCGTCTGTTTGCTAACTTATCGATGACTGAGGGAGACAGGTTCACATCTCTCCCCTAGATTTGTGGCTTTCTCCCTGGAGTCCTGGAAAACTTTGTTTCCCAGGAGGTGGTGTTTTTCTCCTCTCTCCTGTCTCCCCTCCCTTCTCTCCCACCCCCTTGTTCTGCTGCCTCTCTTACTCCCTTCTCAAGCCCAGCTCTCAGCCAGCTAGCTGGGGAAGGGGGAGTGTTCGGAAGACCGTGGCTCTCCACTCTTTCTGGCTTTAGGGCTGGCATGGGGGAGGCAGGCCTTGGCTTTACTCCCTCCTGCCCACTCCTCCAAGAGGGACTCAGAACCAAGGGGCTGGGGCTGGGGTCTGTGTGGTCAGTAGTGCCTCAGGATCTGGTCCCTCTGGAGACCTTCAAGGTGGGCCCCACACTCCTCAACCCTTGTGCTGAGCCAGAAGTGGCCCAGGGGACCTTCCGCCCTGGCAGGCCTGTCCACAAAAGCCCTCTCCATCTTTCACACCCTCTGTCTAGATTGAGATTCCTGGATACTTTGTTCTCCTGGGTTCTTCCTGCCTGGGCTGCACACTTAGCTGGGGTGTGGCAGGCCCCCGAGGGTCCTAGTTTCTAAACTCCAAATCATGGCATGGGCAGACCAGGCTCCCCATTGGGTACTTTGGAGGCATACGGGGGCATTGCTACCATGTGATTGTGTGAGGGCCTCCACCCACCAGACACCGCCTCGGGGGCCCTGACCCTCTCATGTGCAGGAACCCCAAGAGCTTGGCCTGGAGTGGGTATGAAAGTAATTTTCTGAAACCCCAAACCACGAAGGCAATTGTAAATCCCAGATCCCAGTGCAGAGAGAGGCATAAGACATGCCTTTAAAAGGAAGTGTCCCTGCCTTTTTATAATTGGCTCACACATCCATATCCTGAGGATAAGATCTTTTTCTTAACCATATGCAGTGGTTAAAGTTTTTTCAAGCAGTGTGAAAGTTTTTGTAATTAAATGTAAGTCTCTCTCCTGCCTCTACACCCTCCGTTCCCTTGTTTAGAGGCAACCATGGTCAGTAATTTCTTAGATATCCTTCTAGAAATTTTCTGTGCATATACAAGGATTTTTTAAAAGATTTATTGATTTTAGAGAGAGAAGGAGAGCACAAGCAGGAGGGGCAGAGAGAGAGGGAGAGAGAATCCCAAGCAGACTCAGTGCTCAGCATGGAGCCTGACGCAGGGCTTGATCCCAGGACTCGGAGATCATGACCTGAGCTGAAACCAAGAGTCGAGTGCTTAACTGACTGCACCACCCAGGTGCCCCTAAACAAGGATTTAAAAAAAAAAAAGCAATGAGAGAACACTATAATACTGTTCCGGGCCTTCCTTTTTAAAGTCAACAATAGGTCTTGGAGACCAACCCATCTCAAGTATACCTGCACTGACCTAACTCTGCTAGACTGACATGTAGCATCCCATGGCATGAATGTGCTACCAGCTGATTAACCCAGTCACCCTCTTGATGGAGATTTTTGGCTGTTTGCTGCCACGAACCAGCCCATTTTTCTGTCCTGGCACCTGTGTCCATGGGTATTTCCAGGGTGCATTCCTTAGAGAGATACTGCAGTTTGAAAGGATGTGAGCTTTTTTAATTTTGAGAAGTTTTGCCCAATTTCAAGTAGGGCTTGATTTTTATTAGTGTTTTTATTTTTAAAGATTTTATTTATTTATTTGTCAGAGAGAGAGAGAGATTGAGTACAAGCAGGGAGAGCGGCAGGCAGAGGGAGAAACAGGCTCCCCGATGAGCAGGGAGCCTGGTGCAGGGCTTGATCTCAGGACCCTGGGATCGTGACCTGAGCCAAAGGCAGACGCTTAACCGACTGAGCCACCCAGGCGTCCCATTATTATTATTTTTTTAAAGAACAAGACAGTCCCTGAGGAAGGTGGGGTGTGAGGCTCCTGAGGAGGAACCCGAACGGAAGGTGCTCTTTAGGAAACAGGGAGGGGCTGGGGGGGGTGGTGGATAGCTCAATGTGATGGTACAGAAAAACATGGCAAACCCAGAGGGGGGAAATTAGCAAAGGGGAGGACATGGCGGGGGGTCCCTGTGAACTTTCTTACCTTCTAAACTCAGGATGTGAAGTGCCACTGTTGAGTTACAGTGATTCTGTCAAACCTTTGATGTATCACTTCTATGAGTCCTCACCAAGTAGAATGTTAACCCTGCCAGGTGAAAGAACTAGAACTAACACGTTCTGTCCTAATCAAGTAGAGTGTTACTTGACAGCCAAGAGAATTAAGCCACGACACCTAACTGAGTCCAATGTTAACCTTTCCAGGTAAGACTTACTATGTTACATTCTACTTGGGTAGAAGTTTACCTGCCAGGTGACAGAATTAAGGTATGCCCCATGACACTTTCTTATTTCTTCTTTAATTTTTCATAGAGCAGAGAAGAGGAAAAGGACCTTCTTCCCCGAAACATGGATTTGGCGTTGTCTGAACATCAGGTACAGTGAGCTTTTTTTTTTTTTTTTTTCACAGTAAGATGCCGTTTCTTCGCTGTGTTTGTGGGCTGACTCAGAGGCATTCAGGCAAATCTAGATCGTTCCCAGTGGGTTTGCTTTCAGATCTGACATCAGCATCTGAGTCAGACTTTAGGCATCCTTTTCCAACACATAAAACTCAACACCGTGAAGTCAGCCCCAAATCCCACTGTGGCCTCGGACATCTGCTCAGGAAATATGAAATGCAGGGTCTTCGTGCCTCTTACGACTCCCACTTGGGGTAACTCTATCCACTCTGTTTGCATAACGAGCTCATTAAAATGATTACAGTTCCCTGGAACATGAACTTGACCCCGCCCCCCCCCACGCCTCCCTCACTCCTCAGGGGCCTCGGGCTCCTGCCTACAAAACAGACTGCTTTTCTCAGCATATTTCCTTTCCACGTTCCCCCGTCCCTTCAGTTCTTTCTGAAGAAGCCCTGCTGTGCCAAATTCCTGCCAGATGCTGTTGGCTTTTTTTCCTTTCAATGCTTGGTGACAGAACACCAATGGTACTAGTAGGTCATGGTGGCCTGCCCTGGGAAACTAGTTAGGCAGGAAAGATCAGATGCCCCCCAGGCCGTGGGTGGGCTTACTGCTGAGCTGGGCCCCACTTCCAGACACGAGATGCCATGGCACGCCGTCATCACACAACTGAGCTCCCAGTTAGGGGCTCCTCAGCCTGCTCTCATAAGGATGTGTGTGTCCCCATTATGGGAAGACTTAACTCCTGGTCAGAACAGATCCAGATGACTGCGTTTCGTTCTAGGGGTCTAAATCTAAGATGGGCTGTCTGTCTGTTACCATTCAAATGTACCAAATGTATCTATTTTTTTCTGGGGGCCGGATGTATTTGGTGCCGGGTAATGTTTTGGGTACAGGGTTGGCACCTTGAACAAGGTGGACACTCAGGTTGCTTCCACCTTTTGGCTATGATAAATTACCCTGCTGTGAACACAGGTGTGCAAGTATCTCTTTGAGACCCCGCTTGCAGTTCTTTGGGGTGGATACCCAGAAGTGGAATTGTTGGCTCATATGGTAATTCTATGTTTAATTGTTTGAGGAACCACCATCCTGCTTTTCACAGAGGCTGCACCACTTTACATGCCCACTAACAGTGCACAAGGATTCTTCTTTGAATATTTGATAGAATTCGGGGTGCCTGGGTGGCTCACTCGGTTAAGCGTTCAACTCTTGGTTCTGGCGCAGGTCATGATCTCAGGGTTGTGGGATCAAGTGATGCGGGAGCCCTGCATCAGGCTCCATGCTCGGCTTAGAGTCTGCTTAGGACTCTCTCTTCCTCTCCCTCTGCCCCTCCCCCCCGAAATAAATAAATAAATCTTTAAAAAAATTTTTTTAAATGTTTGTTAGAATTCACCAGTGAAGCCATCAGGTCCAGGGCTTTTCTTTGTAAAGAGATTTTTGGTTATTGATTCAATCTCCTTGCAGGTCTGTTCAGCTCTAGGTCTGTTCAGATTTTGGTTTTCCTTGTAATTTCGTCTTGATTGGTTTTGCATTTCTAGGAATGTGCCCATTTTATCTAGATTATCCAAGTTCTTGGTGTACAGTTGTTCATGTACTTTTTAATAATCTTTTTATTTCTGAGAATGGGTAGTAATGTCCCCACTTTCATATTTTAGTAATTTGAGTCGTCTCTCTTTTTATCCTTTGTCTAGTTAAAAGTTGGTCAGTTTCATTGATCTTTTTAAAGAACCAACTTTTGGTTTTGTTGATACTCTATTATTTTTCTGTTCTCTATTTTAGTTATCTCTGCCCTAATCTTTATTATTTCTGTTAGCTTTGGGTTTAGTTTGTTTTTCTTTTTCTAGTTCTTTAAATTGTGAAATTAGGTTGTTTGAGATCTTTCTTCTTTTTTAATAGGTATATAGCTATAAATTTCCCCCTTGGCACGGCTTTTGCTGCATCCCATAAGTTTTGATATGTTATGTTTTGTTTTCCTTCATCTCTGGGTATTTTAAAATTTCCTTTGTGATCTCTTCTTGGATCCATTGGTTAATTAAGAATACGTTGTTTAGTTTCCACAAATTTGTAAATTTTCCAGTTTTCCTTTTCTTACGGATTTTTAACTTTGTCCCATCATGGTCAGAGATGATACTTTGTATGATATCTACCTTTTAAAATCTACTGAGACTTCCTTTGTGGCCTAATAACATGGTCTGTCTTGAAGACTGTCCTGTGTGCCCTTGAGAAGAATGTGGGTGCTGTTGTTGGGTAGAGTGTTCTGTGAATGTCTGCTGGATCTAGTTGCTTTATTGTGTTAAGTCTTCTACTTGCTTACTTATCTTCTGTCTGGTTGTTCTGTTGTTCAGAGCAGAACATTGAAGTCTCCCAACTATTACTGTAGGGCTATTTATTTCTTGCTTGAATTCTGTCCATTTATGTATGTATATATCTCAGTAGTCTCTTATTAGGTGCATACATGTTCATAATTGTTATATGTTTTTGCTGTACTGAACCTTTTATTAACATATAATGTTCTTCTTGGTCTCTTGTAGCCTTTTTGGACACAATGTCCATTTTGTCTTTGGAGCTAAAGTGAGTCTCTTGTGGACAGCAGATAGGTCATGTTTTTTAAGCAACTCTGTTGATCTCTGCTTTTTGATTGGAAAGCTTAATCCACTTACATTTAAAGTAATGACTCATAAGGAGGGCCTCACGTCTGTCCTGCTCTTTGTTTTCTCTGTGCCTTATAGCAGTTCTGAGATGGCAGCTCAGGGCAAGGACCTAGCTCAGGGTACATGCTGGGGAACAGAGACAGCATCCTGGTTCCAGCATCCAGGATGTCCTGTCCTCGGCTGTGTTGCCCACCTCCCCTCTGTGAATTTTTGGGGTAGTCGCAGTGCACCATGCAGCTTCCAGTCCACAGCAAGAGCCCAGCCAGTCTGGCAGGCAGCTCCCATTCTTGTGGTTGTTTCATGGTTATTTCAGGCAGAGGGAATAGCCTGGGCTTGGTGGGCGGAGCCAGGTGTGGTGTGGGCATGAAAGCGGCAGATAACCCTGAGCAGTTGGGCAAGGCTCAAGGGTCAAGATGCCACAGGGGTAGGATAGGTTGGAGATTTCAAGAGTTCAGCTGAGCTGGAGAGAGGGAGAGCTGAGCCGTCAGGTGGTGGAGTGGCCAATTCAAACAACGACAAGGAGCCATAGTGAAAGTAATGGTGAAGCCTTTCATCTTTACTGTGACCATGCAGCCTGGCTCCCCCTGTTCCGTTTGCCCCACAGAATGTCATACCTTGCAGGTGGATCAGACATGGGGTTGTCTCACTGCGGAGGGAGCCTTGGGCAAAAGGCTCCGACAGTTTTATGGACCCTGGCGTCAGAGAAATATAGGGAGGAGGACTCAGAGTGGGAAGGTACTGGGTGCTGAGCCAAAGCGGTGAGAAATGCCTCGGAGATTTCCTCCCACTGATAAGGAGACCTTGGCAATGGTCTTCTGACACCTAATGACCTTGGGCCAAGGCAGGTCCCTAGTGACACACCGACCTAGGAATGGAGGCAGTGGGGCTGGGAAGGCAAAGCATGGCTGGTGATCCCCCTCAGAGGCCACAGTTCACTGGCTATGCCACTAGCCTGGTGTGGGGAAGGCAGCGTCCCTTGACGGCTGCCAGGGAAAGCCTTCGTAATGGCCTAAAAGAATCACACAAAGGGTTTTTAACTGGGAGTCGGGCTCCGCAGGAGTCTACGGGACAGGGATGCCAGCCCAGGAAGAGTGGATGTCCCCTGGGTGGGGGGCAGGTTGGTGGCACCCAGCGTTCATGGAAAAGTTGGCTGTGATCATATGAAGCTGACAAATGTCCTGCCAAATGGGAAGAGGCCACCTAAGTTGTCACGGGTGATAGCATGTGATCCTCATAGGGGGGAGGACGGATGCCCCGGGTCCTGAGGGGTTGCTGTGTGCCACGGGCTGGGGTGTCTGGCCGTCCAACGAGGGCCACCTGGTCAGGCTCCTGAGAAGCAGACTGAGGCCAGGCAGGTGAGTAAGGAACAGCGGGTCCCCAGCTAGGCCTGGAGCTGTCTGGCCTTCGCTTCTTTTCCCCAGGTCATAGGTTTTCTCCTCCGAGGACTCTTACACCAGATGCTAAGATAAATCTCAAAAGGACATCCTGGAAATGCAGAGGAGACCACAGAGTTTGTCGTCCCGAGCTGGCCTAGAGTGATCGGGGGACCACTAGCCGGGGACAGGGGAACCTTGGGTGGCGAGAGCCGTCTGAGAGAAAGAGAACATGAGCCATACACATAATTTCGGATTTCCCAGTGCTGCGTTACATAAAGGGCAAAAAGAAACACGTGGAGTGCACTTGAATCATATGTTTTTTTAACCCGCTAGATATCCCCCAGTATGATCGTTTCAACAGGCCATCGATCTAAAAATTCTTGATGATACATTTTATGCTTGTTTTGCACTGCGTGAGTTTCCTATACTGTCACAAAGTGCCACAGACTGGGTGACTTACAACAACAGAAATGTTATTCTCTCACGGTTCTGGAGGCCAGATGTCCGAGATCCGGGTGTGGGCAGGGCCGCGCTCCCTCTGAAAGCTCGAGGGGAGAATCCCTCTGGGCCTCTTCAGCTTCTGGGGGCGCCGGTGTCCCTCAGCTTCTAGCTGCGCCCCTCCCATCTCTGCCTCTGTCTCCTTCTCTGTTGTGTCTGAATTTCCTTCTTAGAAGGATGCCCGTCGTTAGATTGGGGCCTGCCTTCCTCCAGCCTGACCTCATCACTAATTTCATGTGCAAAGACCCTGTTTCCAAATAAGGTCACGTTCGTGGGTACTGGGGGTTGCGGCTTGGACGTACCTTTCTAGGAGACACAAGCATGCCCCAAATGGCTGATCCCCTCAGTTCAGCGTCTTCCCCCCTCCCCCCGAACTGGGCGGGCGTGCACTGCCAGAGTCGGCACAGCTGAACCCTTGTGGCGGGTGATCCTGTGTCCACAGCTGTCCTGAGAGCCATTCGTGTTTCTGATTACATGAGTTGGGGCCAAGGGGCAGCTCTCTCCTGCCACACGCCGTGTGGTGCCTAAAGGCTTATTTCCCAGCTGCAGGGACAGCCTTGCTGCAGTCGCCCGGTCCCCCCTGGCCGCCTCGGCCCGGCCCTGGAGAAGGGCCCATGGTTGTCCATCTTCCTGCAGTGACCCGTCCGGCGAGGAGACGCTCAGCGTGCAGGTCCCGGACTCCATCACCAGCTGGGTGGGTGAGGCCGTGGGTCTGTCCGAGGCTTGGGGCCTGGGTGTCGCCGCGCCTGCCCTGCTGAAGACCTTCAAGCCCTTCTTTGTCGACTTCACGCTGCCCCCCCACGTGGTCCGCGGGGAGCAGGCCAAGATCCCACTCAGCGTCTACAACTACCTGGGGACCTGTGCCGAGGTACTAAACCCGCCCCCTCCCCCCAGCCTTCCCTGTGCCTGGGGGCACCCATGATCTCAGGAGGCAGGGATGAGGGGGGTCAGCCTGAGCGGCTTGGAAGGGGACAGTGCATCTCTGTAACGGGGGAGGGCGTCGTGGGAGGTGCAGCTGCTGTGTTATCGGGGAGGCAGGGGCCGGAATCCTGGAGGTCCGCAGAGCAGGCGCTCACCGTCCCCGGTTACACTTGCACACTCACCGATGTGGCCACGCTACTCCGCACGTCGGTGTTTCGGTTTCCCACAAGTGTCAGGGACAGAGGAGTCACGGCGGTTACGGGCTGCGTGGGTTAGCACGTGCTAAGAACAGTGTCCACGGAAGGGCCGCAGACCCTCCCGATGCTGTGGACGCTCCAGGGGCCGAGCAGCGGGGCCCCAGGCTCCTCCTGGGAGGAGGTGGAGAAGGCGGCTCTCTAGGCCCCTTGCAGCTGCCCAAACAAAGAAGCGCGAGCTCGGAGGCTGAGAACAGCGGAAGTGGATTCTTCCATGGTTCTGGAGGCCAGAGTGCAAGGTCTCGGTGTGGGCCCGGCGGGTTCCTCCCCGAGGCTCTGAGGGAGCTCCCTCTCATGCCTCCTACTGGTCTCTCTCCACGTCGCCTTCCCTCACGTGTCTGCCCTCTGTGAACGTCTCTGTGTCTGTGGGTTCTCTTCGAAAGATCCCAGTCCTATTGGAGTAGGGTGGGCCCTAACCTCATTGTAACTTAGGGACCTCTGCAGAGATCCTGTTTCCAAATAAGATCGCGTTGACGGGTGCCCGGAGTTTAGGACTTCAAAATATCTTTCCGGGAGCCACCAGCGAACCCATACAGCTACCCTGAGGGGGTGGGCTTAGGGCTGACCTTGGGGGCTGGGGAGGATTTCAGACCCTGGTGATGAGGAAGGACAGGAGGTGAGGGCGGGCCTGTGAGACCAGGTGGGTGCATGATGGGGAAGGGGGACTTGGGGGGGCCGGGGTCTGTGTATCAGTGAAGCTTGGGGAGGCTAGGATCACTCGCCCTCCCTCACCTTTGTGATCCTTGAGCGCTGGCTAGGCCTGGATGTCAGCTGATGGGAGGGAGGAAGGGAGATGGGGAGGGCTCTCCGCAGTTAGGGGTAGCCCTTGGGGCTGAGGGTTGAAAGCCGAGGCTGTGGGCGGAGGAGTGAATGGGGTGCAGGTTCAGGGGTCCAGCTGGGAACAGACCTGCTCTCTGCACGTCTCAGCTTCATCCTGACAAACCACACACTGGGGACATGGCTGACTTCCTCCTGGCCCTGCCCAAGTGCGTGGGGACCCCCAGGGCCGCTAGCTCATTCCATACCGAGGGCAGAAGATGTAAGCTGCAGCCTCAACCAGACACCGTGGAAACTAAGGGATTTCACCCCACCCCCGAAACCTAGATTTCCGTTTTTTCCTGAAAAAATGAGGAAATTGGAATTTGCTACCTGGCAGGGCGCGCGCCCAAGGCTGCTGGGGGTCCTGCATGTTCACACCTGGCTGCCCCCAGAAGACTGGACTTTGGCTTGGCATTTCTATTTACGGCCTCAGTTTGCCTCAGTTTCCCTATCTGTAAACTGGGCGTGAGAACTCACCCTGGCCCTGCTCACCCCCGCCGCCGGCTTCTCTGGGGCAGGAGGGAAAGAGCAGACGCGAGGGCCCCTCGTGAGTTTCGACAGGGATGGCTGTGGTCTGTGATCATCTCTGAGCCCGGCCCGGAGCGGGGACAGCAAACATTCTGAGTCAGGCTCAGAGGGGACCTGGAGGTTACATGAGACGCTTTACTCCTTTTTTTCCTTTGCAAATGCTATGCATCCACTGAATGATTTCATCTGCCCAAAAGCGTGTTGCACACGATGGCGTGTGACAGCCTCAAGGCTAGTAAGGGAGTTCTCGCCCCGCCATCTGGCAGGCACAGTGTGAGTCCGACGCTGGTGTTTGCCCTTGACTTTCCTGCTGGTGTCTCTCTGACTCTATAGAAGAGCCACACATTAATGTACTGTCACCTGGGAGCTTCTTGTCCCCTGAGCCTTTAGTTAAAGGAAAATGTCAACTGGAAAAAAAGAAAAAAAAGCAGTCAGTGCAGATTCTGAAATAGGGATGAAACATCCAGAGACCACCAGAAAGGAGCTCCTTGGTGTAAAATGCTGGTGATTCTCATTCGCTGGCACTCGGAACCAGTGTGCGCTGGACCTTGTGCAGACATCAGAAGACCCCAGGGCCCAGGACGTGGGGTCCGGCCGCGCTTGACCTTGGAGCGCGGACACCACTAGGCCGCGAGCCTCAGGATTTTGCCTGCACCGATACCAGGAGGCTGCCTGGGCCAGGGAGGGAGAGCTGTGGGTGGAATCGTTCCCAGATAGGAAACTGAGAGATGCATCGTTACATGTCCAAGGTCTCCCGGAGTGTTTGGGGCTGAGCTGTGTTAGAACCGGGTGTTTACAGGGAGCCAGGCAAGCCGAGGGGGACATGTGAAATAGGCTCAGAGCAGGCAGCACCAAAGCCCAGTGCCTGTACGATCCATCCTCTGTCATTCTTTCTTATGTAGTGTGTAGCCGGGGGGACTAGGACCCTGGTCTTAAAAAGCCAGAATAAGTGCAGACTGATCCCTGATCTAGAGGGTGGTCCCCCCAAGGGAGGGTCCTCACCGAGTTGGCAGGCAGGACCCTCAGGTGCCCATTTGAGCTCCAGGCACACTCTGGTGGCTGCTTTGTTACACATCCCCAAGGCACCAGGGAAACAGACCCATTTACCCCCCTCAACACGGACAGCTCGTCATTCCACCCAGGACCTGGAAAATATGGCTCACTGACGCTTGGCGCTTAAGTCTCTTCTTTCCTCCTTGGAAGAACTCGGACTCAGAGGGATGTGGGAGCTCCTGACACACCCTGCATCAGCCGTTCACCCTCGGGTCCAGCTCGGCTTGTCCCGAGGCAGGGTTCGGATGCTCTGTCACACTTGCCACTAGATTTTTCTCGTGCCCTTCCCTCCGCATCACACGTGCCCGCGTGTGTGACTCAGGCGCGTGGACCCTCTGAGGCCCAGAGATCCCGTGTGTCCTCTTCGGCCTCGTTACTTTAGCTCCCAGTAGGGCGCCTGCACCCACTAGGTGCTTCATATATGCTGATTGGACAAATGGATGTGGGCCCAAGAGCCTGTTCTAGATTGAGAGGTATAACCACACATGCACACAGAGACACTCACGTGCGCACGGCTGCACTCAGGCACTGTGCGTGTGTATACGCGTGCACATGTGTATGCATAGGCCGCACTTACACACCCGCACGTAGGTACGCAGAGATACATGCGCGCACGGCACACGTGTGCACACACACAGAACTCTGTTATACACCGCAGACCTCAGGTGGGACAGAGGGTCAGAAGAAGGGCTTTGCGGGGCAGCAGGTGGAGAGGTCCCTCCCCCCTGGTGCCCGGGGTGGACGCAGCAGGAGAAGCTGCCCTGAATCCACCTTGGTCCTGAGGGGGAGCTGCCTCCATGGGGAAGTTGGGGGGCTAAAATAAAGAGGGGGCTCCCAGCAAGACAATGGTGAGCAGCTGGTTCTGATTGGAAATGGAAAGGGGGCCTTTCCAGAAGAGCACGGCTTTTGGCGAGGGCTGACGCAGTGGGTGGTGGGACATGCTGGGAGGGCACCCATATTCTGGGCACCACGAGCAGCATCCCGCTCTCTGCAGGTGTACGTGAAGATCTCAGTTCCCAAGGGCATCCGGTTTATCGGGCATCCCGGCAAACGCCATCTGACCAAGAAGACGTGTGTGGCCTCTGGGGAGATGGAGCCTGCCTGGGTGGTTCTGTCCTTCAGTGACCTGGGACTCAGTAATGTCACAGGTGAGGTCCCGTGCTGCCTCAGGCACCCCCCCTCCGGGCCACCAAGGGGTCTGCGTGCTGAGCCCAGGCACAGGTGAGGGGTGGGCGGGGCAGTAGAGGAGGTCAGGAGGGCAGCTGGGGAGGCAGGCCAGAGGGATGGATCAGGAGGTGAGGACCCATGTGGACGTAGGGGTAGGGGCGGGGTTAGTCCCAGGGGTGGGGCCTGAAGCTTCACCTGGAGGGAGCTGAGCTTAGGTGCCACACCAGCCTGGCACGCGTGTGTGCGCACACGTCTGCCCATGCAAACACTTGGGCCAAGGGTGAGGCGCGGTGCGCCCCTCCCCCCCGGGTGGGAACCTGTTCTGACCGCAAGCACTGAGCGCTCAAATCTCTGCAGCCAAAGCCCTTGCTTACGGAGAAACAAGCTGCTGCCGGGATGGGCAGCCCATCAAACACTTTGAGGAGAGCTTTGCTGACAGGCGGGTCCCCGCCGGAAGGGATCACATCAGGCGCAGTGTGATGGTTGAGGTAAGCCCCTGTCCTCGCCGAGGGCCCTTGGCCAGGGCCATCAACCATGGGGTGGGGGCCTCGCTGGAGTTTGTGGTCCCTGCCCGGGCCTGGTGCAGTCCCGGTCCTGCTCTCGGTCTGGGGGCAGGTGAGGGGTCTCTGCATCTCCTCACTAGGGGACTGCAGCATCCGGCCCCGCCGTGCAGTGTGAGATTTGGTAGAGCGGCCTGGGACAGGCAAGGGCTGCAGGGAAGTGTCCTCTGACCCCCACGCTGACCATCTTAGAGGGTGGTGTGCATCCATCTCCGACTTCCTATGTGTCCTAGGCAGTTAGGAGGATCGTGACCTGATATTTGGAGGGCTGCTGCTGAATGGCCGTGCAGAAAGGACACAGAGCCTAGAGCGGAGGGGCCCAGGGGTTGGGGTCTTACTGACACCTCCCCTCCCCTCCCCGCCCCCCGGCTGGGAATCTAGGATCTGCCACTTAGCGTGGGCTGGGCACCTGTCTTGATATTCCAAGGCCGCTCCCTAAGTCGGGGGTTCTCACGCTCAGCCCACAGTGTGGGAGGGCCAGGGAGCATGCACACGATCCCTCACGGTGCTGGGCGTGTGGTATAGCAGCGATGCCCCATCTTGTGGATGCTGCTTGGACACATCGGAACCCAGAGCCCTGCTGAGACTCTCACACCACACCGAGGGTGCCCGGCAGCGCCGATGAAGCTCCTCGTGGCCTGCCGAGTGTCTGCCCCTGCCCTGTGGCCCGGCTGCAGACAGCTACCCCCCCTCCTGCCTGTAGTCCTGGCAGTTCCCACAGTGCCTGGAGCCACACGCACGCCAGGCAGACCTCCCGGAGGTGGGCGAGTCATTGCCACAGCGTGGTTGACGGGACATGATGGATTCCTCCGGGACAAGCCAGTCGTCTGATGAGGAGTGCCATTTCCGTGAGCCGGCAGGATGGGACGGCCTCAACAGGAAGCATGGAGACCCCTGGCAACCCTTTTCTCAGCCCGAGCTTGCTCCCTGGCCCTCAGCCCGCCCTCCTGTGGCCAGAGGAGATGGCAAGCCATCCAGAGCAGCTGGGCAGACTTGCAGGCCTCGAGTTCTTGCCTCCTCCATCTGCGGAAGGAATTTCTCAATGCACAGAGAGGGATTCTCTGTCCCTGGGCCCTTCTTCCTGTTCATGCTGCAGCATCTGCCAGTACAGCTTAGTGCAGGCCATTCTCGGGGCAGGAGGTGACATTTAGGTATCAGAAGACCTGAGATGTCAATGCAGAAAACTGAAGCGTGAACTGGAAAAATGGATTTCTGAAACAGGAGGTGGCAGATGTGCAGCTTGATAAAACAGCAAAATCCTTCTCCCGCTCCCCACCATGAGAGAGCCCTGGGTGCATGGTTGGTTTGCTGGATCGGTTATTTGGTGGACCCTCACGCGACCCTGCCTGCCATCTGCCGGGGAGGAAACTGCAGATGACAGAGGCGTATGGTGGGGAAGCAGGTGATGGTTGGGACCTATGGGATCGAGGAGGAGCCAGGCTCTGCCGTTAGCCTGGGAGACGGGAGGACAAGGTGGGAGTGTGTGGCAAGCATGACAAATCTAGGAGTAGTTGGTGAGTTGGTTTGACCAGAACCTGGAGAAGGGGAATGAGCCTCCGTTCCCCCCCAGGCCTGGGAGGTAAGCAGCTTGGTCCTTCTCCATGTACGTGTGACATTGGCATCACCCTGCAGGGTCCAGACTTGGAGCCGCTGCCATGGGAAGGTGGCCATTCCCTTGGGTGGACCGCCCCTCCAGCACTCAGTTCTCCCCGTCTCTCTGTTTCAGCCGGAAGGAGCCCCCCGTGCATACACCTACAGTGCTTTCTTCTGTCCCAACGGTGAGTCCCTGCACCCACCCTGCTGAGGACTTTGGCCCTTACCCCCACACTGTCACAGCTCTCCCACTGCGAAGTGGATGCCTGCCCTTCCTGGGATGCCTGCCCTTCCTGGGCTCAGAAGACACAGCAACGGAAAACTGAGATGTCCGGGCTGGTGACAACCATGAGCCAGAGTGAGGGCCGGGCATCTGCCATGCAGGAAGGAAGTGCCCACGAATGTAGACTGGAGGCGTCAATGAGAAGAGAGACCGTGGGCATGAATAGAGCTGTCCGCAGGGCCCTGGGGTGAGGAGCCTAGGATCCAGGGAAGGGAGGTCTTAGAGTCACGTCAGGGGAAAGCTGTGGGAAGAAGGCTGATCCAGAATCCTGGGCCCATAGAGAAGATAGGAAATTAAAGCGGGTTCCAGAAGGTGTGGGATTCGGGGTCTGCCTCAATCCCCTGAAATCGACATTATACTTGCATATGATCCATGAAAAGGAAATGGGTACAGAGTGCCCAGTGGATGCCTCTACCTTGGTGGGGTCAGGGAAATGCTAAGCAGAATGTCTGCCCTCTCCCTGTCTGGTCCCTCCCAGAGGAACCATTTAGCTTGAAGCTCAGGCCTGGCTTGTCACTGGGCAGTCACCCAGCAGGCTTTGGCAGGTGGTGGAGCTGAGGATCCGAGCTGGAGTCTCTGGGGCTTGCCATTGCCAAGGCATTCAGCATGACAGGTGCCGTAACCCACACAGACCACTCTGGACACAGTCTTCCTCTTGACATGTTTCCCCTTTTTTTGTATTAAATAGCAGTATGGTACATATATGCTCAAATGATTTTTGACAGGGATACAAAAGCAATTCAGTGAAGGAAGGAGAGCCTTTTCCACAAACAGTGCTGGAGTAATTGGACACCTATTGGCAAAAGCATGAACTTTGACCTAAAGATCCCACTTTATACAGGAATTAACTCAAATGGATTGTGGACTTACATGTCAAACTATAAAATTTTTAGGAAAAAATTTGGGAGAAAAATCTTTGGGTTCTAGGGCTAAGTGAAGAGTTTTTAGATACGATACCAAAAAGCATGACCCATAAAAGGAAACTGATGAATGAACCTTATCAAAATTAAAAACTGCTTTGCAAGGGGCGCCTGGGTGGCTCAGTCGGTTAAGTGTCTGACTCTTGATCTCAGTGTCTTGAGTTCAAACCCCATGTCGGGCTCCATGCTGGGTGTGGAGCCTACTTAAAAGGAAAAAAAAAAACTGCTTTGCAAAAGATGCTGTTAAGAGGAAGAAATACAAGCTACAGACTGGGAGAAAATCTTTCCAAACCCAGATCTGACAAAGGACTAGTATCTCGAATATATAAAGAGCTCTCAAAATTCAACAATAAATAAAACAATCCAATTAGAAAGTGGGGAAAAAGAGGGGTACCTGGTTGGCTCAGTCAGTGGAGCATGCAACTCTTAATCTTGGGGTTGTGAGTTCGAGCCCCATGTTGGGTGTGGAGATTACTTAAAAATAAAATCTTAAAAAAAATGTGGGAGAAAGAAAGAAACAGTTCACCAAAGAAGATACACAGGTGGCAAATAAGCGCATGCAAAGGTGTTCAACATCATTGACCATTAGCAAAATGCAAAATAAAGCACTGTGAGTTATCAATGCCTACTTACCAGTATGACTAAAATTTAAAAAAAAAAAAAGTCACCACAATAAAAGATGGCCAGGATGTGGAGAAAAGGGATCATTCATACATAGCTGGTGGGAATTGTAAAATGGTATGGCCACTGTTGGTAGTTTCTTACAAAGCTACACACGTTCCAAAGAAATTGCACTACGAGGCATTTATCCCAGAGAAATGAAGATTTCTGTTTACACAAAAACCCATACACAGACATTCATATCAGCTTTATTTGTAATAGCCCCAAACTGGAAACAGCCTAGGTGTCCTTCAGTGGATGAGTGGTTATACAAATTATGGTACATTCATACCTTGGAATGCTATTCATTGGTAAAAAGGGACAAACTATTGATATATGGAGCAACTTGGATGAAGGGGATTGAGTGAAAAAAACTCAATCCCAAAGGGTCCATAAATGATACCATTTATGGCATTTTTGAAATGACAAAATTTTAGAAATGGAGATCATATTAGTCATTGCTGAGATGGGGAAGAAGGGTGTGAATATGGTGATAAGGGGCCATAGGAGGGATCCTGTACAAATAAAATTGGGGAAATCTGAATAAGATTAATGGATTATATCGATGTCAATTTCCCAATTGTGATACTGTAGTAGAATTTTGAGAGATACCACTGGGGGAAACTGGGTCAACAGGATACAGGATCTTTCCATACTGTTTCTTACAGTTGTCTGTGAATCTATAATTATCTTAGTAAAATTTAAATTAAAAACATTTTTTAAAGTGAAACATGTGGGGCACCTGGGTGACTCAGTCGGTTAAGCGTCCAACTCTTGATTTTGGCTCAGGTCACGATCTCAGGGTCGTGAGATCAAGCCTCGGGATTTTCTCTCCCCATATGCCCCTCCCCACTCCCCTCTCTCTCTAAAAAAAAAAAAAGTGATACATGTGTACAAATACTGTATGAATGCACTTGTATCAGGTACTTAGAGAAGTCAAAATCATAGAGACAGAAAGTAGAACGGTAGGAGCCAGGGTCTGTGGGGAGGGGTTGGTGACTTAGTGTTTAATGGGGATAGAGTTTCAGTTTTGCAAGATGAAAGGAGTTCTGGAGGTGGACAGTGCTGACGTTTGCACAATATGACTATTTGATACCACTGAACTGTACACTTAAAAATGGTTAAGATGGCAAACTTTACATTTTGTGTATTTTACCACAATAAAAAAAAATGGAGAAAAGAAAAAGCAATACCTATGTATTACAGGGAACTTAGAAAGAAGGAAAAAATATCTCCTCTGGCTCGCATCCATAGATGACCTCTTCTGACATTTTGTTGTATTTGGTTTTGTAGGATTGATTGTTGTTTGTTTTAACATAGTTGTAACTCATGAGCTATACAATTTTGTGTTCTGCCTTGCTCATTTAACACATCCTGAGCCCTTTTCCTTGTTATTGTAAAGTCTTTATAAACAGCATTTCAAAACAGCTTCAGTATGTTCTATCAAACGACTGTTCCCGGGGCGCCTGGGTGGCTCAGTCAGTTAAGCGTCTGCCTTCAACTCAGGTCACGATCCCAGGGTCCTGGGATCAAGTCCCGCATCAGGCTCCCTGCTCAGTGGGGAGCCTGCTTCTCCCTCTGCCTGCCGCTCCCCACTGCTTGTGCTCTCTCTCTCTCTCTCTGTCAAATAAATAAATAAAAATCTTAAAACAAATAACAATAACAAAAAATGGCTGCTCCATAATTTGATCATGATGGAATGTTTTGAAACATTGTTGGGCACTTATGTATGGTTTCTATTTTTACATCACAATTTATGTTAGGCTGAATATATATTTGTATTCAAAGTAGAATCGGCAGTGTTTATAACATGTTTATGGAGGTATAATTGACTATAATAACTCACACGTACTTTAAGTGTACAGTTTGGTAAGTGTTGACAGCCTAGGTGTCACATCTGTGAAACCATCACAACTAAGTTAATGAGGATTTCCCCTAAACCCAAAAGTCATGCTCCCGGTAACTACTCACCCCTGCCTACTCTTGTCACTAGGGAACTACTCACCTTCCTGTCAGTCTCTATAGATTGCTTTGCTCTTTCTAGACTTTTATATAAATGGAATCATATAAAATGTACTCTTTTTATCTGGTTTCTTTCAGCATAAAAATTTTGAGATGCATCCATGTTGTGTGTGTCAATAATTCAGTCATTTTAAGGCTGAGTGGGACTCCATTGAACGGATGCATTGTACTTTGTTTATTCATTGACCTGTTCGTGGACATTTGAGTTATTTCCAGTTTGGAGCTATTTCCAATAAAGCTGCTATGAATATTCATGGACAAGTCTTTATATGGGTAATATATTTTCCTTTCTCTTGAATCAGTACCTATGAGTGGAATAGCAAAATCATACAGTAGGTATGCCTCCAACCTTTTAAGAAACGGTCGCACAGTTTTCCAAAGTGGTAGTGCCATTTTGCATTCCCAGCAGCAGGGGGTGAGAGTCACATCCTCGCTCTCCTCACCCACACTTGGGGTTGTACGTCTGATTAATTTCAGCCATTCTTTTTTTTTTTTTTTTAAGATTTTATTTATTTGACAGAGACACAACGAGAGAGGGAACACAAGCAGGGGGAGTGGGAGAGGGAGAAGCAGGCTTCCCGTGGCACAGGGAGCCCGATGCGGGGCTCGATCCCAGGACCCCGGGATCATGACCTGAGCCGAAGGCAGATGCTTAACGACTGAGCCACACAGGCGCCCCTCAGCCATTCCAATAGGTGTCTGATGGTATCTCATTGTGGTTTTAATGTGTATTTCCATCATTCAAGCATCTCTTCATGTGCCTATTTACTACTGGTATATTTTTTTCGGTGAAGTGCCTGTTCAGTTCTTTTAACATTTATTTTAAATTGAGTTTTGGAAATTTTAAAAAATATATTCTGGATACAAGTCCTTTCCCAGGTAAATGCTTCACAAAGACATTTCTCCCAGTGTGTGGCTTGTCTTTTCTTTCTCTTAATAGTGTCTTTCAAAGAGCAGAAGTTTCCCATGTCGATGTGGTACAGTAGATCAATCTTTCCTTTTATGGATTATGCTTTTGTTGTATCTAAGAAATCTTCTCCAAATCCTACCTTTTCTCCTCAGAGTTTGTAGTATTAGGTTGTACGCTTATAAAATGGCTATGAACCATTTCGAGTTGGTGTTTGGAGACCATGCAAAGTGTGGTTTGGAGTTCCCCTTTTCTCCTTCCGGGTAACTAGCTGTTCCAGCACCATTGGGTGAGACGATTTTCGCTGTTGAATTGCCTTCACACCTTTGTTGCAAATCAGTTGTTCATACACATGTGGGTCCCTTTCTGGACTCCCTACTCTGTTCTGTTGAGCACCTGCCTGTGTTGACATCAGTACCGCACTGTTGTGATTCCTACAGCTTTTGATTAAGTCTCGATGTCAGAGGTGTGAGTCCTTTGACTTGGTTCTTTATCAAAGTTGTTTTGGCTCTTCTGGATTCTTGATGTTTCTCTATAAATTGTGGAATCAGTTTTGTAATTTCCCCCAAAAGACCCTGCTGTGTTTTGATTGGGATTGCAGCAAATCTGAACATCCGTTTGGGGAATAATGAATGTATTTGCCATATTGTCTTCTGACCCACGGACACGGTCTAGCTCTCCACCGATCTGGGTCTTCATTAGTTTCAAGAATTTTTACAGTCTCCTGTGTACAGGTCTTTGCACATATTCTGTAGGATTTATCCCTGTGAGCATTTTATCTTTTGTGTGCTCTTGGCAGAGCTGCCATTAAGCCAGCTCTGTTTGCTGTCCCCCCTTGGTCCTGATTCTAAGCTCTGGGCACAGGCAGGGAGAGGCAGGATGCCTTCAGGGGTGCCCTCAACCCCCTCTCTCCTTCCCTCCATCCAGAGAGAGTCCACATCTCCACACCCAACAAGTACGAGTTCCAGTATGTGCCGCGGCCGCTGTGTCTCACCCGTTTTGATGTGGCTGTGCGAGCCCACAATGATGCCCGAGTGGCCTTGTCCCCCGGGCCCCAGGACGCAGCAGGCATGATAGAGATCGTCCTGGGGGGGCACCAGAACACCAGGTCCTGGATCTCCACCAGCAAAATGGGCGACCCTGTGGCCAGCACACACACGGCAAAGATCCTCTCCTGGGATGAATTCAGAACATTCTGGATCAGCTGGCATGGCGGGTTCATCCAGGCATGGCCGGGCTGACTGGGGTGGGCATGGGAACCTCATGCTTCTGGGCATTTGCTACCTCCTGATCTGTGTCCAGCTCTGACAGGGGGCAGGGAGGAGGGAGGGTAAACACAGGGCACTATCTCAGGCTGCTCGCAGTCTGCCTGGAGTCACTTACAGGGGTGTAGGGATCTGAGAGCTGAGTGATGGTGGGTAGTCATGGAGAAGGAAGATGGATATAAGTAGGTGAAATGTGGGCTGATGAATTTTAGGGACCAGGCAAAGGGGACATAGAAAAGGAGCAGCTAATACAGCATTCTAGAGGAGGGACATAGCCAAATGGGGTTTTGAAGCATGAATAGGAGTTCACCAGGCAAACTGGGGAGTGGAGGATGTTCCAGGCAGAGGGAATAGCATTTGCAAAGGCCCAGAGACTCCCAGGAGCCTGATGACTTCGGAATCTGTAGATGCCACACTTGTGTCTCTGTTGGCCATTGAAGGGGGTGAGACCTTTAGTTTCTCTGTCTGTGACCCCAGTAGCCAGTGTCCCTGCTGCCTGAGCACCACTGTGTGCTTCCTTCCAGCCTCCTCCAGCATCCTTGGCCTCTTTTTCCAGGTTGGCCATGGTCCAGAGCCTTCCAATGAGTCTGTCATCATGGCCTGGACCCTCCCCAGGCCACCAGAGGTCCGATTCATCGGCTTCTCCACTGGCTGGGGCTCGGTGGGTGAGTTCCGCATCTGGAAGAAGGTGGAGGTGGACGAGAGCTACAGTGAGGCCTTTACCCTGGGAGTCCCGCACAGCGCCATCCCTGGGTCTGAGCGGGCAGTGGCCTCTGTCATAGGTGCGTCTGCCTTGTAGCCTGGCCCAGGGAGAATGGGGGCAAGGACTCAGGCCAGGGGGCAAGGTGTCCACTCCAGACTCGGTTTCACATCAGCCGCTACTGGGGATCTGTTTCTCCGGGGATTCCAGCCCCATACCCACTCAAGCAGCTTCTGGTGACTTCTCTGTACTGGGGCAGACCCAGAGATGACCCCAACCCTGTCTTTGAGGCATTTCCAGTCTGCCCGAGGCGGGTCCAGACCCAGCCCGTCCAAGCCCTGTGTGAGGCAACCCCAAGGGGCAGGTGGTCAATTCTGTGAGAGCAGTGAGTTTGGGGTGATGTGCAAGAAGGCAGAAAGTCTGGGTGAAGTCAGCGAGGTGCAGGGTGGAAGGTGGGGGTCCTGGTGAAAGGAGCAGACATTCAGAGTGTTTGCTAAGCAGGAGTAAGTGGCTGTGACTGGGGGTCTGTAGGATGTGGGTTGTCTCCTGTAGCCCAGGTACAGGATTGGCAAGTGGTGACTGTGTGGTCAACATGGTGTTGGGTGTTGGAAGGGTGGGGAAGAGGGGAAGAGGCCCAGAGGGGCACACAGGCCTGAATGCAGGGGTCTTGGGTCTCTCTGACATCAGAGGACAGAAGCCCTGGGGCCCAGACAGGTTGGTGGTTGTAGCCAGATCAGAGGATGTGGGAGTTTGCAATTTCTGAGGCAGGAGATCAAGTGAGAGATGGCCCTAGGGGCGAGTGGCCTGGGTAGCGGCATAGGGGAGCAAGCAGATGGGCAGGGATGGAGACGGGGGCGAAGGCTGGGACCTCTGTGCCAGTGCCTTCAGCACAGTGGGATGGAAGGTGGAGAAGCTGGGAAGCCCAGAGGAGGGTGATGAGAAAGTAGGCAGGCTCTGCCATGGATGGAGGCTACAGGAGCAGTGGCAGCCTCGGTGGGGCAGGAGGAAAGGCCAAGGAAGGAAGGGAAGTGTGATCAGGGAACAGCAGGAGTTCTGGAGGGCCCATCAGCCCTGTGTGATGCAGAGAAGCCAAGAAGAGGAATGCAGAGTGCTGAAGGGAGGAAAACACAGGAGAAATCGAAAAGAAAAAAAGAACTGAAAAATATACCAACTATGTCATGTGTGTATGGAAACTTAAAAAAAAACTAAGTACTCATGATTGAAGAGAAAATTACATTTCCTACTGGAAATTAGAAAAAATATTTAAAATGGAACCATAACGGCTGGATTGATCTATCAGCATTTGTGGGATGCAACCAAAGTTGTAAGAGGAAAATGTATAGCTTTAAATGCACCTGTTTTAAAAGCCACAAAGAAATGAGCATTCAGCAAAATGAAGAGGTAGAGAAAGAACACCGAGTAGAGACCAGAGAACACAGAGGGAGGTGTGTAGGAGAGTTCCAGCGGGTGGCCACCAAAGCCAGGGCCCCTGGTGGGCTAAGTGGGCATGGGATGCAGTCGGGTCCCGAAGGGCAGTCAGAGGGTGGGTGGCCGGTGTTAGGCCATAGGCTGCGCTGGCGAAGGCTATCCCTAGGACAGCCAGGGCACCATTTGAGGCCGGCCTGCAGCCCAGCCCTCATTTCCTCCCCACCAGGAGACGTCATGGGACCAACCCTGAACCACCTCAGCAACCTCCTGCGGCTGCCCTTTGGCTGTGGAGAGCAAAACATGATCCACTTTGCACCCAACATCTTTGTCCTGAAGTATCTGCAAAAAACCCAGCAGCTCAGCCCCGAGGTGGAGCGAGAGACAACAGACTACCTGGTACAAGGTACCGGGGCTGGGGGGGGTGGGGTGCTGCCCAGGGAGAGGGCATGGGGAGGGAGGCAGCCCATGTGCCTGGTATAGCAGATGTGGAGGAAGGGACCCAAGTGGATGAAAGGGGCCACTCGGGGTGGCCCATCTGGTCACTGTCAGCAGGAGCCAAGTGTCTGTACCAGTTAGGACATGGCTCTGAATGCTGGGAATCAGCTATGGGGAGAGGAATGGCATCTTCTAAAAATGTAGATTTTTTTTTTAACAAGAAGAGCAATATAGGGTGCTTGGGTGGCTCAGTTGTTTAAGCGTCTGCCTTCGGCTCAGGTCATGATCCTGGGGTCCTGGGATCGAGCCCCGCATCGGGCTCCCTGCTCAGCAGGGAGCCTGCTTCTCCCTCTCCCTCTGCTGCTCCCCCTGCTTGTGCTTGCTCTCTCTGTCAAATAAATAAATAAATAATCTTTAAAAAAAGCAATATAATAGCATTATAAAAAAAACATTTAGAGAAGAAAAATAATTCCCTATAATCCCCCCATCCATGTTGGCTCTGCATTTACGCTCTCCAGCAACACAGGTTAACGTGGTCGCTCTTGGTGCCTCGTAATGTGGCATCCTTCAGTGTGTCCCAGCCACACGCTGTGTGTATGTGATTTGTCCCCCGGGCTGTGTGGAGCCAAGGTCTGTTCACCGCCCCCTCCTCCCCCCTCTGCGGCGGGACCAGGGGCGGCGTGTCTTATGATGGGCACTGGAGCAGCGTCACATTCAGGGCTTTTAGAATAACTGGTCGCCCTGAGGCATCCTGTCCACGTGCTTGGTGAAAACATCTGAATTTCTGTGGCACGGGTGCCTGGAAGTAAAATTGCTGGGTCTCGGGATGTGCTCGTAGTCATTTTCCAGGCTACACTCTTTGTCCATCACTTACATTTATGGAATACAACGTACTAAACTCTTCTCTTGGACATGGCGGGGTTATTTCCGGTTTTTTCCTCCCTACATAATGCAGCATTGAATATCTTCAGAAATAAACAATGCAGCACTGAACATCTTCAGAAATAAATAAGACAGCACGGAACAGCCTCAGAAATCACGCAGCACTGAATATCTTCCATCACCAGGAATCAGATCCTTAGGAAAGGGTACAGCTCCGTGTGTGGAGGGTAGGACCTCCGAGTGCCCTGACCCACCCCCTCTGCATGTCTTGGCCCCACAGGGGGGTCACGGGGAAGTCTGTAGCCTCACCTCTGTCATAGGCACCTGCTGTGTGTCCTCAGGTAGGGCCTGTTCTCAGTGCCTCAGTTTCCTATCTGTGTAGCAAGGGAGTTAAGTCAGTTGATGCCAAGGTCCTGAGGCCTCCTGAGGTGTGCTTCTGGCCTTGGGCTGGAGCTGGAGTGAAGGGGAGGAAGGCGAGGGGTTGACCCAGCTGTGAAGCTGGCGTTCACAGCGGGCAGGTACGTGTACCTCCACCTGTGCTGCCCCAAGTTGCCCTCCCAGCAACCCCAGACTAATGGTCCTCATTTCCCACATGAGCCACCTGAGGCTCCTCAAAGCAGCCAGCCTGAGACCATGCAGGGCGGTGGGGGCTTCTGAGACCCCAGGCTCGTCTGGATTGGATTGGCTGGCCAGGGCACTAGGTCCCAGCCAGAGTGAGAGGAGAGCGCATAGGCACCACCTTGGAAATTTCTGCCTTCAAGAAGGACCGGCGTGTGCCCGGCTCAGAGGATGTCAGGTCCCTCGCAGATGGGGAAACTGAGGCATGGGAGTGCCTTGATTCCTGAGGCGAGTCTGGAGTTCCTGCTTCCTGGCCTGTCAGGGTTCCCTGTAGAAGATCTCCAAAAGCAGTCCTGATGATCCAGAACCATCTGTTCTCAATAGGAAAAGGAAAGTGCAAGAGCTTATGGTGAGCGTGGAAACTCTTGAATGGAAAGGCAAAGTCAGGGGTTGCCACGGGCTGAAAATCTGGCTTGATAAAGGCTGACCAGAGACTGCCGGGAACCCCAAGAAGCCCACTCGGTCTGTGGCTGGGGACGCTCAGGTCGCTGAACCCATCTGGGCTCAGGCCTCAAACACCACCCCCAGTCTGATGATCCCTAGTCATCAACGGCAGCCGGGAGCTCCCCTGAGCAGCCAGACCCCGTGCCCTTCAGCCAGTGGGCATTCCAGACTCTACAAGCTTCCCATCAAGCCCCCTCCCCCAGTTTTCTGCTTGGCTTGCTGGTGTTCGTTTCCTGGGGCCGCCGTCACAGGTGCAGGCTCCCTGGAGTGCGCTTTGCAGACAGGGCATTTCTTTGTCCTGTGTTTGTGTCTCTTTCTGCATCTCTTCTCTTCTGAGGACACCAGTCATTGGATCTAGGTCCTACCTTACTCCAGGACGATCTCATCTGGAGATCTTCAGCATGATCACAACTGCAAAGACCCTGCTTCCCCCATAAGATCCCATTTTGGGTTCCTCTCCGGACCCTACAGACCACCCACTACGTATGTCCCCTCACAGCCCTCCCTGGCTCGCCTGGCCCATGCCCCCCTGCTGCCCTCACAATAAAGCCAAACACCCAGTGTGGCCCAAGTGGCCGCCTCACCTCCCTCCCCTGCCCCCTTGCTCTTCTGCTCTGGCTCTTCTGTTCTCTGAGCACACCAGGCTCTCGTGGACTAGTCCCCACCCCTGGGGACAGAGGGTGCTGCCTCGAGATGGTGCAGGTCCCTGACCACCGAGGCATGACTGAGGGCCTGTGTGTGACCAGGTGTGACAGACAGATGATGTCAGGAAATGAGAGGAACAAGGTAGAGGTTTCAGCCACACCCGTGGTGTGGAGCCCTTTCAAGGTCTCCAGGGGTGGGTGTGGGTCAGTTTCCAGACTCCAGATGTGGGTGGGGGGCGGTTTCGGCGACCCTGGATATGAGTGTTGCATCATGGGGGGGTCGCAGGGACGTTCCCAGGACGCTGACCCCTGCGCTTGCTCTGCAGGCTACCAGCGGCAGCTGACGTACAGGCACCAGGACGGCTCCTACAGTGCATTCGGGGAGCGGGACGCGTCAGGGAGCATGTGGTGAGTCCCCACCTCGGGGCCACGACCACGGGGGCTCTCCCACCCAAAGCCGCAGCCCCCCACGCCGCACCGAATGGCCAGGACGCTCGGAGCCAGATCCCCAGGGTGACAGAGACAGCCATGGTCCCGGCCCCCCTGGCGTTCAGAGGGCTGGATGTGGGCAGCTTGTTGGGCCCTGGGTGTGGCGATGGGGGTGGTGGCGGCAGTGGCAGTGACAGTGACTATTTCTCATAGTTAGTCTTTCTGCTGCTGTTGCCACACTGCCCAGAACGGAGCCCTTGCTCTCCAGCCTCTCAGGAGCAGGTCCTGGGTGCTCTGGGGCCTCTTCAGAGCCCACTGGACCCCGAAACAGGGGTGACCCTGAGTAGGAGGGGACGGGAGAGGCCATTACCACCACCGCGAGGCCGAGGTCGGGGGAGCGTTGTGGCCAGAGCAGCCTGGAGTCTGGTTTCCCTTGCAAGCGGCTCCCTTTGGCTTTCGGGGCGACCGGGCCAGGAGGGCCCGGCGTGGGGCTGTGCACCCCTGGGTCTTATTCCGCGGGAGCCTCAGAGCAGGGCAGTTTGCGTGATTGTGGATTTGCCATATCCACCTTGGGGTTTGCAGGGACCGTGGGGCACCCCAACTCCCGTCCCCAGATGGGGTTTCTCTCCCCGTGCGCAGGGGGCCATGGGCCTGAGAACTGCCCTCTCTGTCCTGAGGCTGACCCAGAGTGTCTACCGCACAGCAGCAGCGCCAGGGCCCGCGGGCGCAGCGACACAGCTGGCTGAGGGTCCCCCCCCCGCCCCCGCGCCGTGTGCAGTGTTGCTTACTTGGCTCCAGAGGGCCGACCTGCCCAGAGAGAGTGTGGGGATGCCACAGTGCCCAGCACACGGGCACCGCGTGGCCCCGCGGCCCGGCTACCTGCGCACGCACACGGCATTGGGCCCCTCCCTCTGGGGCGTGGCCGGGCTGATGGAGGTGCCCCAAAGGCAGGAGAAAGGATGGGTTTGGGGGTCCGGGAGGGAGAGTGGCCGGGACAAGCAGACTCCTGGGATGGGTGCATGCAGCCGTGGGATTATGGGCTATTTCACATTTTGGCGATTCACCGAAACAGAGCCTTGATTTTCTTTCTCTTCTTTCTGTGTGTGTGTGGTAAAGTACGCATAACATACAATTTATCATCTTCACCATTTTTAAGTGTCCAGTCCAGTGGCATTCAGTATAATCACGCTGTTGGGCAGCTATCACCGCCGTCCGTCCCCAGAACTCTTTTAAATTTTGTAAATCTGAAACTCTGTGTCTATTACACACGGACTCCGCCCCCCAGCCCCCTGGCACCCCCATTCTAGTTTCTGTCCCTGTGAATTTGGTCCCTCTTGGGACCTCACGTGAGTGCGATCATAGCTTCCTTTTCTGCGTGGCTTGCTTCACGGCTCAGAGTGTGCTCGAGGTTCGCGCCGTGCTGGAGCAGGGGTCAGTGTTGCTCCCCCTTAAGGCCGAATAACATCCCGGTGTGTGGAGGCACCCCGTTTTGTGAATCTCTTCATCAGTCCAGACACTCGGGTCATCCCATGTTTCAGCTGCTGTGATAGCGGTGAACACGGGTGTACAAATATCTCTTCGCGACCCTGCTTCCGTTTCCCAAGGGGATGTTCCCAGGAGTGGAATTGCGGGATCCCATGGGAACTCGACCTCTAACTTGGCCAGGAACCGCGCGTCTGGGTTTTTATAGCTGCTGCGCGGGTTTACACTCCCACAGCAGCGCACAGGGGCTCCCGGGTCTCTGCCGCCTCGCCGCAATTGTTGGTTTCGGCCGCTTGGACAGTAGCCGCCTGGTGGGTGTGGGTGGGGGAGCCACTTGACCTCGAAGAGGGGGGCCTGCTCTTCCATCTGTTGCTCGTCCCTCTCGGCTCCTTGCCTTCCATCCAGTGGTTCTCCTGCGTTGATTTTTCACCCCCTCGTTCATCCCTTGGGCCCATCAACTCTCACTCAGGTGCACCTTGATGCAGCAGGGAGGGGGCAGGGTGGACAAGGCACAGGTTGCAAAGCCAAGGATGGACACCTGTGACACAGGTGGGCTGTGGGGAGGCCAGTTGGGGGTCCTGGGCGTCCAGAGACACCCATCTCAGAGTGGGGGCACCCAAGAAGCTTCCTCTGGGGAGAGACACGTGGGTGGAGCGTTGAGAGACAAGCAGTACCTCATTCTGTGTAGAAAGGACGGAAACACGACATGCCCAGTGCCTGGATGGGGTAGCCGAGGTAGTGGGTTGGTGGAAGGTTTTCCACTGCAAGCAACAGAAATCTGGCTGAAAGGCAATTCTAAATGTCAGTTCACACCACAGGGCTGTGGCGGCTACAGGATGGGCCAGTCTGGCAGCCCGCAATGCATTGCCCCCCAACCCCCACCCGCCAGGTTCTTTCCTCTGGTCCCTTGTGGGCTCTCAGCATGGTGGCTCCTCCCCTCATGTGGCAAAATTGCAACAGCTGCTCCCAGCATCACCTCATGTGCCCATTCAAAAGTCATTCTCAGGCCCAAGGACTGAAATGCCCCTAACTGTGGCCGGCTAGAGCCATAGAGGGGGCCAGGCATCTAAGATATCTGGCGGCAGGTTCCCGAGAAAGACTGGAGATCTCTCTGCAAGGCTGGGGATCCCTTGGGGATTGGTGGTGGAGGGGCAATAAGGAAGGTCTTCTGCACGTGGCAGGGGGAGGCAGGGCTGAACCAGCTCACAGGAAGGCCTTGAGCGCCAGGGTGGGAGGGTCCGTGCAGGGAGGCTGGCCTCTGTCATTGGGTCCTGCTGGGTGCCCACACACTTCCTGGAGCGCTCACAGCAGCCCTGCGAGGGCACGCTGGCCCCTCCCATGTTACAGGTGAGGAAGCAGAGACCCAGGGCCGTGTGGGGAGCATGCACAGTTCCTCAGGGGGCACACGGGAGGTGACCTTCTCTGCACAACCGCCCCCAGCCCATGGCCCTCCCAGCCCCTGCCTCATCCTATTTCAGGCTCACGGCCTTTGTCCTGAAGTCCTTTGCCCAGGCGCGCAGCTTCATCTTCATCGACCCCGAGGAGCTGGCGGCTGCCAAGGGCTGGATCGTCCGGCAGCAGCAGGTGGACGGCTCCTTCCCGGCCGTGGGCAGGATCCTGAACAAGGACATCCAGGTGAGCGGCCGCTCGGCTCCCTTCTGGCACCTTAGCCCTGCCCCGCCTGCTCCCTGCTGCTATCTGGGGCCAGTAAGGGGTCGGGGGCGGTCCCCTCCGGCTCAGGGTGAGGCTTGAGAGTCCTCTTGCAGGGTGGGATCCACGGCACAGTCCCGCTGACGGCCTACGTGGTGGCTGCACTCCTGGAGACGGGCACGGCCTCGGAGGTGAGCACAGGGTGGCCTAGGGAGTGGTGGGTGGCTTTCCCCTGCAGGCCAGGCCAGCCATCCTCTGGCAGGCTTTATTTCTTCCTTGATGCCCTCCTTCCACTCTTTCTCATGCTTTTCAGTGGTCCCAGGATGTCCACCTTCTTGTAGCCTGAGCAGAGGATTGAGCGATTCCTGTGATAATTGTGGGGGGCCTAAGGGAGCTGTATCCTGAGATCTCCCAGGACTATCTGATGCCCCCAGTCCCTGTTTGGGGAATCATTTGGGGCTAGAGCAGGTTCCTGGCTGGTCAGGGAGTCCTATGCAAAAACTTGGGAAAGTTTTGGGGAGAAGGGTCTAGAACCTTCATTTACAGTTGGTACTAGAACCAGTCAAGGTTGAGGTGTCCCGGGGGACTCGGGAGCAATTGTTGCTTTTGTGAAACAGGAGTGGGGGAAGCACGTTCCCTGCAGTGAGAGTGTCCATAGTGGATCTCCGCCCCGGGGGTAGGGACCCCACCATACCTAACATCTGTGTCTGTTCTACATTCTCCGATGATGAACTGTGAGTTATCTTAACAGTGTGGCTCCATCAGTGCCCACATTGGTCATTTGCTAAATTCATTAATGCTTCTAATCACTCATTTTTTCCCACTTAACCAATATTACTGGGCAGCTTCTCTGAATCAAGCTGTCACTGGATAGTGGACTCAGTTTCTGTGCTCCAGTGGCTCACATTGGGGTTGGGAGGGGTGAAGTATGATCAGGGTTGGTGGGCTTCCTGGAGGAGGTGACCACTGAGGTGAGGCCTAGAGGATGAGGTGGGCCTGGGCAGGGGTTCTTAGAAGCCAGCCTGGTGATAGGGTGGGACAGGGTGGGTGGGACAGGGTGGTCAGGGCTCTGCCGACTTCCCCCAGAACGTCTCTGAGTTGATCTGCTGTGCTCAGACCTCATTTGGAAAAAGTTGGCACCAACATAAAGAAAGGGGACGGGGTTCTGAAACCCAGGTCTGCAGGCTGTGGGAGCCCCAGAGGGAGGCAAAATGAGAGTCTGTGAGCCATCCAGCGCTCTCCCTAGGCATGTGGGTGGGCAGGTGGGTGGGGGAGCAGAGCAGCCTCCCAGCGCTCCACTCCTCACCGAACCCCACCCTGCAGGAGGAGAGGAGCGCCATTGCCAGAGCGCAGCACTTCCTGGAGTCCAGTGCACCCCTGGCCGCGGACCCCTACAGCAGCGCCCTGACCACCTACGCGCTGACCCTGCTCCGCAGCCTGGCAGCCCCTGCAGCGCTCCGGAAGCTCCGCAGCCTGGCCATCACGCAGGGTAGGGGGCCCCCACAGTGCACCCCAGTAGACAGCTCATGAACACATGCTTGGCATGTGTTTGCTCGCTCTGTTTTGTTTGTTACTCATTGTCGCATCTCCTAGTGGCTCCATTTGAAGTGGCTTGAGCCCGAGGGTCATTTTTCTCCCTTGTGAAATAGGGGGTAGCAACCCCTGCCCCAGGGAGGGCCCCCCACCCTCCATCGCTGGGTGAGCCTTGCAAAGCCTTTTCCATCTTCAGGATGTGGGTCTCCTCATCGACAAAATGACTACCCACTATGTTTGGGGAGCCCCGGTCGCAGAGACTTCTCAGACTGAGCCCCCTCCCCTCCCACCTCCAGCCCTCATCGCAGCCCCCACTCCCCACCTTCCCCAGCAGCTTCTCAGCTCATGATGTCACCTGAAGAATGCTTTCATTGCTAGGAAGAAAAGAAAAAAATTAAGCAAAATTCTAAAACCACCCAGTTGGATGACCATGTCTAGGAGTACCTGCTTGGGCAGGGAGTGCCAATTTCTCTGTAGTCTGAGAGCTTTTTGCACCTCACATGAGCTCAGAATCCTCGGAGCCTTTGCAAGTAGCGAGTGGCTTCCTCACTCCTAAGTGGGGACGGCTGGAGCCCCATCAGGGCCCCGTCAGGACGGAGGCCGTTGATGTCTACCAGGGGCACCAGAGGGACGGGGTCTGTCACGGAGTTGCAGATCGGAGACAGCCCCAAGGCCCTTCTTGCCCCAGCCCTCTGCCCTGGCACCCTCCTTCCCCTGGGGTTCACCACCCTGGCCCCCCCTCTCCCCCGATGTCTCTTCCTGAGACCATATGCACTGACCCTCCCCACGGGATGCCAGGCCACACACTGAACTGGGTCGTGGCCCCTGACCTGCCCTGGCCCTGCAGATGGGGTCACCCACTGGAGCCTGACGGGTTCCCGGGACGTGGACAAGGATGCATTCCTGAGCTTCAGCGATGGGGTCTCTCGGTCAGGTACTGGCTGGCCCCCTGCTTTGGGTGCTGGGTGCTGGGTCCCAGCATTTGAAGGGTCCCAGCCAGCCTCATCCGTTGCAGTGGTCTCAGCTGAGGTGGAAATGACAGCCTATGCTCTGCTGACCTACACCCTCCTGGGTGATGTGGCCACCGCCCTGCCCGTGGTGAAGTGGCTGTCCCAGCAGCGGAACGCGCTCGGGGGCTTCTCCTCCACTCAGGTGAGTTGAGCAGGGCCAGAGGAAGGGGCTCAGGTCCCAGCCGGGGTCACTGGGGTCCAGGCTCAGGGCTCAGAGCTCGCCAGGAAGCCACCGCCTGCTTCAAGTCCCAGGGTGGCTCCTGGGGGACAAGGAGTCTAGGGGAGGGCAGGGGGTGGAGCCTGAGGGACACACGCACCAGGCTCTGGGACAGGGACGCAGCCTCTGCCTCTGCGGAGATGCCTGCCCGTTCTCGGGGCCCCCAGACCGTGGATGTCTGCACCAGATTCACTCTGCCTCCCAGCCACATGGGTCCCTGGCCTTCAGAGAGGGTCCATGCCTGGTGCCTCTGGTCTGGGCCGGACCTCCCGGGAAGGGGGCAGGGAGCCTGCCGGGGCTTCCAGTGCCTCCTCGTCTATCCCCAGGACACCTGCGTGGCTCTGCAGGCCTTGGCAGAGTATGCCATCTTGTCCTATGCTGGCAGCATCAACCTCACCGTCTCCCTGGCCTCCACCAACTTGGACTACCAGGAGACCTTCGAACTGCACAGGGCCAACCAGAAGGTTCTGCAGACAGCGGCGGTGTGTATTCCTGGACGAGGGCTCGGGGGCCCCTCCCCGCTGCCCACCCACCCTGGTGTGTCTGCGGAGGGCGTCATGGTGTCCTGTCTCTTTCAGATCCCCAGCCTCCCCACGGGGCTGTTTGTGAGCGCCAAGGGTGAAGGCTGCTGCCTGATGCAGGTGGGGCTGCAGGGACATCGGGGGCTCACTGGGGGAGCCCAGAGGGGCAGGCTGCGGGCTGCAAGCTCAACGGTGGGCCAGGCTGAGTGGGGCGGATGTGTGCAGCTGAGAGAGAGACCCTGGGGCAGACCGTCTGCCCCCCGTAATGCAGTCCGCCTGCCCAAGGCAGGTGGCCGTGCCCCCTCTCGGGTGTGGGGGCTCCTCCCAAGAAAATCCATCTGACCCTCAATCCAGTGGTCTCTGACCATAAGCAGATGCCCTCCCCCACCCCCGGAGTTGACCCAGTGCCTCATGTTCATTCTCCCTGCGGCTGCCTGGACCAGGATGCCCTGCCTGGGCGCCCACCCCCAGCCCCTGGACCAGGATGCCTCAGCCTCGCCCTCCCTACAGCCTCTCCGTCACCCTCCCTGAGATTTAGCTGCACTCTGGGCTGGGGCAGGCTGGTCTTGTGGGCTCTGGCTGGAGGTCAGAGCGCAAGTCTGCCTGGAGACCCTGGAAGCCTCGGCTTCCCCATCTCTAAAACGGGAGCCCAGACAACAGTGGCTAGGTGGGAGAGGCCTGGAGGCTGTGGGACCTGGGCTTGACATGTGTGGAAAGGGGATGACGGTCAGACCTACACTCGCTTGGGCCATTGCAGGGCTAAATGAAGTAACCGTAGTCCCCACGTCTGCCGCCGATGCCACTTTTGTCATCGTTCTGGCCATGCCGCTGCCTCTCCCCTCCCCCCACCCCGGGTTCCCTAAGCCTCGGTCCTCCCACACCCCCCAGATTGATGTCACCTACCACGTGCCAGACCCCGTGGCCAAACCAGCCTTCCAGCTGCTTGTGAGCCTCCAGGAGCCGGAGGCTGAGCCGCGGCGGACCCCTGCTTCCGCCTCTTCCGCTGATGATGACGACCCGGCGGCCGACCAGCATCACCAGGAGTACCAGGTGACCCTGGAGGTGTGCACCAGGTAAGGCCACCTCCCTGCTGGCCGACACCCCTGCCTGGGCCTACGAGGAGGGTCATATCAGAGGAGCACGGCCTCCTGGGACCAGGGCACTGAGCAGGTGCTCAGTCTGAGCCTGTGGATTGTGTGGCTGTCAGCTGGAATGCGGGGGCACGCCTCTGGCCCCTGCTGCACTTCCCACTGTGGGGGCGGGCCCAGCTCTGGTGGTTCCTGTTATGGTTGCAAGATACCTCAGCAAGAACCATCGGGGAACTTTGAGGGACAAGGTTCATTACTTACTGCTCCTGGAGGTTACGGGGCACGCCCGGGGCCACACAGTGAGGTCACGGGTAGAGAGAAAGTCTGGACCTAGGTAGGGCTTTGCCTTTTATGGGGGCAGAGGGTGGGGGCAGAGGGTTTCGCCAGTCCCCTCTTACGGGCAAATGTAAAAAGATAAGCACAGGAATGAGGGAGCGGGAAGGGAAAGGCGGGCCGGTTATCTCAGTGACCTGGGGTTTTCTAAAAGGGGAATTTCGTGGGGGGGGGGCGCCTGTCTCCTTGTCGAGCTGTTTATCTGTAGGTGTGTTACACAGTCGGCAGTATGTTGATCCAAGATGGGTATCTTTGAAATGGATGCTTTTGCAATCAAACGCTTACTGTCAGGCACTTAGACTGCAGATGGTTTTTGAAATGAGGAGGGAGATGGAAGCTTCCAGATGGATGCAGCAGACCCCAGTGGTAGGTGAGGCAGGTGGCCCAGGTGGGGACAGCTGTTTGTGACCCCTGCCTGGTGCACCAGACGCAGGCCTCTGGGTTCCCTGACGGCGACCCCAGGACCAGGCCACAGAGGGTCCTCACGGGAGATGCGGGCAGCTGCCCCCACAGGATGCTCATTGCCATGGTGATGGTTTGGGAGCCCAAAGGTGGATGGTTGTCCTGACATCCAAAGCCCATCCTACGCCGCCCTCCTTTGCCATGACCTCCAACCTGCCATTGACTGAGATAGGGGGAGCAGGAAGCTGCTGGGCTGGCCCCAACTCTCTGGCTCCACGAGGCCTGCTGGGGACATTTTTGTTCCTCTCTTAGATGTGTCAGAAAGAACCACTGTGTGCCATCCAGATATGGGCGTGCTCAGGCCGCACCCCCACAGGAAGCCTCCCCACGGGCTGTGGCCGCCATGGCCCTTGGGCCCACAGTCTGCAGGTCCCTCTGTGAAGGTCAGCCACCCTCCTTGTCACCAGCACCCAGCACTTGGGGGGCCTGGCACGGAGCAGGCCCCAGAGGCCAATATGCACACCCCATGTCACAGAAGGGGACACGGAGGGCTGGCCCTGGGGAGTGACTGGGGATTCCTAGTCACCAGGGCTCCCGTGGCCCCATGGGCCTGCTTCCTGTGCTGGGGACGTAGCACAGGGCTCGGGGCAAACACGACCCAGAGTCAGTAGGCCTGGGTCAGGCCCAGAACCCTCAGCAAAGCCCTCTCCTTATGGTCTCAGGGTCTCAGCTGTGAAAATGGGCTCACCGGTGGCCCGGCCAGCTGTGTTTGTACAGATGGGCCACCCAGCCAGGCCCAGGCTGGGTTCCCCCAGGACTTCATTCGTGGGGATTGTGGGTGTCAGAGGGGGCCATGAATTCCGCCATGGGGCTTGAGCTCGAGGGCCTATCTCTCCTCTCATTGGAAGGTGGCTGCATGCAGGGTCCTCCAATATGGCTGTCCTGGAGGTGCCCCTGCTCTCGGGCTTCCGGGTGGACATCGAGAGCCTGGAGCAGGTGAGGTGGCGCCGTCAGGCAGGAGCCAGGCGGGGTCTCTAGCTGACCACCCTGTCCGGGTTGCGAATTCCCAGCCCTTCATAATTTTTTTTTTCTTTCTGGGCAGAGTCGGTGCTTTGGGGCTGGCCACCTGCTGAGAGGCAGGTGGGAAGGGGTGGGATCCAGGGGGTGGAGGAGGAACTCAGCAAATATGGATGTGCTATAGGGACAACGTGGGGTGCCATAGGGTAGCCTCAGCCTTGGTTCCCCAGAAACCTGCCACTGCCCTCAAACTCAAGAGATACCAGTCCCACATCCCCTTTTGTGTGCGGGAGGCACAAAAAGGGGGGTGCTATCTTGCCTGAAGCTGGAGGAGGTCTCCGTCCTCTGGGGAAGGATGGAGAAGGAAAGGCAGGCCGGTCCTGGGCATGGGTGATCAGGGAGGCTGCGCAGAGCACCAGGGTAAGGAGAAGGGCCCGCACAAAGGCCTTGGGTTTATGTATCAAAAATTGTGACTTCCCAGGCTGGATGGTGGCTGAATGTTGCAGCTGAGATAAAAGCAGGTGGCAGGGCTCAACTGGGCACCTCAGGTGCCACAGGGAGGCCTAGCGTAGGGCTGGGGCTGGATCGAGGGAGGCTGTAGTAAGGGAAGGGGAGGGAAGGCAGGAGCTCGGGGGTGGGGCAACCAGCCTCACATACCCTCTCCCGGGTGCTGGGTGGGCTGGCAGGGCCTGGGTAGCCTTGACCGCCATCCCTGGCCCTGGCCCTGGCCCGTGGGGACTTGCTGGGTGACCGCAGGCAAGTCGCCAGCCTCTGGGGCCTTGGCCCAGCTCCCACTGACCAGTGAAGGCCCCGCAGAGACCGGGGAGGAAGCAAGCACTAGGGACAGAGGGGCTGGGTGGATCCTGACCCTCTGGCTTCCTCGTCAGCTGCTCTTTGACAAGCATTTCACGCTGAAGAGGTACGAGGTGGCCGGACGCAGAGTCCTCTTCTACTTTGATGAGGTACTGTCCCTGGGGTGGGGGCGGGGGCAGGGGCAGGGCTGTCAGGGCCCAGGGCGGTTCCTGCTACCATCTCATCATGAAAGAGAAACGGGGACAATCAGCCCAGGCAGAGCCGGTGCAGCTGGTGGCTTAGTGCCCCAGCCAGCTCACCTGGGTGGGAGAAGTTGGGAGGGCATGGAATAGTATTCAGGCACAAAAAGGAATGTGGCGCTGATGCGTGCAGATGAACCTGGAAACCGTGCGGAATGAAAGAAGCCAGATACAAAAGGCTTCATGGTGCATAATCCCATGTATGTGAAATGCCCAGAACAGGTAAATCCATAGAGACGCTGGGCAGATTAGTGGTGGCCACGGGCTGGGGGAGCGGGGGATGGGGCGGGAGTGGGGAGTGAAAGACCAGCAGAGAGATTTTTCCAGGTAGGATGGAAGGACCCACGGGACCGAGTGGAATCATGTTTTTGTGTTCCACACGTCCTGGGTACCCCGAAATCCGCCAGTTCTGGGCCCCAGGCTTTGAGGCCTAGCAGAGCATAGGGGCTGTAGCTCATTCCTGAACCTAGTGGCCCCAGGCAGGCCTGAGCCCTTCTGCTAACCCCGCAGATCCCCAGCCGGTGCCTGACCTGCGTGCGGTTCCGGGCGCTGCGTGAACATGTGGTGGGCAGGACGTCCGCGCTGCCCGTCTCTGTGTACGACTACTACGAGCCTGGTAGGCCCGCGCGAACCCGCACCCCCGGCTCAGTTCCTCACCTTGTCACCCCATCAGTTGGTCACTCTTCCCCTGCCTCGTCCCGCAGCCTTCGAAGCCACGCGCTTCTACAACGTCAGTGCCCGAAGTCCGCTTGCCCAGGAGCTGTGCGCGGGGCCCGCGTGCAACGAGGTGGAGCGCGCCCCGGCTCAGGGCCCCGGTGAGTGCGCGGGCCGCCGCCTCCCCTTACCACCAGCCACCCCGACCGTCCTCTTGGAGCTCAGATCAGAGCAAGGAAGCGGGGTCTCTAGGCAGAGGAGGACAGCTTGGTAAAGGCAGGAGGACGGAGCTCGGTCAAGGGCGCACACTTTGAGGCCATGGCCGAGCGGGGTGTGGGCGGGCGGTGAGGAGGGGCGGGGCCGAGCGTGTGCTGTGGGCGGGCAGTGGTGAGGGGCGGGGCCGAGGGGATGTGGGCGGGCAGTGATGAGGGGCGGGGCCGAGGGGTGTGGGCAGGCAGCGGGAAGGGGCGGGGCCGAGCGGGGTGCACGGGAGACTGGAGAGGGGATGGGGCCGATTGGGGTGGGAGGGCGCCCAGAGCAGAACCGGTGGTGCCCCCTTCCTCCACAAACCAGAGGTGTAGGAACTGCAGGGCCCTGGCCATGAACTCGGAGAGTGGCCACAGCGCAGGTCTGGACGGGGCTGGAGTGTTCTTCAGGGTCCTTTTATTTTTTTATAAACATTTTGAAGTAGGTTTATATTGCTTTCGTTGATAACTTCTATTTGTTTTCGTAATGGTAGGCAAATTCCACCAGGTCAGGGCTCAGGGACTCCCAGTAACCGTCGCGCACCCGCCCCTACCCTGGGGAAGGTCGTCCCTGCCCCCAGGGACTTTTCCCCCACTCCAGGCCTGGTGGGAGGCGCCGGCCAGGTGGGGGTTGGGGTCCCGAAGAGCCGGCCGACTTCGCTTCGCCCCCAGGCTGGTCCCCGGGCGCGCGGGGTCCTGCGGCCGCCCCGGAGGAGGGGGCGAAGATTGCGCGCTGTGGCTGCGCCCGCTACTGTAGCGCCGGCGGGGAGCCGGTGTGCGGCTCCGACGGAGTCCTCTACACCAGCGCCTGCCACCTGCAGGAGGCTGCCTGCCTACGCCGCGCGAGATTGGAGCCCGCGCCCCCTAGCCACTGTGCCCTCGGTGAGGACCCACCTTGGGTCTGGCCTCTGGGACCTCAGCTCCCCCTGGACATAGTGCATTGCCCTATCTTCTCCATCACCTCTCCCTGCTATGATCTCCTCCCCAGCACCTCCTCCCCTTCCCCACCACCTCCTCCCTCCTGTCTAGCATCGCTCTCCTCTTCCTCCCCTCCTCTCCCCTTTCCCCCACCCCCCCCCACAGCCCTTGATTCCCTGTCTCTCCCTGATCCTCCCAGCTTTCCCCCTAGCTGTGGCCCCTGCATCTCCCCTCCAGTCTCTGTCTTTTTGTCTCTGTTCCTTAGGCTTTGTGTCCTCCCCCATCTCTGGTTCCTTGCATCTGGGTTTCTGCCGCTCCTCAGTCTTGCTGAGTCTCTCCCCACCCCAAGTTTGTGCCTTTCTGCGTCTACTACCCATCTCTGAACGCTGTGTCCCCTTGCCCCACCCTTGTGACCTCCCACCTCCTGCCTGTTGCTCTGGGACACATCATCTCCTTTTCATGGTCTCTCTGAGCTGTCTGCTATCCAGATCCTCTCCCTCCAGTGCCCTCCTACCGACCTAGCCCCCGCTTCCTTCCAGAGCAGCTGACACCGGCCTCTGCCTCCTACAGCTATGACTATGACCCAGCTCCCCCAGACGCCGGGCACCTGGCAGCCGGCCATGGCCATGAGGTGATGGACTTGGAGGAGGAGGCAGAGGACAGGTGAGAGCTAAGCCCCCTCCCCGCCCCAACTCCTTCCCCCTAGTTGCCCTGGACCTGACAGGGAGTGGGAGTGACCAACAGACAGGTCAGCCTGCAGGTTTCCAGGAACATGGTGGGGGATCCATTCTCTCTTCTCCCCACAGTCTGTCCAACACCCATCAGAGAACAGCCTGTACGAGCGTGGGGAGGCTGAGCCCTCCCGAGGACACAACCCCAGGACAGACCTGCCCATGAGGCGCCCTGGAACCCCGTTAAAGAAAGAAATTATTCACGATGCTTGTTAAGATGGCAAGGAAGACTGTTCAAGGGAGGGGACTGGTGATAGGTAGCAGGTCATGCAGTGGGGTCTTGCAGTGGAGGGGAAGACAGGACGCAGCTCTGAATACTACAAGACAAAGGGGGGGTTTATAGCCAAGGGTCGGGGGGGGTCAGTGGACCGAGAATTACTGACCGGAAACATCAGGGATGAAGGGGGGATTGTGGCTGAACCCACCTAACAGCATTCCCGCTAAAGGCAGGCCAGGGTATCAGACAGTGCCCCAGGGCTGGTGGGAAGGAGGGACTCGATTAAATATTAGATATCGAGGGTGATCAGGTATGGATTAGATATCGAGGGTGATCAGGTATGGATTAGATATCGAGGGTGATCAGGTATGGATTAGATATCAAGGGTGATCAGGTATGGAGTGGGAATTCGGGCTTAAACTGACGTAGAGCGTTCCTGCTATAACTGGACAGCGCTGAGATGAACACCAAAGCCCAGAAGTGGAGACCTAGTCAGAAAGAGTGGAGTTTGCACCCCAGGGGAGGGAGGAGGAAGTGGGTGGGAGACCAGAGAGCCCTGTGGGGTGAGGCTGAGAAAGGGCTGCCAGGCCGACTTCCTGGAGGAGGCGAATCTTTTGGGTCTAGTTACAACAAACTCAAGAGGTTTAAGCCACAGGTTGACTTTAATCAGCTTAGGTAGGTGCCAGCCCCTGGGGCTGGCTGCACTGTCAGGCCGCGGGCTGTGTCCACCCATGCCCGGCCTGCCTTGGCAGGGTCTCCCTACCGCACGCTAGTGGCGAAGGCAGGTGGTCAGCGTCATTCAGCGAACTTAGTGGAATTCTTTTCCACCAGTATCCAGCAAAGTCCCAGAAGTTCAGGGCTGCTGTCATCCCACACCAAGCACTGGGGCTTGGTCCAGGTGCATCTAAGATAATTATTGGTAGAGCTGGGCTTATGGCTATTGTTTCAATATTTGTTCTGTTTTGTCCTCCGTGTGCCTCCTTTTGCATGTATGGAATATTTTTTTAGGATTCCATTTTGATTCAGCCCCTGGGGATTACAATATACACCCTTAAACTTTGCAGCTTACTTGTTCATTTCACCACTGTCACATCTGAGTCTGCCGTCTTCCCCCATGGGTAGCTCTGTGTCATCACCACCATGGGCAAGGTACACAGCAGCTGCCCTTTCATAGCCACGCCCACCCGGAGAGTCTGTCGTTCAGGGAATGCTGTGTAAACGGAATCCTCTGGAGATCAGCTTTTCTCACTTAGCGGAGTTCCCTTGCCATCCACCCACGTTGTTGTGTGGACCAGAAGTGAACAACCTGTCCTACCACCGTGACCCGGTGGGGGCGGGCAGGGTCCTGAGCCTATTCTCCAGGGGGGTGCACCTGCCGCAATGGGCAGAGGCAGCCAGGCTGAGCCACGACGCAGAGGTGGGTTCAGCAAAGGGCACGCCAGCCCCCCCGAAGGCCTAGCAGCCCACACGGTGTCTTTCTCTTTTTCCCTCTTCAGTCAGAGTGGCTTCTCTTCCTAACGCTCCGAGCGGGAGGACTTGATCTGGCTGCGTCCTGTCTCTGTCGGTCTCACCGGAAGGGGGCCACTGATGGGAGAGTTCCCTTAACTCTCTGGTGGGCTGGCGGCCCCCGCCCCAGGTGGCCGCAACCCAGCCTCTAAATGAACCTGATACACAGAACGCAGAGACCTGCCTCGATGGATGACGGGCCTCCTCCCAGCCCTCCCTCAACAGAAGGGTCAGCCTTGATCCCCCCACTTCCCCAGCTGCACCTGGGGCTGGGCACCCCCTCCTCGGGCCAGAGCAGCTCCCACTCCAGGAGAGGGGATGCTCCCGGGAAGGACCTGTGGCCAGAGGCCTCTGTCGGAGGAGACACGATGACATTTAGCCAAATCAGGGACATAGATAAGCATCCATCCCCTCATCACCAACTTCAAAATGAAACAGGCCTCCTTTCTCCAAAATGCAAAGCTTGGGCCCTCTTTGGGGCACCTGGGCTGCCGAACCCCTGGACCTAGACCTCGACTTGTCCCATAACTGTCACATTCCCCACACACCCCCATCTTGTCTCACCCCAGGGGTCCCCGAATGTTTGGTGCCAAGAGGGCCAGGCCCTCAGGGAAAGCCATATGGGGGGACTGCCCTCTCCCAGCTTCCTGGCGGGGGAGCCCCAACTCCGCAACCAGACCTGCCTTCCTCGGGGGACCCTCCAGCTGTGGTCACATTCCTCTCTGTGACCCTCAGGGCACACCTGTTTCTGGTCCCTCACGGGCATGGCCTGTCTTCTCCCCCGTGCAGTGGTATTTATGGCGGCCAGTGCCGCTCGTCTCTGACCTCCAGCAGGGACAGCACAGAGACCCTTGAGGGCGCTGCCCAGCCAGTGGGTCCCTGGCCACTTCCCGCGCCCCTCACCCCCACCAGCCCCCGCTCCCTGTGGAGGCCGCTCCCATAATAAAAGTTCCTTTCCAGAGTCACAGACAGGCTTTGGCCTGGGTGGGGGAGCAGCACTGAGGGCTGGAGGCCCAGCTCCCGTCAGGCCCCCCAGCACCTCTGTTCCCTAGTCTCCAGCTCAGCCTTTCAGGGCCGGGCGGGGAGGAGCCTTTCGAACACCTGCACCCCAACCTAATCATAGATTCCCGTGCATTTGTAAGAAATTCTATCGGTACAGAGAGGTCTACCGTTCACCCAGCCTCTCCGCACCCCTACCCCAGCGGTAACATCTTGGAAAACTCCTACGTCATCAACCAGGCTACTGACAAGGGTGTACTTCGCTGATCTTACACTTTTCCAGGCTCACGGGCATGTGCGTGTGTCCTGGGGCTGCCCACCCACTGGCTCATTTTTCTCTAGACCAGACACATACGGGCCCCGATGGGGAGCCCAGGAATGGCCCCCACCCCCCTCTGCCTTGGGAGAGCCTCCCACAGTTGACGTCTCCATGGCTCCAGACAAAGTGCCCCATGCTGTCCCCACCCCTTGCAGTACCCCCCCCCCCACCACTCCATTCAGAACGGCTCAGACCCGGGGTAAACAGCTTGGGGTGGGGGTCGCAGGGTTGTAGCCCCTGACCAGGCCCACCGGTCCACCCTCCCGTTGCCCACTCACCTGGTCCTGGGGTGGTGGGGGATGTTAACATCAAGAAGAGTCAGACCTTGGGTTAAGGGGAAGAGGTACCGTCCTGCCTCCAAGGTGACAGTAGGTGACAGTCCTGTGGGTCCCAGTGACAGGCCGCACCGGGCTCTGGGGAGCAGAACGAGGGCCTCCACGGTGATTGTCCAGGAGACACCCCAAACCCTGGAGCCCATCCCAGGGCTAGATGCTGGGCTTTGGGGAAGGAGGACTGCCAACCAGCCTCCTGGCTGCCTGGGCCATGAGGGGGGCGGGCGGCCCAAGCCTCCTCCTAGGAGGGGGTTCCTGGAGCGGGTCCACGGCAGCATCAGCCTTGCCTCTGCCCCACCTTGGATGTGAGGGAGCTGGCTGGGCCTGGGAGTATGCATTTAACCCCTATATTCATTTTTTTGGTGCTGCTCTAACCCAAAACCACAAAACAGGCGACTTAAAACAACAGAAATTTATTCTCTGACTATTCTGGAGGCCAGAAGCTTGAGATCAGGATGTGGGCAGGGTTTGCTTCTTTGGGGGGTGCTCCGAGGGAGGGCGTCTCAGGCTGCCGTCCCGGCTTCTCGTGGCTGCTAGCAGTCGTCCTGTTCACCCCAATGTCTGCCTTCGTGGTCAGATGGCCTCTTCCCCTGTGTGCATGTGGGCCTCTCCTTATAAGGACACTGGTCACGGCAGATTTAGGGCTTCCCCTACGCCAGTATGACCGAATTTTAATAACACCTGCAAAGACCCTGTTTCCAGATAAGCTCACATTCAGGGGTTCCTGGTAGACATGAATCAGGAGGGGGCCCCGCTCGACCCCGCACGACCCCCTCTCCACCTGCCCCGCCTTCTGGGGGGCCTTCACACGAGTGAGGTGGACCGGGTGCGAGTGCCCTGGGCGCCCCCCTCCCTGGAGGTGGCGGAGGCGCCCCCAGCTACGCAGAGCAGCCCCTCCCGCACCTTGTCCCTGAACTCCACAGACACGTAGTAGTAGATGAAGGGGTCCACGCAGCTGTTGAGGGTGCTGAGCGCCAGGCTGGGCACATAGGCGGCGTACAGGTCCCCCCAGGCGTCCGGGCGCGGGTCCGAGTAGTGCAGCAACAGCAGTATGTTGCTGGGCACGAAGAAGGCCATGGCCGAGGCCAGCACCAGCGCGGTGAGCCTCAGTGCGTGGCCGTAGCGCGGGCCCCCGGCCGCCAGCGCGCACAGGGTGGCCCCGTAGCTCAGCAGCATGACCAGCAGCGGCAGGAAGCAGCCGAGCACGGCCAGGCAGAGGAAGACGGGTCGCCAGTAGGAGGCCTGGGCGCCCACGGGCAGCGCGTCGTGGCACAGCACGTGGTCCGAGTGCGACAACTGGAAGGTCTGCGGCTGCAGCGCCAGGGGCAGCGCCAGGGCGCCGGCCACCAGCCAGGCCACCACGCAGAGCCCAGCGGCCAGGCGCCTGCCGCGCAGGGTGAGGGCCCGGAGCGGGTGCACCACGCCGAGGTAGCGGTCCAGGCTGACGGCGGCCAGCAGCAGCACGGAGCCGTACATGTGGCCATAGAGCGCGGCGGTGGTCGCGCGGCAGGCGGCCTCGCCGAACGGCCAGTGCTGGTCCTGCAGGTGGTAGGCGACACGCAGCGGCAGCGTCAGGGCCAGCAGGAGGTCGGCGGCCGCCAGGTTCATCAGCAGCATGGTGGAGGGCAGCCGCGGCACCCGGGTGGCCAGCACCCACAGCGCCAGGCCATTTGCGGGCAGCCCCACCAGCAGGGTCAGCCCGTAGAGCGCGGGCACCAGCCTCGTGGACACCCAGCCCAGCAGCAGGGCCCGAGAGCTGTCTGGGAGCTCCAGAATGTTGCTGCTGTTGCCCTGGAGCTGGCCGGGGAAGCTGCGCAGGTGGGGTGAGTGAGGGGTCTTCTCCTGGGGCCCGCTCAAGGGCCCCACTGTGCCATCTGGGGGAAAGGGGATAGAGGTGTTGAGAGTCCAGGCGTCACCCCCACCTCCCGGCCCCAACCCCCGCTGGTGCTGCTCCTGGTGCGGCGGTGGCGGGGGGGGTGGGGTGGGGGGGGTGCTACAGTCCAGGCCCCAGCTCTCAGGAGCCCCCAGCTTGGTGGGTCAGGGCTGGACACGACACCCCCAGCCCCATGGGCTCTGGGCTGGGCTGGAGGACCCCCCTCCCCAATTCCCTGTCTCCCACTCATCAACTCTACTAGGTCTCCCCCCCAGGCCCAAGACAGGGCCCAAGGTCACTCGCCATTACCTGCCCCCGTGCTCCCCATCTCGTCGTAGGTGAGGGTGTTCTGGCTGTCATCTTCCAAGCTGAACCCCAGCACCACGGGCCACAGCAGCACGAGTATCCACATGCTGCCAGGGCTGGGCGCCGGCTGCTCTGGGCTGCGGCCGCTGACCTCAGGCTTCCTGCCTGGCTGACCCCCACCCCCAGCTTCCTGAGCGCCAGTGGAGGAGTGGACAGGGCCCAGTGAGATAAACCAGCCCCTGCCCCCACAAGCCTGCGGCAGGCCCGCGGTGTGGCCTGAGGAGGCCTGGGAGCTAGCAGTCAGTCAGTTCCACACGCGGGGGCCAGGTGTGGGGCCAGCAGGATGGGGGAGGAGGTTCCAGGCTGTACTCCCCGCCCTCAGCCCCCGGTCAGCCCAGAAAGCCTCTATGGGCCAAGTGGCTACTTCCTGCTATCCAGTCCTGTCTGCAGCCCCTGTTCCCACGACAGCCTGCCGGGTCACGTACTCAGGGGCTCTTGGCCCTTCCTGAAACCTCTCCCCACCTCCTGCCTGTGGCTGGCTGGACCACAGCCCTGCCTCCCCAGGTCCCAGATCAGAGCACGTGAGCCATCCTCCCCCGCTGCAAGCACCCCAGGTCCTCTGTGGGGGCTGCCTGCCTTATTGCTGCCTCACTCATACCCCAGCCCGCTCCCCTGGGCGGGCAGGCCCAAAGTGAGGTGCAGGGAGGGGAAGGCACTTTGTGAGACTGGGGTATCTGAGGAGGTCTTGGTCCTCGGCCCGGACCCCCAGTGCTGACCTGGGGAGCAGAGAGGAGCCCAGCTTCGGCCCCCTTCGGTGCCCAAGAGCCCCTTCTGCTCCCGTCCTGGCCCCATCCTCCCCTTGGGGCTCTTGGGAATGGTCATGGCCATACCTCAGCCTGAGAGTGGCCCCTGAGCCACCCACCCTGCAGCTGAAAAAAACGCAGAGGGGCTCAGGGGGGAGGGTACGCCTTCTCTCTTCTGCACACAATCCCCTCTGTTGCCCCTCCGGGGGAGAGGCCGCGACCATCCTGCCCTGGGGAAGCTCTTCACGGGGGTTCTCGACCAGTGTGGTCAGGGTTAGGCCATGGTGGTGGGGGGGGGAGGGGGCGGTCTGAGAGCAAGAGAACCCTGAGGGGGTGGTGGGGGGTCAGGGAAGAAGAAATGAACTAGGGGTGGGAGAAGGGGAGCAATGTGGCCGTGTCCTGGTCTGGGAGCCTTAATCTAGCCACACACTCGAGGTCACAGGGACCAGCCAGGAAGTGACCGAGCAGTCCTGGACAGAGTCAGTGCAGCTGAGGGTGAGATGCCAAGGTCCCTGCCCCCAGCCCAGGGTGGGGGACCGAGGCCTAGAGAGCTCTGGCTGGGACAGGGTCTTAGCCAGGAGTCTCCCCCGTTTCCGGACTGTTTCCACCGGCACCCGTGACAAATTCAGCCACGCCTATGTCTCTTGGCAGTTCGTGGCCAAGGTCACGCTCAGCGCACAGGGGAACCCAGATGAGGACCCCCTCCTGCCCTCCAGGAGCGGAGCAGGGAACCTGTGCACGGGAGGCTGGGGGGCTAGCAGCTGGGCGACTCTGGGGCAGGGTGGACGGTAGCCCCCCAAGGAGGGTGGTTTGGCTCGGGAGTCCTGTGTCTGGGAATCGATGGCAAGCACACGCACACAGGAAGTTGCCCGTACCGGGGTATTCCCCGCCGCACAGAGGCGGGGATGCCTATCAACAGCCCCATCACAGAAACCACCCTGTGCCAGCCGGGGTGGGGGGCCCGACACAGGAGGTGCAGGGCGACCTGCCATGGTGAGGCACTTGTTGGAGGACGCTGGGGGGCAGCTGCTTTGGGGAGAGGGACTTAGGTGCCTACTTTTCTCTGTGTGGTTTTTTTTGTACTGTTGGAATTTTCTATATCATCTGTCACTTTCCATAAAAACCTCACATTTTATTTATTTATTTATTTAGCTCCGTGCCCAGCATGGAGCCCAACGCGGGGCCTTGAACTCATCACCCTGACATCAAGACCCGAGCTGAGACCGAGAGTTGGACGCTTAACTGAGCCATCCAGGTGTCCCCAAAACTCACATTTTTTAAAAAGGGTAGAATAGTAGCTTTAAAAAGGAGGGAAAATCTGATACAAGCTCTTCCACAACATGGCTGAGCCTTGAGGACATTATGCGGAGTGAGATAAGCCAGTCACAAAAGCATCAAAGCTATATGATCGCCAAGGATGAAGTCCCTCCAGGGGTCAGGTTCTCAGGAACAGGAAGGAGATGGGGGGCTCCAGGGCCTGGGGGCGGGGGCCGGGAGTCCGCGTTTCGTGGGGACGGAGTTGCAGTTTGGAAGATGACGAGTCCTGGAGATGGAGGGTGGGGATGGCCGCACAACCATGTGAAGGTACTTAAAGCCACTAGACTGGATACTTAGAATGGCTAAATTTTATGTGCATTTTAACACAATTAAAAACTTATTTAAAATAGTGGGGTGGGGGGAAGGGCAATCAGATCCGAGTCAGTAGCTAGTGCTGGATTCCTTCAGCTTGCAGCCCCACCTGAACCCCCAGAAGCCCCCAGAGCCCCTCTTGGCCCACCTCACCGTCTCCGGTGTTGGATGGAGGTCAGAGCCCCAGTTAGAGACGCCACGAGTCCTTCCAACGTGACGCCTCTCGCGGAACCGTCTTCGTGGAGACCGTGATTTCCTTCTGTTGTACTCTGAAGGCAGATGGGCACCCACCACTGTGCCTCCATTTCCCCTGATTCCCGGACCGGGCCTCAGCCCGTGGGCAGGGACAGTCACCCACTTCCGGCCAAGAAGAGGGTGCTCTGACCCCGGCCAGCTTTGAGGTCTGGCTCCCCCAACCCCAGATGCCCCGTGTCTCCTCCCGGGGGACCTCAGTCCCAGCTGCTCCATCGGGCCCCATGCTGGAGCTCGGAGCTCGGACAAGGCGCCGGAGACCCTCGGGCAACCTTCCAGCGACCGTGGCTGAGGAGGTGCTGGGTGCATTCAGATCTCACCCCACACCTCCAGCCCTCAGCCTCCTGCTGGGAGGTCCTACCTCCCCCCAGTCCCCACCCACCCCTCTTGAGACGGCCTTGAGGTCAACTTGCTGTTCAGAACAATCAGCCTCCTTCTCAGCCAGGACATCAGGGGCAAAGTGTGGCTTATACCTTGCAAAAGGTATAACAGAATAAGAGGAGAGAAATAATAGAATAAATAACAGAATAAATGTGCATCAGGCCCCACTGGAGAGCCCCCCTCCCCCGCCGCCACCTCCGCAAGCATCACACACCTGCTCCCTCTACCACCCCGGGGAGGGGAGGGCCGCCTACCTGGTCCTGCGGCTCGGCCCCTCCCCAGACTTGAAGGAGGGAGGAAGAGAGGTGGGCGGCGGTGAGGATGGAGGGCTGCTTTATTCATCAGGCCTGTTTCTCACTGCGGTGCAATCCAGGGCTGCAGACGCGGTGGTTGGAATGACAGGCCCTTAGGATCTGGCGCCTCCGCGGGTGAGGAGTCCGGGCCTGGCAGGCCGGTCCCCTGCTCAGCGCCTCACCAGGATGCAGGCTGGGAGTCCACGGGGCCGGGTCCTCATCCGCACTGGTCATTCCCCCTTCCCAACAGGGCCAGGAGACCCTCCCTCCAGTCTCTCTTCTAGCAGCCTGATCGCAGCCATAGGGCCCGCCCACTCCGGGGACCCGGTGCCCTTTCCCATGCCCTTCCCAGAGGCTGCAGCGGCCAGGACCCACACCCCAGGACACCTCTCCCCAGCGCTTCCAACCGGAAGGCCAGTCCGTGGGCACACTGGGCCCCGAGACCCATCCTCGACGTGGGCTTGAGGCAAGGAGGAATCTGGGACAGCTGAGCCTCATTCACCAAACTCCCCAGAAGCCCCGACTCTCTGGAGGGGGAGGTGTGGAGCACCAGGGGTGTGGGGTGCACATGGACGAGGGGTTCCCTGGAAGGCAGCAAGGACCACTTGGGGAGATGGAGGACCGCACCTGGGAGAGGACAGACCCCATGGGCAGCGCAGTCTCAGCTCGGAGACTCGACTGGTGAGGCCTGGCGGTGGGCGCTGGTGGGGAAGTGGAGGAAAAGGCCAGCCAGGAGCCTCAAGGGGTATCCGCTAAGAGGACCCTAAGAAGAGCTGTGGTCTCCCACTTCCTTGGAGGCGGGGCTGGATGGGAGCAGGCCCAGGTGAGCTCAGAAGGGGTGATGACAAAGTCACAGGAGGTGTGTTGAGAGGAAGGGGGGGCCCAGCTGGGAGCAGGGACCAGAGAGCACGGAGGGAGGGTGGCTTTGTGGGGTGCGGGAGGGAAAGACACCGTGCTGGGCAGGCGGAGCAAGCTCAGAGCCAACACCAGTCTTTAAATTGGGTTTCCCATGCACAACACTCAAAGGAAACACCGCTCCTCTCCTTTCTACTGAAAATAAAAACTGAGGAATGAACTTTCCAAGAAACTCTGTGGGTGGGGTGACACCCTGGGGCGGGAACAGGGCCCTCCTGCAGAGGCATGGGGTGGCCACAAGGGGGCGGCACTTGGGGTCTGGGAACTGCGGGGGCGCAGGGGCAGATGGGGATTCGACGGCAAGCAACAAGGCCGGAGAGGATCTCATGGAGTTAGGTCAATATTTAATTTTTAACTTTAATGTGCAAATAAATAGAAAAGGAAAACTACATTCAAAACAGCTGCAAAGGAAGTACAAGCCCCAGAACAGAAATTCTTCAAAAACAGAAGAGACGCTCCCTAGAAGCATGCAGGGCGGGGCTCGGCAGGGTGTGGCCCACACCCCAGGCCCACACGGAGGCACGGAGGGGGCCATGGGCTCCCAAGGATGGCGCCGGGAAGTTCTGGTTCAGGAATTCTGGTAAGTTCCCTTCTTACAAAACAAGGATGTGGACAAAGTGCCTGGTAGACTTGAGCAAACACGGGCTAGGAGACCCTGGGCGGGTCACGCTGGCCCTGGAATCGCCCAGACCCCGAGTCAAAGGTTTTGCAAACCTTGAGTTCCACAGGTAACTCCTAGAAAACTTCTAGAAACACGTCTCCACTTCCCAGAACCGCGGATTTGGCACAGCTCAGTTTTGGGAGGGTGAGGGCTGGCTGCTGGGCAGGAGGCTGCACACAGGGATGGTTCTGGGCCCCGCTGTTGGTCGATCCCCTTCCGATGGTGCCAGAAGCCCGGCCAGGGCTTCTCAGGGTGCAAGAATTCTAAAGACCTGGTCCCTGGCCCGAACTGCTTGGCATTCTTGGCACAGAAAACCTTGCACACCTCTGTAGGACAGTTGCCTCAGCCCCTCACGCCCATACCCCGTCCAAGCGGTGGCTGTAGGAAGGGCAATGTCAAGGGCAGGTCTGCAGAGTCCCATGAAGAAGGCTCTCACTGCCCAAGGAACCGTGGGACTTGGCTGTTGCGGAAGTTACAACCACTAAGAGAGCTTATGAATAAATATGTGTGTGCATATATATATTTTTCTAGAATGTCCTTCTTAGGTACACGGTCGCACTGCTAGGCCCTCCCAGTGTGGGGCCGCTTGAGCTCAGCGGGAGTCTCAGGCTGAGCCCCCTCCCCTTGAGAGCTCCGAGTGCGGCTGCCAGGTCAATACAGGGTTAGGAGTCTCATTTTTTCCAGAGTGGGGTCTTCTCGACAGTTCTGGTGCTGCCCACCCGCTTTATATCTTGACAAAGCAGAATCTCAACAGTTTGGCTGAAAGGGCTCCTCCTGCTTTCAAAGTGACCAAGAACCCCAAGCATCAGCTGGGCCTAGCCCAGGCCCTGACTACCAGATGCAGGCACGGCCCAGCTCGGGAAGTTTCTGGAAGCTTTCAGAACCATTCAGGAAGGACGTGCTTTTCAAGCAGCTCCACCCCAGCCCGACTCCTTCGATGCTGGGGTCTCTCGAACCCCAACACACACCCCCGCCCGGTTCATCACGGACTTTCCCAGACACTGTATGCACAAAAGGACCGGTGGTGCCCCCGCCTGGGGATTTGGCACGTGTGACAAAAGCGGCCCAGCAGGTGCATAAGGCAATCACTTGCTCCCTGGCTCGCATGTGGATCCTCCCCCTTCCAGCAGGGAGTGAGCCCCCCCCGAGTTCAAGGGCAGGAAGGACTCAGGTTTGGCACAGGACGGGCCCAAAGGAAGCAGGGAAGCCGAAAGGGATGGCAGCACGGGGCCACAAGCCAACACAACCCCACCGTTCTCGGGCGCTCGCAGCCTGTAGCAGCGAGGCTGGGGGCCGCTCTGCGCCCCTCAGCTGGTTCGTGAAAGCGCCCGGTGCAGCTGTGCGCCGGGGCAGCGGCCACGGACGGAGTCAGGGCGAGGCTGCACGGCGACTGTACTGCACCCGGTAGCGGGTCACCGGCAGCCCGTGCACGTGCGCCGTCTCGCAGAGCGTCTTGCAGGGCACCATGTCTTCGTCCTCCTCGCCCATCAGCCAGTCCTGCACCAGGCCGGCCGCCTCCACCGTCACGTTGTCCTCCAGCCAGCGGCCGTGCCACTCCTCGAAGTGCTGGTGGTGGCGCAGCAGGACCAGGGGCTGTACCTGGTGGGGGGGGGGCGGGGGGGGAGCAGGGGTGCGGAGTCAGGGCAGCCCCAGACGGCCGTGGGCCAGAGCCCGGAGCCCAGGGGCGCACCCCTCCCAGACGGCCGTGGGCGGGGAGGGGCACCTGCTTGGCCCGGCAGAGAGTCCCGCGGCGGTACATGTAGTCCTCAGAGTTGACGATGAACATCATCTTGTGGGTGCTCAGCTTGAAGCGGCAGTCCACGTTGCAGGCGCTCTCCACCCCGACCAGCCGCTTCCAGGAGCTCTTGGCCTCACCCCGCAGGGCGCGCACCTGCTCACACTGCCACCTGCGGAACTTCTTGAGGTTCCTGGGGGCGAGAGGAGGATCTGCAGACTGGGAAATCCTCCGGGCACGTAAGCATCGGGGAAGGCATCTGACTTCCCCGGGGTTGGAGAAATGCAAATGGAAGCAGTGGAAACCACCACCCAACCCCTCCCACCAGCAACGCGTGAAACCCAGTCAGGGCCCGGTGCTGCCGGCGGCGGGAGGGGCCTCCCTGGGCCCGCGGGGAAGGAAGCGCATGTGCGGGTCCTCTTACCTCTGCAGAAACACGGGCTTCAGGAGGAAGCCCTCAGTGGGCGAGCTGGACGCCCCCTCGGTACCCACGTACTGCTCCACGTACCGAGCCAGGTGCTGTGGGGCCAGAGGGAGGCAGGCCTGTGTTTTCATCCCCACCCCGCAAAAGCATTAGGAAGATGGCAGCTAGTGAGAAGCGGACGCGTGACGGAAGCCACCAGACGGCGGCTCTGGATGGAGCACTCGTCTAGAGCCGTGAGTTCGACAGCTGTGGCACTTCATGCTCACGTGGATAAATCCCTGCCACGTCTCATCCTCTCTGTCCGTCACGTGACAAGCTCACACAGGGAACCGGGCCCTCACACAGAGGAGAGCCGGGTCTGGAGAGCAGGAACGACATCAAGACACACGCAGCAGGGCAAGGCCAGGGAGGAGTTGGGGATGAGCAGAAGGCAGGGCTTGCAGGGGCCGCCTGGGGCTGTGTTGGGCATGGCCTGCAGTGTCCCGTGACCCTTCATCTACTTGCCACCCTCTAAAAGCCAGAGGCTCCTCCAGACTCAAGCCTAACCAAACCACATTTGCTGGAAATTTCCGGAAGAGGCAGGATGTGCAGACCCCCGAAGCACATAGGAAAGGATGCAGTGAGGGAGCCCCCCAGCTGGCTGTGGTGGTGGGGGGGGGGGGCCCTGACACTGTGAAGCAGGCTGGGGGCTTACAGGCCCCAGGACCCCAGGTGGAACGTGCATCCCGGAGTGAGGCCAGGGGATTTCTCCATCTCTGAGTCACGGAGCGCGAGCCAGGGCTCTGGGCTTTGTGCACGTGGAGCGCAGGCTCACGCACCCCAGGGTCTCAGCGACCATGCGGAGCGCGGGCCCAAAGGGGGCATCACAGTGTTGGCGGCAGGCGGGAGGAGCCAGGAACAGGGTTGTGGGGGGAGGGCGGCCCGACTCTCACATGGTCTCCTGCCCCGGAACACCCCCACTGGCTCCCCGCTCAGGCTTCCAAGGACAGCGTTCGGGCTGCAAGTGAGGCTTCTCTGGGTGGACATTCGGCAGCCTGGGCTTGGCCAGTGTGTGCCCAGGGCTGTGGAGGGGGCCCACAATGCTGGCCGTGGGTGCCCCTGACCCCCACGGTGGGTTCGAGGTGCAGAGCATGGGGCTGAGGTTCTCACCTGGACCTCCACGGGGTCCTCTGTCTGGGCCTCCTCGGTGTCTAGAAGCTCGATGGTCATGATCACCTGCCCTTTGCGCTGGAGGAACATGACCTAGGGAAGAAGGGGGACGAGCAGCTGAAGCCACGGGGAGAGCCCAGGTGAGGCTGAAAAGGCATCTACGACTGCCTTCCCCGGCCTCCAGGGCCCAGTAAGAGGAGTGTGTGGTTATCGGGCAGGCTGGCAGCCACGTCAAGGCCTGGCCCCAACCCGCCTCCTGCACCCGAGCAAAGCCGCTGGTCCTCCCCCCTCCCCGTTGCGAGCACCCCTCCTCGCAGCCCCGGCCTCGTGGGGGACAGAGCGCGCCCCCCCCCTTACCTTGAAGCAGTTCTCATCGGCCATGCACCGCTCGGCCTTCCACTGGTAGCTGGTCTCCCTGGCGGCGCGCACGCAGCGGGAGGACAGGTTCCCCCCCGCGGCACCCCGCTTCTTCTCGTTCAGGTAGAGCTCCACCACCTTCAGACAGACGTCATCGCTCACGAGGTGGTGCAGCTGCGGGGAGGGAGAGCCAGTGGGCGCCCGGCAGGCCGCCCCCTGGGGAGGGGTGAGGCAGAGCTGCCGCCCACCTCCCGCCGGAGGCCGCACGGTGCCCAGGGAGGAGGTCCGCCAAGTCCACAAGGTGGGCCTGGAGGCCAGGGTGCACCGGGCCGTGCTGGGCAGCCGCAGCACTAGGGACAGGTGGCACCGGACCAGATGGGAGACCAGACCAGCCTGGGCGTGAGGAATGCACAGAAAAAGTACCGAAAAAGTCCCCAAAATGGGGACGGGGATTATCCCAAGGTGGTGCCGTGGCAGATAATTTTCCCTAAGTGTTCTGCTATCAACACAATTAACTCTTGTAATCCCTATAAACGGACTTAAAACCTGCAGCTGCAGGAAGGGAGGAGCAAAGGAAGCAGCCGGGCGGCGGCGCCCTGGACAGGCTTCCGCAGACTCGGGGCCTTCCCCACCGCTGCTTTGTTGAATAAATACAACGTGTGGCCACACGTAAATCTCACATGGTGCCTGGCACACGGCAAGGTCCCAGTAAACACCGGCCGCTGTTACTGAAAAGAAGAAATGCTAATCAAACAAGGAAGAAGAGGCAAAGAGCACCAACAGGGCCCCGCAGGCTGCCGACGGCGGCACGGAGGGCCCCGAGAGCATGCGGCCTGCTGGAAAGCGGGGAGCTCTTGGGGCAGGGGGTCCTGGCCCCTACCAGGGCTTCGGCTAAATACCCCCGTTTTTCTAGCTTTTAAGAAAAAAAAAAAAAGAGTTCTACAGGAGACACTTGTGGAAAGGGGAATTAAAAAGAAAAAAAAAAAACAAACAACATTCATCAGAGTGTCCAGTCCGGTCGAACCCTCTGGGTGCTACAGACGAGGCTGCTGTCCCCAGAACGGGGGCCCACTGGGGGCAGACTGGAGACGGCCAGCCCTGGGATGCATGCCCAGCCCTGTAACGGCCTGAGCACTGGGGGCTGTCCCCGTGCCAGAGGCCAGGCCGCGGGTGCCTGCCCACGGGGAGGGCTGAAAGGAGGCAGGACTGGGGCTGTCCGGAAGACCCACCGAGCTGCACGCTTCGGATCTGGGCACGCTTCTGGGGGTGTTTTTGCCTCAAGGACAAGTCTGTAGAGCCTGAAAAGAAATGCCGTTTCTAGCAACCGTATCTGGGTGGGAGGGTCAGGACACTATTCTTTCCTTGGCTTTTTTGCTTTCCGGCGAATAGCCTTCCTGGGCAAACAGGAAACCAAGTCAAGCTGAACAACAATTCTGGTGGTAACTGAGCAGGACTTACGTCCCAAGACCACATCTGCCTCATTGCGGGGTTTGCTGTTTATAATAACGTGACTGATTCACGTGCCTGACTTTCTCTCGTGGACACTCAGCTGTCATGTCTCTTTTGCTATTCTCAGCAAGGCGGGTAACTGGCCGACCATCTCCCTCCAGGAGGAGCGGGCCGTGGTTCCTCACGTGTCGCTACCCTCAAGAAAGCTGTGCGGACCAGGAGTCAAATGAATCCCTGTACAATTGCCAAAAGGTGGCAACGACACACGCGCCCATCTGCAGGTGAGTGGATGAACCAATGTGGTCACTCACTGCCACTGCACTGTTCACGGGAAATCGGTGAATTTTGTGTTACGTGAATCCTACCTCAGTAAGAACAACAAAAGGAAGGTGCTGACCCTGGGGATGAAAACAGGGCCTCTCCCGAGGGGCTTGAGGCCGCCCGGCGCACGCTCACCTGCCTGGCGATGCTCTGCACCAGCTTGTCCATGGTGAAGCCCACATAGGCGTGGATGGTAAACATCTCACGCAGTGTGTCCTCGTACTGCGTGGGGTCGATGCTGCCCTCCAGCAGGCTCCGCACCATGTCCAGGAAGGCCGGGTAGTACTCCTCCAGCTCCACCTCACCTGAGGGGCGGGGACCGCGGTCACCCAGGGCCAGAGACTCGCGCGGCCCTCACCGAGATGAGCCCGCGTCTCTCCCACCACAGGCTTCCTCGCACTGGCCCCGAGGAGCCACCTGCGTCCCCGCCCGGCGGGGGGAGGGGAGCACCCGTGCAGCCCCCCTGGGGGCCCCAGGCCTTACTTGGCTGCTTCAGCCGCAGCTCCATGGCGGGGTCGTTGCCCTTCTCGCGGCGGCCCTCACAGAGCAGCTTCTCCCGCTCCTTCTCGGTCCGATACTCCAGGAGCTGCTTCTGCGCCTGGCGGTAGATCTTCAGCAGCCTGGAGCAGAGAGTCTGGTGGAGGCGCAGGAAGAAGTACCAGTTGTTGTTGGCGAAGAAGAGGCTATACACGTCGTCCAGGGGCTTGTGCTGCTGTGGTGGTTGCTCGGCGGCCGGCGGCTCGCCCACGGCCCCCTTCTCCTCCGGCGGGCTGCTCTGTGGCCCTGGCGCCGGCTTCTTCCGGTCACCGGGGTCAGCGCTCTGGCCCTGGGGGCTCCCCCGGCCCTCATCGGCGGAGTCCTCAGACGCGCCCAGGTCCAGCTGCTGGGAGAAGAAGAGGCTGGGCACGAACTGGTGCACCAGCTGGTGGATGGTGCCCTGGTCCTCCTTCTGGATGGCTGGCTGCCGCTTCACGTAGTAGCTGATGAGGGCGGCCGCGTCCTCCAGGATCTGCCTGTCCTCATACACGAAGATGAGGTGCGGCTCGCTGGAGGGGGCGCTACGGCCCTCGGAGTGCTGCTCCTGGTGCTGGGGGGACAGGGGGCCATTAGGCAGGAAGTGACCAGCTGGGAGAAGTCCAAGATGTGGGGGATGGGGCCAGGGCCACAGGGCTCTAAAAGCATCACACTCTGATCCGGGTGCAGCCCAGCGCCTCCCGCCTGCCCGGTCCCATTCCCCAGCCTTTTACTCCAACCACTGTCCTCTCTGGGTCTAGAGTGGTTTGATCTACAGGAGCATGGTCAGCCCCATCACACCCCCCAGGCCTTCCTGCACTGCTCATGACAGGACCGCCGTCCCTGGCATGTCGTCCTGCAGCCCCCCCACACCTGGCCTCTTTCAATGCTTCAGGGGTGCTGAGCTCCCTCCTGCTGTGTGCAGGACCTCTGCACATGCCCCTCTGTTCTCTGGCCCTGGAAAACCACAGCCCCTGCTCAGTCTTTATCCAGCTCGTGACTGCTTCCTACAAACCTGTAGATGATCACAGTCCCTCCAGACTGCCTTGAACTGCCTGCTGAGGTCAGGCCTGATGACGCTCTCTCCTGGGTGACACCGATGCCCAGCACCAGGTACCAGGCACCGAGGCTGACACACACCCAGGCTCTCGGAAAAGTGAGCGTGGATGCCATCCCTGCGGGTGGGGAGCTCCCGGGGGCAGGGCCGGGTTTCCCTCACCTCTCAGTGACCAGCCTGGGGTACAGCACTGAGGGGTCTCCTTGCACAGCCATGGAAGGAGTGACTGACAGACAACAGGCGCAGGGCCTGGGCCTCGGCTTTCTGGGGTGGGCGACTCCTGTCTCTTTCCACCAGAGGTCGTGCTCCCCCGGTGCCACTGAATTCTGCCACAGCCCGAGACCGCCTTCCCCCAACAGGGAGGAGTCCTGAGAGCTGGTGTGCCCGGCGCCCGGCTCTGGCGTGACCTTTCTCCTACTGCTTTGTGAGTCCCGATCCCATTTGTGCCCCAAACGCCCTCAAAAATCTTTTCAAGTCCTTTCCCTAGAGCAAGTTTCAAGGCACAGAATACAGAACTGTGCTCTGCTAACGCCCAACTGCGAGGTGCCGACCTCCCTATGCACGAAGGGCTTGCACGTGCAAAGCTCACAAGGCTGGTGGGCTGACCTCTGGCCCCAAACAGTGCCCTGCCCTTTCCTCTTGGCCCCCAGGGCAAGAGCGAAGGAACTCAGCGGTGACCGTGGTGGGCCTCACGGGTCATCTCATCAACGCTCATTCTGACGATGTCCCACAGACCCTATTTGGGGGAGTGGGGGTGGCGCTCTCGGGCCTGGACCACCGACTCGGGGATTCAAGTGAGGAAGCCAACTAGCTGCAGGTGAGCCCTGCGGGGCCGAGGGTGGCCCAGGGCAGGGAGGCAGGAGGGAAAGGGCTTCCTATCACAGGCCCCTGCAAGCAGCTCACTCCCTGCACGCATTTTTCGATGCCTAAATCCTCGAAGCCTGGCCCCAGCCCTGCCTCAGGTCTGTGGTGCAGGCCCCACGAGCCTTACTGTGTCAAAGTTGGCAAAAAGGCGCTGGGCAGTGGCTAGAGGCAGAGCCCTAGGGCCCAGAGCCCTGGTCGCCTGTGACCGGCCTCGGCAAATGGCCACCTCTCCTGCCTTGGTTTCATCGCAAAACCTCTCCTGCCTTGGTTTCATCGCAAAACCGGGACAATAATACCGCATTGTAAGGTCTGTGAGCATGTGTCGGATAGAACGTTCCTTCTCAGGGTCTACCTGGGCCGGGCACACAGCTGGCAGCAGAGAAAGGAAAGCTGAAGTCACCTGAAGGAAGGTCCATCGAGGCCCCAAGGGTAAGCGGGGAGGGGAGAGCCCCCTGCCAGCCGCGGCGGAACCGCTACAGTTCTCCCCCCGGACCCGCTCTAGTCTGACTGCCACAGGAACACACCCTCCACCCCGACACAGCCCTGCAAGAGGGGTGCTGGGGAAACAGAGGAACAGAGAGCCGGCAGCCTGCCTGAGACTGGGAGAGCCGGAGGTGGAGCCAAGACCCCTTGCCTGCTCAGCCCTGCGCAGAGGGCCTCACCTCGTCATAGACGCTCTCGATCTCGTTGAGTAAGCTCTTGGAGCGAAGGGCCTTGGTGTCGTTCTGTTTGAAGTTTACGGCCTGATGGTCCAGGGACTTGAGATACGCCTTCTCGTACTGCTCCCGCCAGATCTTGTTGAAGCCCTGCTGGGCCTCCCGCCACTCCTCCTCCTTGGCCTTCAGCCTGCAGGGTCAGAGGCGCTCAGCATGGGGACAACCCCGGGCACCCACCATGGGCAGCCTGTCATCCACCCACAGGCCCTGCCGAGTGCATTCCAAACTCGGGAAGCCGGCTCCCAGCCTGGGCCACGGGTTCTGTGCTGAAGAAAAGAGGACGGGCAGGAGCAACAGCTCTGCAGAACCAATGTGGCTGGTTTTATAGTTTCTCAAAATATCGCTGCCCCAACACCTCCTCCCTGCCCTGGCCCATGGCACTGCCCACACTCTGGGTAGGTGCTAGATCAACCACGGGGCTCACTCGCTTGGCTGCAAACCCCACGAGAAGGGTCTATGTCAGCCTGGCTCAGCTCTGCAACCCAGGGCTGAGCACAGCACGTGGTCAAGGGCAGCCACTTCATTAATAATTAATACCTGTTCACTAGCACAAAAAGATTCCCCAAATGTACTAAGTAAAAGACAAGCTAGGACGGTCCTATTTGTGCTTTAAAATAGTTACTTTTCGTGTTTAGATACGATTATGTGCATGGTGGTAAGTTCTAGAGGAACAGAAACAATTGTTCAGTGGTGCTTTTCTCTTGGGAGTAGAACGGGCGACGAAGACAGACTGGAAACCGCACTAAGGCAGCCCGAGGCCCCGCGGAGCCCCTCCCAATCACACTGGTGACAAACAGCACTAATGAGCCCCCCGGGGACGGCCTGCGGCGGGGGGGGGGGGGGGGGGGCAGCCAAAATCTGGACACCTTTTCAGGACGACGGGGACGGCAGTGACAGGGTTTTTCTTGAGGCTCTCGATGATCTCTGGAGCCTTGTCACCGTAAATGCGGTGGATGGCGCGGCGCTGGATCACCTCCGACGTGCCCCCCAGACAGTCGTCCAGCCGGAACTTCTCCTGGTCTTCAGGTGCCATCCGCGAGAGCTTCTTCTGCACACTTTCCAACACGCGGATCGTGGCCAGGTTGGTCTCCAGGACAACATCTAACTATGGAAAGGAAGGCAGGGGCTGGCTGTTGGGGGGCAGCGGGGCCCTGGGGACCGGCCTAGGTCGGCAGAAGAGAAGTGTGGACAGAACTGGTCAACTTCTGTGTCTTGGAGGCGGGGGGGGGGCGGGGGGGGATGATGGACGCCAGGCCGTGGAGGCCCTGAAGCGGCTCCAGGGGCCCAGAGCAAGAAAGGCTGGTTACGGGGCTGGGGTCCGACCTTGGCAATGGTGCAAGCCAGGTGCCCACGAAATAAGACTTGTGGGCCCCTTCCCACCGCATGAACATCCAGTGGCTAGAACACAGGTGGACCCATCTGAGGAGGGATACGGTCCCCAGGCTGACCCCACTTCACGGGCATCAGGGGACAGTAAAAAGGGAGGACTCGAGGTACTTACAGCCCCGGGGAAGACTCTCCAGGGCACGTGCTGATAGGGAGCCAATTCCCAAAGGAACACACTGTGTGATTCCACTTATGACAAAGTGACAGAGCTAGAGGACAAGTCAGTGGCTGCCAGGGGTCGGGAGGGAAGTGGGGAGGGCCATCAAGGGCGGCAGGAGGTTATCCCAGGGTGGGGGAGCGGCGGAGTACCTTAGCGGTGGAGGACACTCGCGCGCGCACACACACGCCACACACACACGCACACAGGCGTGCACAAATACAAGTTCAACTATGGAGATGTGAGTAAGCTCTCAGGGTGAGTCAATGGCAACCTCCTGGCTGGGACGCTGTGCCCGCGATTTTACAAGCTGTGACCACTGGGAGAAGGGTCCCCGGGATCACTTGCTGCATATAAATATACAACGATCTCAATAAGCGTTCCAATGAAAAAAGTTAAGGTAACTTGAACTGATTAATTAAATGTAAATAAATACATATATTTAAAATCGAAAGAGACAGCACCATTGCCCTAGCCAGCCTAAAGGCCGGCAAGGCAGAACAGGGACACTTTTGGGTGCTGCCCCCTGCTGGAAGGTGCTGGAATCCCAGCTCCTAGAAAGGAGACCAGGGAGGGTGGAAGGGAAGATGAGGAGACGCGTGGGGTGGAGCGGGAGAAAGAGTGAAGTGGAGCGGGGGGGGGGCGGGCTCGCACCCCACGCCCCCCCGGCCCCAGCAACACCAGCGCACGCACCTCAAAACGCTCGTCCTCACAACGGTGCAGCTGCTCTTCGTAGGGGGTCTTCTTGGAGCTGACGAAGGTGGAGTCCTCGGACCAGGAGGGGAAAGAGACCCAGGTGTCGTTCAGCACCTGCACCGAGAGGAAAAGCCATGACCAGGGCGGGAGGCCCCGGCGGCCAGAACCGTTTGCTGTGCCGTCCGGCACAAAAGATATGGAGACAGGTAACGAAATCTGCATTTTACAGGAAATCACCTTCTCATACAAATAGCAACCTTAATTCTAAAGTAGTTTTAAGAGAAAACAGAGGACTTCGGCCAAGGAAACAAATCGTACTATTTCGGGGGTTGGCAAACTTTCTCTGTAAAGGGCTAGATAATAAGTATTTTAGGCTTTGCGGGCCAGCCCGTCTGTCAGGACGATTGAACTCTGCCTTTGTCCTGATAAAGCAGCCACGGGCACTACGTAAATGAATGAGCATGTCTATGTGCCAATAAAACTTTATCTGCAAACACAGGCATAGGGCCAGATTTTAGTCTGCTGACCCCTGGACTATATATCCTGAAATCCAGCAAGCACTCTTGAATTCTGGAAACAGAGTAACAGCCTGTCTACTAACCTCGAAAAAGTATTCAAGGGTCAGGTTAAACAGAGACATACCAAGGGCAGCGAACCTGGGACAGAGCAGGCTCCTGGCAGAAATACATGTAAATCTAAATGGAGGAAAATGCCAAAGCCAACGCCAAGGCCATGTGCTCTGCGGCCTGCCAAAGCTACCAGTAGGGAAGGAACCATCAGCTCAGGCACTTTGTCTGGCCGCATCCCAGCACCGTCTATTATTCAATATTTAGGGGGCGGACACTCAGTTTTCATGTAAAACATGGGGGTGATGGGTGTTTTTGTGGTGTAGGGGGTGATGCACCACGTAAGCTGACAGGAGCCGCCAGGGAGCACTACCTCCTTGCAGATGGCCGTCCTCCCACTGCACTTGGGCTGCTGGTAGGTTTTGGGGAGTGCTCGGTAGCTGGATCCAATGCGCTTGCAAGACGCGTAGTCAATTTCCCGGCTTATTCCATCCCCGGATCTGTCGCTCATGGGCGGGGCAAATGACAGCTCTTTCACCCCCAGGAAGGACTTGAACTGTGCAAAGAGTTCTGGAAATTTCCTTCAGAAATAAAGACAAACAGTAAGTTGGCTTCCCTGGGGCTTTCTGGGAGGGACCTAGTGCTTTTGGGATGGCCTCCTGTAAACGCCTGCTGACGGTGGTCAGAGAGGAGGGCCGAGAGGTGGAACCAAGCATCAGAGGTGTGTAATGTCCTCAAATGTGTGAGTACATCTGCCTCCCGCCCTTCTGTCACCTGCCAGGTCCCAACACTAACAGGAGAGCCTTGAAACATGCTGGAAGAGACAATTCGGACTGGCAGAAGCTGGGGCGAGTGATGTTCTTTAACTGGAAAAGGCCAGGCATCAGGCTGGGGGTCGGTAAACTACTGCCAGGCTGCCCATGCCTGTCCCTGCAAATAAAGTTTTATTGGTACACCACTGTGTCCATTTGCTTGGCAGAGCCTGTTGCTGCTCCGGCGCCAGAGTTCAGCAGTCCTGCCCCTCGGCCCCGACAGGTCAAGTCTGCCAACCCTCGCTCCAGAGCCGTCCTACCTGGGGGGGGGGGATCCCCTCCCAGACACACTCTCACAAGTCATAACGTAATGGCCATGCAATAGGAAGGCTTTAATACAACTGGCCCCCAGTGTCAGCTGGATTTTTGGTTAAACGAGTACCAAATCCTACCGAGGGGCGCCTGGCCAGCTCACTCGGTGGAGCATGTGGCTCTTGATTTTGGGGTTGTGAGTTCGAGCCCCACGTTGGGTGTAGCGATTACTGAAAACAATCTTAAAAAAAAAAAAAAAAATCCGACCGCAAGGAAGCAGGTACTTGGGACGGGTGGCATGGCGATCCTGCCCCCCGCAGCCCCCTTCCTTCGTGGACCACACGCTCCCCTCCTGAGATGGCCGTCCACTGTGCCCCACCATAGGGACCCCATGCCAATTCCACTCACAATGAAAACCCATGAGCACACGGAAATGCAGGGAGGGAAGACATCAACAAAACCCACGCAGAGGACATCTGACGTTGCAGCCGTGACAAATGCCGACCGTGAATGCTCCGAAGGGGGAGTGGTCACTCTGACACAGCCCACTCCTGCCCCGACTCTGGCAGATCTCGGGGCCCCTGTACCTGGCTGCCCCTGGGCGTGCAAACCCAGACCAAGGCTCACACCTCGAGAGAGGCCTTGTCGGGGCGACTGCTAGCCCAGCCAGGCGTCACAGCAAGGCGAGCGAGCAGAGGCCCGCTGTAGTTCTTCGCTGCACATCCCCATGCCCTTCCCCGGCACTGCTCTCAGCGCGTGGAGATGGGAACAGTGGACCCCAACCCAATACTGCCCACCCATTCAGCACCTCAAATTTCAAGCTCCTTCATTCTTCTCCCTTAATCCCCCCCCGACCCCACCGGACAACGGCAGGAAGTAGGTTTGGCCATTATGCAAACGTGCTGCTGGTAGGAAGCGGATCCCAATTCGGACTGGGGGCTGGTGACGCGCCCAACTGGGCGTGCCCGCCCCGCACAGGCCTCCGCGGGCCCCTCGCCTACCACAGCATGTCATCTTTCCAGCAACAGCGCCCAATCCACAGCCGGGACCCAGACCCAGAGCACTGGATTCTGAGCTCACAGACACACTGCCGTGGGAGTGAGCATGCAATTCGAGTCCATATAAAAAGCCAGCCTCAGTTCAGCCGAGGGTGTATAACAGCGCCATCCTGCTCTGGGCCATTTTTCAGAGTGTTAAGAGATCTCCACCAGCCTGGGAAAGTGAACCCAAGTGAAAAGGTCACCCTGGCGTGTGTATCCTCTCAGGATCTCAGGAAGCACTGCCTGATGACCCTAACTTGACCTCTGAGTATCCCAACCTATGGAGCATGACCTTAGTTATTAGCACTGACTATAGAAACCGGAGACAAACGTCCTTCATTACAGACCCTGCAGAGAAAACCACAATTCGTGCAAGTAAGGGAATAGTATGCAGTCACTACCAATGATCATGTAGACTTACATTGCACACTGAAAGACATCCAAGAAATACCAAATTAAAAAAAAAAAAAAAAAAAAAGGATGCTGCAGCCCAGCCTGATAGCACGTGTCCCGAGGGCAGAGGATGAGCGAAGGGCCAGCTTCTGGGCCGGGCCACCCTAGACCCACCCATCACCATGGCAACTCTCTTGTGAAGAGCTGTCTCTGAGAAAAGTGAGAGGTATGCACTCTGGGCCTCAGCCTCCTCATCTTTAAAATAGACTGAAACAGGGGCATCTGCGTGGCGCAGTTAGGCATCTGACTCTTAGTTTTAGCTCGGGTTGTGATCTCGGGGTTGTGGGATCAAGCCCCTTGTTTGCCTCCAAGCTCAGCGGGGAGCCTGCATGAGTCTCTCTCCCTCTCCCTCTGCCCCTCCCGCTTGGAGTCGCTCTCTAAAATAAATAAATCTTAAAAAAAAAAAAATTGAAACACACAAATGTGTCCATGAGCCCGTATGATGCTTTATAAAAAGAAAGAAAGAAAAAAAGAACTGGTCCCTAATTGGTCCTGGTATGACAGGAATGTGACTCATCATCCAGCCATTGTAATAAAGGGAGAAATCAAGCATCTACCCTGGGCCGCCAAAAGGTGAAAAATGCTGTTGAGGGTCTCTCTTTTGCAACCCCCAGTGAACCCATAAATGAATGAGCCACAGAAAGAATGTGGACGCCACTGCCTCCTGATGGACAGAGGGGTGTGGCGGATAGGGCTGTGGGTGTCGGGGCGCCGCCACAGAAACAGCAGGGGATAAAGTGGGAGGGGGAGACTCACAGATGTGTTCCAAAACAAAACCCAGACGGGGAGGCAAGAGTGAGCTGTGTGCTGGACGGTACCTGCACCACCCTTAGCGTAGGGAGGCCCTCGCTCCGCAGTGATACTTTTGAGGGGGGAAAGCACAATGGGATGGCCCAGGGAGGGGCTCCTGGGGGCTAGCGAAGGTCCACATGTGACTTGGGTGGTGGCCACAAGGAGCTTTGCCTAAAAATGATTCATCAAGTCATCCATCATGTGGTTTCCTGGATCTGTGCTGTATTTTGTATTTAAAAAGAAAACTTAAAAAACTTTTTAAAATTAATAATAAAGGGCTCAGGGAGCGCCTGTCCCTGGGGAATGACTTTAGGGCTAAATAAGCCGCTACACAGTCATTATAGAATGTGCACTTGCCACACCCCAGACGATATTTTAAAGGTCTTAAGTGTACGGCCCACCTGGAGCGCTCTGAAACTGTGCGTGGTATCTCTAGAAATCCCCTTTTCATAACAGGAAAACTAAGACTCAAGACTGTCTAAGAAACTTGCCTGACGTGACAGAGCTGATGAGCAGGAGGCGATGCTGGGGCTGGCCCACCCCGCTCCTAAAGCGCATTGTGCGTGCGCATTCACCTGCTAGAAAACCCCTGCCCTCCCGGCGGCCGCCCCAGCCCCCAGGGTCTGCCCATCTGCCCACCCTCTGCAGCAGCCTGTGCCGGAAGCAGGCCGCTGACCCCACCGACAGGGCTTCTCTCTGGCCGGCAGGGGTGCCGAGTGGCCATTTCCTTCTTCCTGTCAATTTCTGATTGGCAGAATTTTTAAAAGCATGCATCAAGTGAATCCCTAGAGGATTATACTGGGTGAAGAAAACCCAATCCACAAAGGTTAGGTACTACGTAATTGCATCTATATAACACTTCTGCTATGTAAGTTTTAGAGCTGGAGCTCCGATTAGGGGTTGGCCAGGGGTGTGGGGCCAAGATCAGGGTGGGGGAGGAGGACGGACGCGGGTGTGGGTACCACAGGTCAACACGAGCATCCCTGTGGTTCTGAAGCCGCTCAGTGTCTTGACTGTTGCGGTGGACACAGGACGCTTCGCAGGTGATGGAGCTGTGCACACGCACGCATGAAGCAGGAAAACCTGACAAGACAGGTGGATCGTGCGAGTGTCAGCATCCTGGTTGTCACCGTGCGAGAACAGGGCCCAGGACCTGTCTGTGTTCTTTCTCACTCTACTGCGGCTCAATCTAGAATGACCTCCACCACCATGGCAGTTTACAAACAAAAATCAAAGAAAGCATTGACTGTTTCCCGAAAGCGACAAGCAACAGAAAGGTGGACAGACGTTAGGGATGCACAACCTCGTGGACGCCCCGGGAAGTATCACTCACCCGAGAAACGGGCTGACGAGCTGGAGGAGCTCAGAGCCGGACACGAGCTCCTGGTTGAAGAGCGCGATGCAGCGGAGGAAGTTCTCGTAGACCTCCTGGCTCTTCAGTACTCTGCGAACCTGCAGGGAGAGGGAATGAGGGGGGGCCCTGGAGGGCCAGGCCCCAGCCGCACTCCCCACTCCACCCCACCCCTCCCTCGGCTCAGACATCACTAGGTGAGCAGGGAGTCACTGATGCACGTGCTCTCAAGCAACCGGTTGTGGTCAGCAGGGCAAGGGGCTCCAGGCAACTAATTCACAGCTCGGAGGATATGTGCGCGGAGCCAGCTTGCTGGCTCCTGTCACTGAGCCTGGGCAGGAGCCCCATGACCACCCTGGCTTTAGAAAAGCCACACAGCTTCGGGGAGGCCGACATGTGTCTTCAAACCTGCGCAGGTCCCGAGCTCTGCTACTTTCTGCCTGCACTGCCACCCACGATGCAAAGCTGGGTGCCGGCCCCTTCTCCCCGGCCTACCCCCTAGCCGCTGCCCAGCCTACCGGCTCCCTTCACAGGGGCTCTCCCGTCCTGCACACCTGAGCTGGGTGAGGACAGCCTCGACGGCTCACCTTGTCAAAGAAGGAAAACTCCTGCAGGGTGCCGTACTTCCCCACGGCAGCGATGGATAGGTCTTTGGTACCTCGGAGTTTCATTTTCTTCTGTGGAGAGAAATCCCGTGCTATGAAGGCTCTGGGCATCTTTGTCAGAGTTAGGGCGTTGCCGGCGCTGAGCTCCCTGACAGCAACTGCCACGAGGGGCTGGATGGGGTCTGCCCAGGACCCCTGTGGAGAAAATCTCAGGACCACCCATCTCAGCCTCTGTGGCCTAGTGAAGGCTGCTCCACCCATGATCTGGGTTCTAAATTTCAGCAGTTTAGGGCTTCTGGTAACAGGTGGTAGCATCACAAAATTGGAATAGCAAGGGAGATGTATCCTGGGATGTAGTATCAGAAACCTCTCCCCCCATGGGGGTGGGAGGGATGGGGTGGCTGGGTGATAGACATTGGGGAGGGTATGTGCTACGGTGAGCGCTGTGAATTGTGCAAGACTGTTGAATCACAGTTCTGTACTTCTGAAACAAATAACGCAACATATTTTAAGAAAAAAGAAAAAGAAGAAGATAACAGGAGAGGAAGAAAAGGGGAGTATGTCAGAGGGGGAGACGAACCATGAGAGATGATGGACTCTGGAAAACAAACTGAGGGTTCTAGAGGGGAGGGGGGTAGGGGGATGGGTTAGCCTGGTGATGGGTATTGAGGAGGGCACGTTCTGCATGGAGCACTGGGTGTTATGAACAAACAATGAATCATGGAACACTGCACCAAAAACTAATGATGTAATATATGGTGATTAACATAACAATAAAAAAATTAAAAAAAAAAAAAAAGAAAGAAACCTCTCCCCCTGCCTGTTTTGTCCCGTGGGCTGTAATGGCGGTGGCAAGGGGATAGAAAGAAGACAAGATGATCCTAGAGAAGCCTGGATTTTAAATCTCTGTTAAGAGTTTTGTCTCTAAGCTGGGCTTAGCCCAGGAATTGGCTGCATGCTTGAGGCACTGAAGACCCTACAAAACCATCTCCCAATGCGGGGGACATGTCCGGAGGACACAGAAGCCAGCTCAAAGGGGCCACATCGGCCAAATCTGAGACAGTTTAGATGCCAAGATGAACAATAAAACTCACAGATCACAACCCAGAGTCCCTGCTCATGTAGGTACCCAATAAATGGGGACGAAGGAAAAGCTCTTCCTTACAGTAAAGAACCAACTAGTAAATGAACAAAAAATGATGGAATAAGAGTCATCATCATGGGTGATGAGTGCAACAGGAGCTGAATCTCCGCCCCTCTCACCCCTCAACGGGGCTTCTTGTGCAGTGACCGACCTGCACAACTGCACATGGTGGCCTGCCCATGAAAGAGCATGGCGAAAAGGAGCGGACCTAGCAGTACATCCTGTTTCTACAGGAAGAAGTAATGCTCCTCATAACAATCCTGTGAGCCACGGGTAATGAGTGAACAGCCACCTTAGAGGTGAGCCGAACTCCTAAGGTCCCACAGCTGGTGAATTCCAGTGAGACCAGGGTCCAGACTCAGCCCATGCCCTGGGCACATTGCTTCCTAGGTCGTCTACAGAGAGGACCTGGTTGCTGGGGGTCCATATAGGTGGACATCTATGTGCACAGCTGATGGTTACCTTGGCTGGTGCAGACACCGGACGGAGAAGCGAGGGCCGAGAGCGCTTTTTGCTGTGTTCCAGATTCTTCTCATGTTCACTCTTCTGGACACTGTTCATTTCACACGGCCCATTTCCTGTGAACTACAAACACAAACACAAGAGGTGATTAGTGCTGGAGAGCTATAGCTGGGCTCCTCGGTACTGGCTCTTGGTGTCTGGGTGTGTGGAACCGCTTTGGGCTCAGCCCATGGCCCCAGTGAATGCTGCCTGCCACAGGCCAGGAGCCCCATCTGCAACTCTAGCTCTTCAGATGTTCGTTGTTTTATTAGAGGAGAGACCCGGGTACCCAGATTATCACAGTTGAACATGGCTGTGATGGATGACGGTCCTGATAGGTGAAGGAGGGCACAGTGGGGAGACATGAGAGTTGGGCTTTGGTGTGCAGGGCTTACCCAACAGACCACTGACAACAGGGGTCTGCCTGCAAGTTTGCACACTCCACAGAAAGAGAAAGCATTTCAGGCAGGAGACTGGCATGCACAAAGCCCTGGCAGCAAGAGACAGCCGATGGCCACCAGCTTACGGGGGGGGGGGGCGGTCTTCCAGCCAAGTCTGTATTCTTTTCTATGAATGGAAAAACCGGTCTTGAGGAGTGTCATCACTCAATGGCGGGCTCGTCACTGGTCCTCCCAGGCTCTATGCTTAATAGATAGGAACGCTCATCACCAGTGGGGTATCTATGGGGTGTTGCCAATATTTATGAGGAACAGTTCTGGAAAAACAGTGCAGGACTGCGTTTATGTGAATGTGCCAGAAAGCTGAGCAGACATGGGGAAGGCAGACAGACCTCAGGTTCTCTGCAAGATGTGTGCTGGGACAGGGAGGTACCTGGCAGTCACCCCACCACCAGACCTGGGACGTGGAGACACCACCTGAAGGGAGTACTGCTGGCCCAACGTGTGGGCTGGGTGAGTAAGTTGTGGTGTATCCAAACAAACCAGCCAGGAACTACCAGATACCAGTGTGCTAGCTCTGTGTGTGGAGACAGGCAGACCTGATACATTCTTACAGGAACAAGAAAAAAACCCTAGGGGCAGAATAAACAGGATACCATTCAGTTTTTCTTTAGGATAAACATTTGTTTGCCCCTGTGTAGGAAATTTCTGGAAAGATACATAGTATAAGATACTTGTGAGTACCTAACTCTGAAGACAGCAACCAGGAAACTGCGACAAGGAAGGAGAAGTTTACTTTTCAAGTCTGATGTTCTAACTAGTGCTTGATTTTCTCATTAACACACATGGTTTTTATGACAATAATTGTAACAATATTAAAGACCTATCATTTAACCACAGGCAAAACCTGACCCTCAGGGGATTACGCTTCTCTGGAGAAATTTTCTGAAGATTCAAAGCTACTCTAAGAACCTGAAGTGGAAACACCTTTGACTGCTATTTCTTGTTATAGATGCCAGAACAGGTGCAAGCACCAACTCCTGAAGGAGGGGGCCAGGTGACACCGTGAGCGCTGAGTGGGACAAAGGCCCTCCCAGGGAGACTCACTGCTCGCCCAGCCACGCCTCCCCCAGCTGGAAGGCAAGCCCAGTCTTACCCAGTTTCCTTAACACTTCAGACAGTTCTTACCTTTTATAGTTACATGTCCCCATTTGTAACCGTGTCAGCTAGATGGACCCTCAAAGACCCTTTGGGCATATTCACCATGCTCAGCCTGTTTTTGTAAATAAAGTTTTATTGGCACATAGCCATGCCCACTGGTTGCCATACCATCCAAAGCTGTTTTCCCCACCATAACCCTGCAGCCAGGTCTTTGTGACAGAGACCCACTGGCCTGCAAGGCCTAAGACATTATCAGGCCCTTTACTAAAAAAAAAAAAAAAAAAAAAAAAGTTTGTTGACTCTGACTTAGGCCAAGTGGTCACATTTAATAAGAACAATATCAGATTTCATCTTTAGTTTCTTTTTCCTGCTGTTTTAATAAAAATTCAAAATTTAACAAAGGACGGTGAGGATAAAGATCAAATTATACAACAGATTCTTTGTGGGTGTTTTTAATAATTTTTAAAGAATTGATTCAATCGTTTGAAATGTACAAGATGCTCTAATCAATGAACTCTGCTGAATCGGTAACAAATGCTATTTCAAAAAACTGTGCGGGCAGGTGCCTTTCTGAGGGAGATCCGTATTTTTCTGGGCCGGCTTTGTCGGGGTCCAGCTCCGTAAGTGCTGAGTGGTGCCCAGCAGGGGGAGCCGCGACCACAGCAATCAGAGGACAGGAGGCTCCACTGCCCCCTGCAGCCCGCCCAGCACTGAGTCCTGGACACCAAAAAGGCTGCTCTGGAGGCAGGCCTGCAGAACTCCCCGGCCTGCGCCGTGCACTGCCCCCCACAGCTGTAGAAGGGGCTCCGCTCGCAGTCCCTGCCTCACCCAGGCCAAGGACTTTGCTGAGGAAACTCCCAGCGGGCTTAGGGGGAGACATCCTCATGGCCGCTTCCTAGAGGAGGAACTGAGGCTTGCGGGTATGACCTGCCAGGGGTCCCTCCACGTGCACCCTTGCTCCAGCTCCTCCCCCCTCCCCCCCCCACCGGCCACCTCCTGTCCAGGCAGAGCTGCTCTCTCCAGCCTCCTTGGGGTGTGGGCAAAGGGCACGTCCCTGGCCCTCTGATCTCTGCCAGAGCGGGGAAAGATGGCCTGGGACTCAGCCAGGCCTTTCTTCCCGGCGGGGGAGGGGGCTACCCCTGTCTCCCATGCTGCCCCCAGCAAGGGCAGGGTTCAGGAGAAGAGCTGCCGTCACAGGGGCTACAGCCAAGATGTAAGAGGCGGATCCAAGAGGACGACAGTCAGCCAACCCACCAAGCGTGCCCTGTGAGGGGGTGAGTCAGGGCCGGCCGGCAGGCGGCGGCGCACAGCTCCGGCTCCCGGGGCACGTGGAAGCCCGAGCGTCCGCAGCTGCCACAAGGCTGCGCAGCGGGCAGGACGCGGTGAGACCCCTCTGCTCCTCGTCTACGGGGCCCCTGGAGCCAGGGAGGCGGCTCTCTGGCAAGCAGAGAAACGGGAGTGATGCTAGGACGGCACGGGACATCATCTGGGAGAAGCGGGCCAAGCGCAAGGAGGGACGCTGTGCTTGGCGGGGGAGGCGCTGAGAGTGGACGTGCGGGTGCGGACACGAGGAGGTGGGCTCAGCCGGGAGTGCAGCCGCCTTTGGTGCAGGTGGGCTCGCTGTCCCCCCAGCGACGGGGTCAGGAACTCCACAGGAGCACTTTGTTCAGCCCTCCCCAGGCGCCTCCCGCAGGCCCGGCAGCGGGCTGGTTGGTCCCGGGGAGGCAGGGGGAGGCCCTGCCGCCCGGGTGGACACTCAGGGAGGGCCGGGGGGGACAGAAGACGTTGGCACAGGGAGGGGGCGGGGACAATCCATCTGGATCCTCTGCCTGCTTTTCCTGAACAATCCCAGCTCTTCTTTCCAGAGCACTGCACCTGTGCTGGGTTGAGCGCAGAGCACTTAAGAGGATGCTGGCTCGCCAAGTCTGAGCAGGAAGGCCTTCATCCCCGTGTGAGAGAGAAGGCGACCAGGCCCGGGAGGTGAGTAAGGTTGTTGGCTCAAGCCCTCCTGGGCGCCTGCAGACATGGAGTGAGCGTCTCGACCTGGACTGTGTGTTCCCAGGGCTCTGCCTAGCCCTCTAGCTCCTGAGGATACCCAAAGTTCAAGGCAGGGTGAAGGACAGGCGACAGCTCTAGGACCTGATGTCAACCCCACAGGGAGGCACAGAGCTTCTCTGACTTTGACTCAGGAAGTGCTTCCTGGTGGCATCCCGACTTTGAGGTGGCCCTCATGGGCGCTGGAAGGCCATGTGACTCTTGGTGGTACCCAAACCCAGACACCCCACCAAGCCCCTCCCACTTCAAGAGTGCTGCCCCCCAGCCCTGCCCCCCACTGCATCTTCCTTTAGAAGCAGGACCCAGGAGAGGTGGTAGTGATGCACTTCAGTGGGGGGTGGGGGAGGGGGCCTCTCGTGTGCGCAGGCCCCAAGTCACCATCCGAAGCAGAGAAGAACAAAAAGAGGAAAAGGAACAGTCAACAAACTAGGAATAGAAGGGTGTTTCTTCAATCTGATTAAGGGGTATTTACTTATGGAAAGCCCCCAGCTCCCAGCACACTCAGGTGCAAGATAGAAAGCTTTTCCTGTAAGATCAGGAACAAGACAAGGATGCCTCCTCTCACCACTTCTACTCAACTCAGTACTAGAGGCTCTACCACAGCAATTGGGCCAAAAAAAAGAACTAAAAGGCATTCAGATTGGAAAAGAAGGAAAATCATCTCTATTAGCGGAGAATATATGAAGACTATTAAAGCTGATAAACAGACTCAGCAAAGTCGCAGGAAACACAATCAACACAAAAATCAGTGGTATTTGTATACACTCATGACCCACAATCCAAAAATGAAATTAAGAAAAAAAAGAATAAGATATTTGGGGATATATTTAAATAGGAGGTGCAAGACATGTACATCAAAACCCACAAAATGTTGCTGAAAGAAATTAAGGAAGATTTAAATAAATGCAAAGATGCCTCATGTTCACGGACCAGAAGACTTAACATTATCAAAATGGCAATATTCCCCAAAGCAATCTAAAGATTCAATGCAATCCCTATCAAAATCCCAATGGCTTTTTTCCCTTTTGCAGAAATGGAAGAGCTGATTTTCAAATTTATATGGAATTCCAAATGGCTCTGACTAGCCAAAATGATCTTCAAAAAGAACACAATTCAAATCACTTCTTCATTTCAAACTTATGACAAGGTTATAGTAATCAAGACAGTGTGGTTCCTGGCCTAAGAAGAGACGGGGGGGATCAATGCACTGGAACTGAACAGTCCAGAAATAAATCCATACAACTATGGCCAACTGGTTTTCAACAAGGGTGCCAGGACCATTCAATGGGAACAGAAAAGTCGCTTCAATAAACGGTGCTGGGAAAACTGGATCTCCACTAACAAAAGAATGAAGTTGGATCCCTACCTCACACCATATATAAAAAAAAATTAACTCAAAATGCATCAATGATCTAACTATGAAAGCTAAAATTATAGAAACCTTTAGAGGAAAATACAAAGAGAAACCTTCCTGTCCTCGGATCTGGCATAGATTCTGAGACACTAAAAGCATGAGCAACAAAAGAAAAAATAGATAATTGGATTTGATCAGAACTAAAAACCTGTGTGCACTAAAGGACACTGACAAAGTGAAAAGACAACCTACAAAAAGGAGAAAAATTTTTAATAAGGGCCTAGTATCCAGAATATATATATATAAAAAACCCTTAACAGCTCAATAATAAAGAGACAAACTAAAAAATGGGCAAAGGACTTAGACATTTCTCCAAAGAAGATATACAAATGGCCAACAGGTGGGGCGCCTGGGTGGCTCAGTCGGCTCAGTGTCTGCCTTTGGCTCAGGTCATGATCCCAGGGTCCTGGGATTGAGTCCCACATCAGGCTCCCTGCTCGGTGGGAAGCCTGCTTCTCTCTCTCCCACTCCCCCTGCTTGTGTTCCTGCTCTCGCTGTCTCTTGTCTCTGTCAAATAAATAAAATCTTAAAAAAAAAAAAAAGGTACCAGGGGTGCCTGGGTGGCTCAGTTGGTTAAGCGTCTGCCTTCGTCTGCCTTGATCCTGGGATTGAGCCCCTTGCCGGGCTCCCTGCTCAGCGGGAAGCCTGCTTCTCCCTCTCCCACTCCCCCTGCTTGTGTTCCTTCTCTCGCTGTGTCTCTATCAAATAAATAAATAAAATCTTTAAAAAAAAAAACCAAATGGCCAATAGGCACACAAGATGCTCAATATCATTAGTCATCAGGGAAATGGAAAGCAAAACCACAATGAGATACAACTTCACAATGACTAGATCATAATTTAAAAAGAAAATGGAACACCAAGTGTTGGTGACAGTGTGAAGTACCCTGCTAGTGAGAAGAGAAGATGGTACAGCTGCTGTGAAAAACAGTCTGGTAGTCCCTCAAAAAGGGAAACACAGAGTCACCATATGACTCAGCAATTCCACTCCCAGGTATAGACCCCAAAGAATTGAAAACAGGGACTCAAACAAATCCTTCTGCACACATGTTCACAGCAGCATCATTCACAATCACCAAAAAGAAACAACCCAAATGTCCACTAACGGATGGCTGGATAAGCAAAATGTGGTTCATCCACACAACAGGGTATGACTCAGCCACAAAAAAGAATGAAATACTGACGCACACTATGATGTGAATGAACCTCAAAAACATCATGCTGAGCGAAAGCCAGACACTAAAGGCCACATGGTGTAGGATCCCATGTATATGAAATGTGTAGAACAGGTCAACCTACAGAGACAGATGCAGATTCGTGGCTGCCAGGGGCTGGGGGAGGGGGAATGGGGAGTGACTGCCCATGGGGACGGGGTCTCCTCTGTGGTGATGAGAATGTTCTGGAACTAGACAGAAGAGCTGGTTGCAGAACACGGTGAATGTACCAAATACCACTGAACTGTATACTTTAATGGTGTATTTAATGTTATGTGAATCTTACTTCAATTTTTAAGGAAGTCTTACGTTCACAGAAAATACAATGAAAAGAACATATGGAAAGCGCAACCCAGCAGGCCTCAGGCAGTGACGGGGGGAACAAGGCTGATGGTGCAGGCTGCACCCCCAACCTCCCCATCCCAGGCCCCTCCTCACCCTTCTCCGCCCTCCACCCCCCAGCCCACAGTCACTGCCAAGCCTCAGACTGCCCCCACTGGCACCTTCCTACAGGGCACTGGTTACAAGCAGGTCTCCACAGCAGGATGCTCTCCACCTCCCAACCGGCCCTCACCCCCTGGGGCACTGTTCTACAAGAGAGGCCCTGCTCAGGATCTGCTCCAGCAGGATGTGGAGGTGAGCCTGCACGGGGGCCTAGGGCTGTCTGCATGCTGTGTGGCTTCTGGGAGAACCCGGCGTGTCCCCGGAGGACAGATCAGCCCAGCCTGGTCTTCGGGGCTGCACTGAGAAACAGGGTCCCAGCTGAGAGGAAGGTGGCCCTCGGGCCAGGGTGGGCACCCCGTACTCACCAGGGACCGCTTGGCTTCAGGCAGGAACTGTCCAAACTCGGACAGCAGGTCCTCCTGGCCCCGGAAGAGGTTGGCCACCTCGGTAAACACCTCCTCCTCAGACATGCCGCGGAATGGCCGGCCCTTTGTGCTCAGCTGCTCCTTCTGCCGATTTTCGGGAAAGGGAAAATGAGTCGTTAGCCAAGGAACGAGGCACCCCAGGCTGTGACATTCAGGCATCCCACTGTGGAGGAGACAGAGGGACGACTCACGAAACAGAGAACCGGCTGGCAGAGCCCATGCCTACCACCACTGGGGGAAAGGAACCCAGTCCACCACCCTGTTAACAACTCGGGGTACCCTGCATGCCTCGCTGTCCTCGCCCCACCCCACAACATAGCCTGAGCCCTGGCCAGGGATGGGGCTTACGTGGCAGTGTGGAGGGGATGTGGGCAGGAGCACAATCATGGAATGATCTGGCCTCAGTCCTTACGTGTCCTCAACCAGAGGCTGAGGAAGTACAAGGTCAGGGACGAACCCATGGACCGGGGCAGGGAGTGTGGGGCTGGCGCTGGGCCTTGGAAACAGGAAACAGGGTAAAAGGAAGGAAAGGGACTACCAGGGCAAGGGACCATTCCACCCAGAGTCAGAAAGACCCCGAGAGTTGAAGGAAGATGGCCTAATCCAGAGCTTAAAGCAACACGATGAGGACCGAAGGGGACCCGGGTCAGGAGGGCAGGAACTCAGGACGGCCATTAGAAGTAACTCCCTGTCAACTTTACACCCGGGAGTGTGACAGAGCAGGAGGCAGAGCTGGGGCTCTCTCGAAGCGCATGGCTCCAGATTCCCACTCCGCAGTGTGAAGGGCAGGAGACGACCCCTCCCCTTCCTCAGGTCCCCTGAGGCTGGCTGACTGCCCTGACCCCCGGGACTTTGCATGGGCTGTTCCCAGCACTGAGAAAGTCCACCCTTTATCTATACTCATTTGCCTGGTGGTTCTGACTGATTTCTCAGGATTCAAGCTAAATCTGCCCTTCCTGACACCCCCCTCCCCCAGCCCCCGGTCAGGGTTGGCAACTGTGAATCCAGACACACTTCTACATGCTTCCCTTTCTCCCCACCCCCTCCCTCTCCAAGTCTTGTCCACCTCCAGACTGAACTAAGCAGCAGCCATTCATCTTTGCTGCCCCGCCGCCTGGCACAGGGCCCACTTGTAATCCACTTGTAATCTGCATCAACAGAGCGTAGCTGTGTTGGCAAAACACTAGCGAAGCAGTCTTAAAAAAGAAGACCATCTTCTTAGGTTCTTTTTAAATCCCCATACTGTGTGTTTCCTAGTACTCCTTGGGATGTAGAGGTGCCTCAAGGAGCAAATTAAAATCCTAACAACTCCAACAGGTTATCTGGATGCCCGTGTTCACGGCAGCATTATTCACAAGGGCCAGAAACATGGGAGCAACCCTGCTGCCCATCGATGGATGAACGGATAAACCCAAGTGGTGCATCCATGCCATGTTCTCCAGCCTTAAGAAGGAGGGAAGTTCTGACCCAGGCTACAACATGGATGAACCCTGAGGACATCACAGTGAGCGAAAAGAAGCCAGACACAAAAGGACAAGTACTGTATAATCCCGCTCACAGGCGGTCCCTCGAGTTGTCAAACTGACAGAGACAGGAAGTGGGATGGCGGGCGCCAGGGGCTGGGGGAGTTACTGTTTCACGGGGACAGAATCAGGGTTTTGCATGATGAACAAGTTCTGGGGATGGATGGCGGGGAAGGCTGCACAACATGAATGTACTTAATGCCGTGGAACTGGACACTTAAAAAAGGTTAAAATGGTAGGTTTTAGGTAAAAAGAAAAAAAAGCACATCGGAATTGTACAGGATTTCCTGAATTCAGACCAGAAAATATGACTGCCTCAAGACGCACCCTGAGGAATGGGATGGCACCACCAGCGCCCGCCCAGTGTGACGTGGGGCCTCTTACCTGGTAAGTGTGCAGGATCTCCAGGAATGACCTGTAGATCTCTGGGTGGTCCAGAAAACGGGTCTTAATCTTGTTCACGTAGCTGATGGCGTTGTTGAACTCCACGGAATCTGACTCCAACGGCACCTGCGGCTTGTCCTCCTTATACAGCATCTGTGGCTTGAAGTTCTCCGCACAGTCGCTGTGGTTGTGCGAATTCTCCTGACAACAGCACGACAGTGAGTTACTGGCAGGCCTGACCCCGCGAACAGATGTGAGAAGCTCCAGACAGAGCCACGGTCTGTCAGACCAAGCAATACCCAGCACGGAGCCAAGGTTTTTCATGAGATGCAGGAGAACGTTCCTTGTGGGGGCCTGGAGGCAAGGAAGTGGTGGGTGGGCACGCACAGGCAGGTAACTCCTCCCTCACCACGCTGTGCGTCTGCACCGTCCTGGGTGTGTCTCATGAACCCACCTCCACCTGATCAAAGAGCATGGAGTTTGATGGATACCCAACACCTTGAAAAATGAGCATACGGGAGAAATATATGAAAAGTGGATTGTTTAATCCCCTCTGGAGTGGAGTTTGGGGCTGTGTTTACAAAAGAAGCCTTCCACACCTCCTGCCAGCCCATTTCAGCAAGACTGTTTCGAGACATGAAAGCACCTGCTGTCAGCGGTGCTGGGAACGTCGGGACCCTGGAGGTAAGGGGGGCCCACCGCCCAGGTTGTCCGGGACCGCAGGACTCTTGGTGCTAAGCCGGGGTTATGTCACTTGAGAGAAGAGACAGGCCCTGACTGGTCATCATGTCTGCCCTCCATCTGTAGGCTTTTCTGTCCATACAAATAAAAATAGAAAACAGACACACACGTTCCTCTCCTGGGCACCCAGAATCCTGATTTGGGGTGGGACTGACCCACCCCCCCAAAGGAGGAGATGTTTATGTTTCTAAACCGAAATTTTATGCGTGGTTCTGATGATTCCCCACAAACCACGACTGGGATGTCAGGGGCGACCCCCCGGGCATCCCACAGGTCCGACGCACACTGGGGCTGGTTCTCGAGCAGGTCTCGACCCCTCCAGCGCAGCTCCAGGCGTCTGTCAGAAGACACCTTCTCAGCAAGTCTTCCAGAACCACCCAGCGCCAAACCAAAATGGCCTCTGTCTCCCAGCACTCTGAGCCCCTTTCTTGCTCTGTTTTCCTCCGTGGCACGTGTCACCTTCCGACACACACATATTTTACTTATTTTATCGTCTGTCCACCCCTGACCAGATGGCAAACGCCCTGAGGGCAGGCAGTCCACACTGCTCACCACCACAGCCCAAGCGCCTGAACAGTGCCTGGAACAGAATGGGCTCCGCCCACTGTTGGGAATCCTCAGACGACCAGATGAAGGAACAAACACCTGGTGTTTCCACCCCCCTTGGCACAGGGCACCAACCGCGGACCTGAAGACTCCAGCGGGATGGGGGATGCTGGGCACAAAGCTGCAGAGCCGTCACCGGGAAGGACGCACCTGCTGGGCACGTTCGCTCTCATCGGGGTGGGGGTGTGCTACTCCACTTGGGCGGCCGTAACTCCACACACTGGGCAGCTTACACAACAGAAATGTGTTTCCTCACAGTCCTGGAGGCTGAAGCCCAAGATCAAGGTTCAGCAGAGGTGGTATCTCCGGAGGCGTCTTGGCTCGTGGGTGGCCCATCTTCTCGCTGTGTCCTCACATGATCGTCCCTGTGTGGGGGTCGCTCCGCATGTCCAAATGTCCTCTTCTTATAAGGACACCAGTCAGACTGGATCAGGGGACACCCTAAGGGCCTCAGTTTACCATAATTACCTCTGTAAAGGTCTCCAAAAACAGTCACATTCTGAGTACTAAGGGTTAGAACTTCAACATATGAACTGGGGTGGGGACACAATTCAGCCCAGACTGGGGGTGAGGGGCAACTCTAGAAAAGTCCGAGCTGAGACAAGCAGACACAGAGAAGACCCACAGCAGCCACAATTCTAAATACCACCTCTCCCTGGCAGTGGGATGCATCCTAAGGCCCTCTGGGGGCTCTCTTGCTGATTACCACATTCCTTCCAGGTGTGCTGGCCTGGCAGTGGAAGGACCTAGAAGGAGCCAGGGAGAGGCGGGGGAGGGAGCAGCCTGGGAGCGGAGATTTGCTTCAGAGGAGGCTGTGAGCTCGTCGGAGCTCCCCACCGCTCCTCGGGGGCATTTTCAAGCTCCGTGTACCCCTTCCCATGCCCTGGACGGAGGCGCGGGGAGAAGATGGAGAACCCTCCTCAAGCCCAGGGCTTGGCAAAGAGGGCTAGACAGTAACGGTGCAGCTGCTGAAGCCAACAGCCTGGCAGTTCCTAAGTTAAACATAGTTACCACGTGACCCAGCAATTCCACTTCTAGGTATCGACCCAAGAATCACAAACAGACGTGCAAATGACCCAAATGTCTACCAAGCGGTAACGGATTAACACACGTGGCACATCCCTACGATGGAATATTCCTGAACTACAGAAAGGAATGTAGCTCTGACACAGGCTACGGTGAGGATGAACCTTGACACTGTAGTGCTGGGCGGAGGAAGCCAGACATAAGAAGTTACATATGATTCCACTGAAACGAAACGTCCAGAACAGGCAAATCTGCAGAGACAAAGTGGATTAGTGGTTGCCAGGGGCCGGTGGGAGAGGAGAACTGTGCGATATGGTTTCTTTCTGGGGTGATAAAATGTTCTGGCATGGGGGGAGGTATCGTAAGATACTGTAAATATGCGTCAACCTGCCGAATTGTATACTTTAGTTACAAAAAGTGAATTTATGTTAATGTGAATACTGACACAATTTAAAAACATTTTTTAATGTAATCTCTGGAAAATGTAAAAACCACTCTCCATACAAATACAAGCTGGCTTTGGATCCTGGGCCAACCCCTGCTCTAAACCTTCCAGAACAATCCAGTTTTTTCTTTTCTGTGACTGCTCTGGGTGGCCTAATCCAGGCACAATCAGGTATACTCCTAGACACCGATGAGCAGCCCTGCATAGCCCCACCTGGGTATCTACGAGACACCTCATCAAACAGCACATTCCACACGCAGAGCAGCACCCCTGCCGCCCCCACTGCTCCCAGGCCCCCCTCAACCTAGCAGGTGCTGCCACCTTCACCCAGAGGCTGAGGCATCCTGGAATCTCCTTGGACTTCCCACTCTGACTCCCCGCCCCCGGTCCACATCACAGCCCATTCTGCCTGGATCACCGGGGCCTCCCCCCCCCCCCCCCGAGTCCACTTCTGGCACCACAGCCAGAGCCACCTTCCTGGAACTCTCCGGACGGGTTTGCCATGCTCCTGACTCTCTCCCCCCACCCACTTACCTCCCCACCTCTCAGGCTCCCTGGCTGTTTCTCAAGCACAACCACTCATTTTGCCACCTCAGGCTTTTAGACCCGGCCCAGGAAACCCCCGCCCCAAGACACAGGCAGGGTTCCTGCTCTCTCTCGCGGCCTCTGCCCACGAGAGGCCTCTGCCTCATGCCCTGCCTGGGCTTCACTCACAGTGCTGAAGTCCCTCACGTATTTCTCATCTGTCCACCCATATCTCGCGAGTGCCCCGAGAGCAGACTCTGAATAAACCCCAGCGCCTGGCACAGAGGAGGTAGTCGACACCTGCTCCGTGGGTGACTAAGACACAAATATGAGAGGCGACCCACTAGGGACTCACTGAACTTCCAGATGACCCTCCCCCAGAGAGAGAACACGGCAGCCCTGCCTCTGAATGTAAACGTGCCACTTATTGGACAAGCTAAAGGTTTAACCTTCACCTGTGTTCAAGCCGGCTGTTCGTCTAGCCGGCCCTAAAGGGCCTGGCTCCCAGGAGGCAGGGGTAGCTCTGAATGGAACCTGGGAGCTGAGATTCATCACCTTCCCAACAACACAAGGTGTCTTGCTCCTCCAACACGTGCCTGGCATGGCCCTGGGACAGGGACACAGTCGTGAACCAGACAGATAAGGGTCCTGCCCGATCTGGACTCAGTCTGCCAGGCAAGGCAGACCAAGACACATTGGATTTCTAATTTCAAACCCTGGCTTTGCAGTTTTACAATATATAAAACGGGGTGGCATGAGTATGACCCAGGGATGGGAGTAGAGAGCTCTCTGGGGAGTGATGCTAAAACTGAGGCCCGATGACCAGCTCCAACATGCTGCTGACTCAGGAGGCTGTAGCCCCAGCAAGGGGACATTCTTCCCAGCATGCTTTCAGGGCCTGTTTGCCCGTCTTCCTCTTAGACCTGTGTTCTCAGTGAGGCCGATTCTGTCACCCAGGGGGCACTTAGCAACACGTGGAGATACTTGTGGGTTGTCACATGGTGGAGAGTAGAGGCCGGGGATGCTGCTCAGCCCCGTAGAGGGCACAGGAGAGCCTGCTCCAGAAAAGAACAATCTGGTCCGAAGGGCAATTGGGCCAAGGCTGAGAAACCTGCACCAAGGGCTCCCCACAGCCTGGGACTCCCCTGTTTTCTCTTCCTCAGCACCTCAGAGCTACTCCCTCCCTGCCTGGAGTTGACAGGACTCACGAGATGAGAAACGACAAAAAAAATGAAGGTGCTCCTTCAAAACACGAAAGCTAGAAAAACCAGTAAAACAAAAAATCACCAAGCTGTGGCACGTAGGGAGCCCTGAGAAGTTCTCGGGCTACCGGGCCGTCCCGCCTGTGCCTGCCAGGAGCTCTGAAAAGCAGGGCAGGAAACCCGGCAGGTCAATCGATGCGGACAGAAACAGAGTGGGCAGCGGAAGAAGGGGGCCCTAGATGTCGTGGCTTCAGGGCTTTAGCAAGACCATAAAGCCGGGTTAAATAGTAGCTGTGAAGTCAGGGGGAGACAGGGCTGGCCCGGTCTTGCTATGTCCACAGCACACCTCTCCGTGGAGTGAGCACAACAGCAGGGGCCTTGTGGCTACTGACCGGAAGGGCCACCTCCTAATGGAACCACAGTGCAGTTCGCATCGAGATCCAGCCCTACAAGCCAAGTTACTCCAACAGTCGGGTATTGAGAAAGGCAATTTTCATAACTGAGGTCTTTGACCACAGCTCTTTCTTAGGGAGTGATGGTCACGACACACCCATGTTCAGACTCGTCCAAGCGCTCCCCTGCGCACCGCTGCAAATGAGCCTGCTCTTCTTCCCAGCCTCGATGGTTCTGCAGATGAATCCCGCTAAGGCTTGTGATCGTCTGGAGCAATGAGCCCTACATCTGGATTGAGCTCCATTTGTAACTGTGAAATGGAAGAAGCTCTTTGGAGTTCGGCGGCCATGCGCATCTGAGTTCCTTTTCAAAACGGAGACGCTCTCCTTGGCTTTAATGAGGCAACATGCTGGTGGCGGAGCTTGCCTTGCATAGGAAGAAGGCAGAATTTACATGGGGGTCCCTCTCAGAGAGGGAGGTCACTGTCACACTGCCTCTGGCTGTTCTTCCAAATCTGACTCCTGCATTGATACGAAACTGCAATCTCTGTCATCAGAGGCGGAACCGAAAGAATGCTTTCCAGGGTAGGTTTTTATATTCCCCCACTAAAACCCAAAGCCCTGGGGCAGAGACAGAAGAGCCTTAAAAGAGCTGGTTCACGGAGATCAGGGGTTCTTGATGGGGGAGCGATGTGGCTCCCAGGAGTCATCTGGCAACGTCTGGGGACGCTTTCAGCTGTCGCCTGTCCCCACGGGGTGAGGGCCTTGTGGGCGGAGTCAGGGATGCTGCTAAACATCTCCAGATGCACTGGAGGGTCCCCCGCAGCATGGTATTACAGCAATGGGGCCAAGGTGGAGGAAAGGCAATGGCTACTTTATAAGAGTAAAGCTCACATAGACTTTCATTTTCTCAGGGGGTCTGATGGGCTCGGGCAAGAAGGGACCACAAAGACAGAGGCAGCAAGCCACCACCCGAGACAGAAGGAACCAAAGCCACAAGCCTAAGCTGAGCCAACGACCCTGGTGGCAATGAAATGCGGCCCAGCAACAACAAAATGGCTATTCCCACACACATCTCAACTGCTTTATTTTGTGGCTGGCACCTGGGATGATCAGAGAGACCCCATGCCTGAGTACAAGTGTGCCTGCCCTGCGTGCTCACGGGGAGAGCCTCAGGGTAATAAGAGCCTGGTGCTGGTGGGTGGTTATTTTGACAGGACATAGAACTGTTAAGAGAATGCCCCTGACACAAACAACCACATCCACTCTTGATCTGAATCCTCCAAATGGATCGATGTGGGATAAAGAGGCTGGCTGGGTAGGAATTCTGATCTATTTTGACTTGTGCTAGAAGGGAGTAGTGTCTAGAAAAAGACTGGATCTTCGCTGGCTTTCCAGCAACAAGATGCACAAAACAAGCTGCCTGACCTGGGTACCTGAGTACCAGGGCACGCCGTGTTAGGGCCAGATCACCTGGAACACCAGAGCGGCATACCTGGCTGGACAGAGGCGACTGTATGTTTAACTTGCCGTTCTTGGGAATGTCTATTCTGTACCCGAGGGGAAGGAAAGCGTTGAATCCAACAATGAGGTCAGGGTGTTCGTGGAAGAGCTGTGACACGCGTCGGATGACTCCAGGCGTATCAATGCTGGAAGAAAAAAGATTGAGAGTGGGCAGAAGTGTCCTGGGGAGCACAAGGAAAGTGAAATCTACTCTCAACTCGCTTGACAGTGCCACCTAATGAGCTTCTCGAAGGACAACGAAGCACCCTGCAATGTGATCAGTGTGATTCAGCCAATGTGTCACGTGTCATCTACTTCCATGGCAGCAAGGCTCGGGCTCCCTGTGCCCTGCTAGCGAGAACCACAGGATATTTGCATGGCACAGCTCCCCTAAACACTCCAAGCACACATGCACTCGGTTCTGAAAATGTCAGGAGAGCCAGTGAAAGTCCGGGACTCCAAGCAGTGGCAGGAAGCCACAGCCATCTAAGCAATGTGACGAACCATGACACAGGTGTTGATCCCAGCCAAGTGATGGCAACGCATGAATACCAAAGGCCCTGCACGTACGAGTTGCACAATGCCAGGGGTCTCCCTCACGGCTGGTGGGGGGGGCCCCCCCTCAAGGCTTTACCTTGTCTCTCCTGGAAGGAAACCAGGCCAGCCCTGCCACATTTCCTCAGAAGGAGTAAGCAGCCTGATGGAGACGTGACCACTGAGAATCTAAGAGTCAGAGTGCCCACGTTCTAGTCCTGACTGCCCCTAAGGTTGGTCTAGGCAGACCCCTGGCCCACTCTAAGCCTAAGTGAGCCTCCTGTTGGAGGATGGCATCATCTCCAGGTCCTCCATCTAGCTCTAACCCTCCTGTGTGCCTACAAAATCAGCCAATGTGTTTTAAACCCCTTCTATATGCCAGGCCCCTTACAAAGCATTTTATGCACATTTACTGACCAACAGGCCTGGGACTAGGGTGCCACCATCGGGTGAGGCACTCACCTTGGTGACAAGATTGAAGGGGGAGAGGGTGCCAAAACATTCATTAATCAAGACAAATAACATTTTAACGTAGTACTTAAAAAATTTAATTTTAAAAAATCTTTGGTGAACAAAATTCATTTAAAAATCATTTTGAGTAAAGACAAGACCGGACTCTCGCACTTGCAGACTTCCCTCTCTTGCTCTCTCCTCACCCCATCCCTGCTCTCCTTCCAGGAATCCCCACAACAGCTCCACAGGGGGGTACTCTCCACTCCCGTTTTTTAGAAGGAACTGAGGCTCTGAGAGGTTCCACGACCTGCGCAAGGTCACCCGACTGGGGCAGAGAGGCAGCCGGGATGGGGGGTTCCCACCCCGCTCAGCCAGATCGCGGCCCAGGACGGACCCCCCGGGGTAGGGAGGGGTCCCGCGGGTACCTCTGGCTTTTGAACTCCTTCATGATCTCCAGGAAGCCGTTGTAGGTGGCAGGGTCGCTGCCGAAGCGGATCTTCACCTGGTCCAGGTAGGTGAGGGCGTCCTCCACCTGCAGGGAGGTGGACGGTCCCGGTGGGCGGGGGTCGGCGAAGGAGGGGACGGAGGACAAGGGTCCCTGGCGGGGAGGGGGACGGGCCGAGCCTCCGAGGAGCCGAGGTAAGGGGTCAGGGGACAGGGGTCCGGGGCCGAGCGGAGTGGAGGCCGAGGCGGGGCCGGGTGGGGCCCGGGCGAGGGGCTTCGGCCCGCGGGAGCCGGACGACAGGGTTCCCGAAAGAGGGTGAGGGCAGCACTCACGTGCACCGGCAGCTTCTCGTGACCCGCGGAGCCCGAGCGACCCCAGCGGGCGCCGCTCAGCCCCCGGCCCGCGGGGGCCCCGCCGCCGCCGCTGCTGCCGCCGCCAGCATGCGCCATGTTGGAAGTCAGAGCCGCGGTCCGCCCCGCCCCCGCCCGAGGGCCGGCCGCGCATGCGCAGGCTCCGCCCCTGAGGGGGCGGTACTTGATGATGTCATGAGGGGCGTGGCTCCTTGAAGGACTTGCTCCGGGCTGTTATTCCCGAAATCGAAAAGCTAAACCCAATGCCTTATATAGTGCGAATGAGAAAACCGAGACCTGGCGTTTGCTTTTGTCCGGCTCCACTAGCGAATTCATAATGGTCTTCACATTTTTTAAAGTTGGAAAATTTTCCAAAAAAGAAGACTATTTTGTGACACGTGAAATTTCTGAAATTCAAATTTCAGTGTCTGTAAAATAAAATTTTACTGGAACACAGGCACACCCACTCGTGTACCTATCATCTGTGGTTACTTTTGTGCCACGACAGCAAGGTGAGTAGCTGTGACAGATCCGAAGATGTGCAGACCCTGATATATTTACTAAAAAATAGTTGTGGACCCCTGCTTTATAGGGTTGATGAGACAATGGGCCAAGGGCGCACAGCACCACAGGGGGCCTTTCGAAGTGCATTTTTGCTAACTGGCTCTTGACTTAGTTCCCCTTCTCTCTTCACTTCCCTAACCCTGATCGCATCATTTGCCCAGTGGACCAGTTCAGGAGCCTCTTAAGAAGAAAAATTATTAAATTTCTCTAACCCAGCCCATTGACAAGTCCTTGACACAGGCAGAGTGACCTTTCCCTAGGGACTCAACTGCCTTAATGTTAATACTTTGTTAGGGGCAAAAAGCAATCTTAGCCCGACCCCCAGGATCCTGTAAGTCTACTTTAGCATATAAAAATTCCTTTGGAAACTTCCTTTATCTCTACCCCCCAAGATACATGTTGGCAGTCATCCCCCAAGCATATGAGCCACCGATATACATCTGAAGGGTCTCATGACTCAGGTTTTATTAGATGTAATAAATGACTTTCCCAGCAATAGCTAGACCCCTCAAGGTCCTGGAAACCTTGCTCCCAAAATTCCTTAGAGACTTACACTATGCCTAATCCCCTCCCAAACTGGAAATATATAATCGGCCACTCCTCATGACCTGGGGGCTGCTCTTTCTGCTTATGGGTCCCACCCCGTGCTTTAATAAAACCACCTTTTTGCACCAAAGATGTCTCAAGAAGTCTTTCTTGGCCGTTGGCTTCGAACCGTAACATCTTTCCTATGTCAGCAAGAACCTGGCCCTTACAAACCTTTTGTTGTGGAATTTTCCACCCACCCTCTCTGCCTGACCAGCCATGCTGCTTCCTGGCCCCATGCATCAGCACGGGGGATAGGAAGCCCTGTCCTATCTCTTCGTTACCCAGAAAACACCTATGCATTCTTCAAAACACAACCTAACTGATCCCTCCTCTGCCTTCCCACCATCCCCTGGTACATCACCTTATTTTTGTGCTTCAACTCTAACGCAAATCCCTGCCATAGAACCACGTCCCTGAACATGTATCAGATGAATGAACATTCAAGCAATGACCAAATATGTGAGAAAGTGCAGGAAAGCTAAGAATACCTTGGCAGGGAGTGCATCATTTGCCAAGCTCCATGTCAGGATTGGAATGGTGAACAAAACAGGCAGGACTTTTGCCCTCGTAGAGGTTTCAGTGTTTCCAGAAAGATGGGGATCAAATAGTCACACACACAAAAATGCAGTTTGAACTGTAAAGGAAAAGATGCAAGTGTTAACACTTACTATGTTCCAGTTACTGTGGCCGAGTACCAAACCACCTGAAGATTTAGAGGATTAAATGGCAACGTTTATTTGCTCTGCAATCTGCAATTTGGGCAGCTGGGCAGGGACAGCTCATCGCTGGCCCCTCAGTGTCCGCTGGGTGGTTGGAAGGCTGGGGCTGGAATCTTCTGAGGGTTTAACTCACTCACACGTGTGTCAGTTGCTGCTGGCTGTAGGTGGAAACCTGTTCCCAGGAGCACCTACCTGAGGGCTCCACATGCAGCCCTGAAGCAGGAGAGCGAGGTTCTTGTCTCACGGAGTCAAAGAATGAGTCTCGTGGACAAAGAAGAGTGAGCAAAGTGATCGAGTTTTATTAAGCAAAGGTACAGAAAAAGCTCTCAGGAGTGAGATAGGGTTGCCAATGAGGGCTTCTCATCTCTGGCCTTTTATTAGGACTTCACATCTGGAACTAGACATGACGCTTATACATTGTGTGAGAGTCTTTGTTTCTTGTGACATCTGTGATCTATAGATATGTTTTGCTAGGTCTGGTTAATCTTTATAGTTAACTTCTCCTTTGAGGCCTGATGCTTTTTGTGGTTAATTTCTATTTTCTGTGGTTACAGTGTAATTACTAGAAAAACATGTTACCCCTAGCAGTTGGGACAGGGGTTCTGGTTTTTCTTCCCTACCTCTATTTCTGTTCTGTCCCTGTGTCTGGATACCTGAAATACCCTCCCAGCCTAATTGGGGCCCCTGGTCTTTCCCTACCTGAAGTCCCATCCTTTCCCCTTTCAGCCTGAGCCTTGTGGCACCTGGGTTCTAAGAACGATGGTCCTGAGAGGAGTCGGATCACTGTCCTGATCCAGCCTCAGAAGTCACACAGAATCATTTCCATGGTAGTCTTTGCATAGTGGCTGTTACGAAGTCCCTCCCGAATTCAGGGCATCTGGGTGGCGCAGTCGGTTAAGGGTCCAGTTCTTGGTTTTGACTCAGGTCATGATCTCAGGGTCTCACGTTAGGCTCCACACTCAGCATGCAGTTTACTTGAGATCCTCTCTCCTTCTCCCTGCATCTCCTGCTTGTGCTCTCTCTCTCTCTCAAATAAATAAATCTTAAAAAAAAAAAAAGAGTCCCTCCCAAGTTCAAAAGGAGGGCAAACAGACTCCAGAACCTGGGGAGTGGCCAGGTTCTGGAATAGCATAAGGGACAGGAACTATTGCCACGACCATTTTTGGAAAATACCACCTGCCACCCGGGATTTAACCCAGGCTAGTAGGGGGTGTGGAAGGCTTCCCGGAGGAGGTGGCATTCTAGATGAGTTCTAAAGGTTGCGTAGGCATTCACCATGAAAGTCAGATGGAACAGCTGTGCGAGGGCCCTTCGATGGGAAGCAAGGTGGTACATTTGGACTTAGAAAGAGCGAGAGACAGAGACACCAGGTTTGTAGGACTTCAGAAGAGTAAGGGGTTGGTGGTGGGAGCAGGGAGGTGCAGGATAAATGTGCCGGTCTTGGCATTTAGCACTGGTAAAAATCATGCATGGGTTTTCTGCGAGGAGCTGCTTGAGCAGCTTTGAATTTGGAAGCAAATGCCCTGGTTGCTCTGCAGGGAAGTGATTGGAGGGCGGCCAGGGAGGGTGCAGGGAGGCTGCTTCATCATTTAGAAGGACGATGGTGGCTTAGGCCAGGAGGGGGGGCAGGGGAGGTGGAGAGAAGGAGGTGGAAGGGAGCGATATTCAGAAGGTGAGAGAGAGAGAATGTGGTGCTGGGTAGATGTGGGGGGTGAGCAGGAAGAAAGCCTCAAGGATTCATGGCTCCCAGCCCAGAAAGGGATTCAGCTCAGTTTCAGCACATTCCTGTATGAACCTCAGCTAAGGCGGCCTGAACCCCTTGAGGCCACCAGATGTCTGGACTGTCATTCTCACATGGGTACCCTCCTGGCAATCTATTTGTCACTGTCCTGGAGGCCAACTGTATGTGTGGGCTTTTGACACGCCGCGGGGTCCTCACTCAATGCCTCCCCACCTCCAAGGAGTGTGAGTCTATTCACATTTCAAGGATCACTTTTAGTTTTCCATTCTTTTTACAGATCTCATGCGATCTGAGGAAGCCCTCACTCACTTGGAGAACAGGAAACCACAAGCCAGTTCTCCCTTGGGTGTGTGTGCGTGCATACATTCAACATGTAGACAATAGTACACAAACATCTCTCACTTATATTTTTATTCTTTTAAAAATTTATTTATTTATTTATTTGACAGAGAGAGAGAGAGAGAGAGAGAGAGAGAGAGAGAGATGGCCAGAGCAGGAACACAAGCAGGGGGAGTGGGAGAAGGAGAAGCAGGCTTCCCGCTGAGCAGGGAACCCGATGGGGGGCTGACCCCAGGACCCTGGGACCATGACCTGAGCCGAAGGCAGACACTAAACGACTGAGCCACCCAGGCGCCCTCTCACTTTTATTTTTATAAAGCATAAAAATGCTGAGTTTTTTTTCCTTTACTGTTTTCATCTACACAGATGAAATTAAAAACCTTAAAGTTGACCATTTAGATGGACCAACACACATCTCCCACCATTTCACAAACTTGATAGCATTATGGTAAAGTTCATAGGGAGGTCTTTCTTTGGACAGTATTCTGGCAAGGTTAAAAAGACAAGATCAAAGGATCCTACTTTGAACTAATCTGAGTCTTTCCAGATGGCAAGCATTATGACCAAAATCTCTAAAGTCCAGAACCACATGTTGTGGCAGAATTCTAAAGCAGGCCCCAAGATTCTCACCCCTGGTGTGTGTACCCCGCCTAATCCCCCATCCTGGAGTATGGGCAAGACCAGTGAGTATATGTCACTTTTGCAACTAGGTTACACCATGTGGCAAAGGTGAAGGGATTTTGCAAGTGGGTTTAAGGTCCCCTTGAGTTGATTTTGAGTTCACCGGAAGATTATTTTGGGTGGGCCTGACCTAATCAGGGACATCCTTTGAAAGACAATCTGGAGGTCAGAGCCTTGAAACAGCAGAGGTGGGATCCTGCCGACCTTAAAAGAGGAACCAGCTGTGTCGTGCCTGCCTGTGGACAGAGGCAGCCTTTAGGAGCTGAGGTCCACAGTCTTGCAGCAATGAGGAGCTCAGTGCTGCCAACAACCTGAATGAGTGTGGATAAGGGCTGTGAGCCTCTCAATGAGATCCCAGCGGGGCTCGTGAGACCCCGAACAAAGAACCCAGCCGTAGTGAGCCTGGACTCGCAACCCACAGAAACTGTGAGATCATACATGGCTGTTATATGCGGCTGCTGAGTGTGAGGTACTTTGTTGTGCAGCAATGTAGAACTAATCCTTTATGAAGTCATCTTGCTAAAAATGTTTACCTTGTGATTGTGATGTGTTAAAAAACAAAATTCAACTGAGTAAATTTAAAGATCAAATTTACTTTATTCAGTGATTCATGAATTGGGCGGTATCCTGTCTAGCAAACAGAAAAGAGCGCCAAGGAGCTGTAAAAAATGGAAGGATTTTATAGACAGAAGGGGGCAAGAAAAAAAAAGATTATCTTATCTTTCTTTGGGGGACGGAGGGGGTCCATCAGGTGGATTACCTCACTATTGCTGACCAGGAAATTCCAGACTGACTGGTAAGATTCCAGTCCTGGGAAGGGCTATTAAATTAGGTATTAAGTGTTGGTTTGTTGGGGCGCCCGGGTGGCTCCGTCGTTAAGCATCTGCCTTGGGCTCAGGTCCTGATCCCAGGGTGCTGGGATCGAGTCCTGCATCAGGCTTCCTGCTTCTCCCCCTCTGCCTGCCACCCCCTCTACTTGTGCTTGCGCGTTCTCTCTTTCTCTCTGGCAAATAAATAAAATCTTAAAAAAAAAAAAAAAAGGTTTCCTCCTCTCTTATCCTTCTTTAAAAAAAAAAAAAATCTGTTAAAGTTTTACCCTGAATCTAATCAAGCCTTAAGACCAGGATCAGCACACTTTTCTGTAAAGGGCCAGATTGGCTTTTGGAACCATACATTCTGTCACTAATGAAAGCTGCCGTAGGCTATATGTAAATGAATGGGTGTTGCCATGTTCCAATAAAACTTTATTTACAAAAACAAGTGGCAAGCCTGCTCTAGAATTTAAGAGACAAAACAAGGGGGCGCCTGGATGGCTCAGTCGTTAAGCATCTGCCTTCAGTTCAGGTCATGGTTCCAGGGTCCTGGAATCAGCCCCACATTGGGCTCCCTGCTCAGTGAGAAGCCTGCTTCTCCCTCTCCGTCTACTGCTCCCCCTGCTTGTGTTCCTGCTCTTGCTATTTCTCTCTCTGTCAAATAAATAAATAAATAAATAAATATCTTAAAAAAAAGAGAAAACCATGTGCAATACATGAACAAATCTTGATTAAGTCCTAGTTTGAAAAAAACAGCTATAAAAGATGTTTTAGGGCTGATTAGGAAAATTAGGGATGCCTACTGAAGGATATTAAATATTAAATAACAACTGTTCATTTTCAAAGGTGTGTGGTTATGTCCGAGAATAACTTTATTCCTGAAAAGATGTCTCCTGATGTATTTTGGCACCAAGGTGTCTGACATCACCAGAGCAGACATGAGGGTGAGGCAAGTGAGGCAAGTTCACTCAAGTGCAGGGTCAGATCCCATCTTTAATTTAAAATGTTGATATTTTGTTTAATGTGTATTTTTTTATTCATTTTGAGTTTTTTTCAGAGTAGTAATAAAATATTACTTACTTTGTGAGTTTTTTGGTGCGCCCTTAAACCTTGTGCCTGAGGGGCGCCTGGGTGGCTCACTTGGTTAGGCGTCCGACTCTTGATTTCAGCTCAGGTCATGATCTCAGGCTCGTGGGATTGAGACGTGTGTCAGGCTCTACGCGGAGTGTGGAGCCTGCTTGGGATTTTCTCTCTCCCTCTGCCTCTCCCCCAACCCTCGTGCTCTCTCGCTCTCTCACTCTCTCTCACTCAAAAGAAAAAAAAGCTTTGTGCCTGAGATGAGTCCCTCACTGTCCTCACACAGTCCTGGCCCTCACTTTGAAATGTCTTAGCAGAAGATTGACAGTGATAAGACAGTTGTTCAGTCTTGATGGTGAACAAATGCATGTTCATTGTCCTCATATTGCAACTTGATGGTAGGTCTGAAAATTTTCACGTTGGGATAAGTGAATAAATAAAAAGTCTGTAGACTATTATTTTTTAATTTTTTTGTAGACTTTTAAAATAAAGTACAATTTAAAAAATAAATTTAAACTTAAAACTTAAAAAATAAACCCCAGACTTATAGATACAGAAAACAGATTGGTGGTTACTGGAGGCAGAAGATAGGGATGCTGGGAAAAATGGGTGAAGGTGGTCAAAAGTTATAAGATAAATCCAGTTATAAGTAAGTCCTGGAGATGTCATGTCCAGCATGGTGACTGAGGTTTATAATACTGTAAGGTATATTTGAAAGTCTCTAAGAGAATAGATCTTAAAAGTTCTCATCACAAGGGGCACCTGACTGACTCAGTGGGCGAAGCACGTGACTCTTGATCTCAGGGTCGTGAGTTCAAGCCCTACATTGTGTAGAGATTACTTAAATAAATAAATCTTAAAAAAAATAAATAAAATCTTTTTTAAAAAAAGTTCCCATCGCAGGAAAAAAATTGTAACTGTGTGGTGCTGGATGTTAACTAGATTTATTGTGGTGATCGTTTTGCAATATATGCAAATATCAAATCATTATGTCATTTACCAGAAACTGATACAGCGTTGTATGTTAATTATATCTCAATTTTAAAAAGCCTCTGGAATTTCGTATAAATTAATTCCTGCTGCTACTAGAGGGGTGTATATTCCAATCATCTTGGGACAATCCAGTTTTTTTCAGTTGTCAGGAGTAATCTTTTAAAGCCCCACCTTTTGCTCTCGAAAGTATCCCAGTTTGGATGCTACGTTACATGGTCCTGTTTAGTGTAGGAGAGCAAGGTGGGGATTGCGATAACCTTGTTTCCATCCTGGTTCCGCCATGGCTGGAGGACCTCGGCTAAGTCACACCTCCTTCAAGTACAGCGCTTGTCAAGCATTCATAGCAACCTTGAACTCTTTCTCAAATGAGAGATCACTACAAAAAACTCCAATAGAACAACAATTCAGAGTTGCATTTTATTAGTAAAATTTCTCTCCTATATTCAAAGTAGTATTTACGTACAAGCAATGGATTCTCACTGAGGTTGTTGAGACGGACACACACATTTTAAACTCAAAGTTGTAGCTGAAATCTTACTCTGTTACAACATCCACTTTGTTTCTGCATTGGGCAAAGCCCCTGGTTCACAGAAAAGTGGTGGCAAAGAGTAGTTGGGCTCCCATCAAAATCTTAGTTAAACGAAGGAGAATCCCAAGTTAGTTATCTCCAACACCTTAAAACCTGCTGCCTCACCCAGCTGGCCATGCATTTTAAAATTCCAGTTTAAAATATTTTTTCGAAATGGAATTTGATGCTAGTGTCTGCAGAACTGCCAAAGCCCCCCGTGGAACCCTAGTTTGGGAAATGACTGAAGAAGACAGTCAATAGGGTCACACCTAGCTTCAAAGCCTCTGTTTCTAAGGTTGCTTTTTCTGAAACTCTCTGGAATCCAACAAAGGGGAGAGGGAATAGCACCTTGAAGTTTGGACTTTCCTATCTTTATAGCGAAAGCCCCAGAAGCAAGTGGGGGCTTTTGGAAGGCTGCATGCAAAGAAGCAAGATCCATTTTAGTGGAACAGAAACAGCTCCTCTTTTGAACTTGGGGAGAGCGGAGATGGTCCAAAAGCTCAGCAAAGAGATGTCGCTAGGTTTTTCTGTCCACTTCCAAGAGCCTCCAGGTTTTGAGATAAAAGAGCATCTTTATCCTCAAAGTTTGGGAGCCAGGGAGAAGGGATGGAAGAACTAAAACAGGTTTATTGTTTTCACGCTGGCTTGTGTCATGAAGTCATGACAGTCATCAGCTCCTGATCTAGAGACACACAGGCTAAATGTGCCTGTGGATGTAAATCTGAGCCAATCGCCAACTTTAAAAAAAATGGGAACATTTTGCATAAAAGTCTGGGTTTCTGGCTTTGCTTACAACAAGAAGGAGCTCTTGCTGTTTTTCCCTGTGGCTATTCTGAGTTAGAGTCAGGGTGCCCATGTCCACCCAGGGCAGAGCATGCATCCTCCACATGACCCATGGTCTCCATCATTCTCTGCTGCTCTCTGGTGCACGGCAATCATCTAGGTTACTCGCTGGCCCCCGTGGGCATTGGAGTGTGTCACCTGTGGAATGGTCATGCTTCTGAGACTAAAATTAGAGGGAGGTGGTCCAACAGGATGGGGACAGGATATCTCCTGGCTCTCTTTTCCCAGAGCTCTTGCACCTCAGGCTTGTGAGCTTGAGCAAATCACAGCTACCTACCAAGGCTCAGTTTTCTTGTCTGCAAAATGGATGCAGAAACTCCTGCCCTCCCTGAACTATAGGCTGTGACAAGGATCAGACAATAGCACCTGAGGCTTTAAAATTATAAAGCTCTATGGTCCACATCTGTGGTTTGATCAGTCCCACATCCACCCATCCTCCCTTTGCCTTGTACCCCCGCCCCCAGTTCCCCTCCTGGGATTAGCCTCTCCCATTCTCTGGCAACATGGGTGGGTGGTATTGACTCCATCCTCAGCCCTGGTGTGCCCTGGGTCAGGCTGGCCAATCACCGCACTGCATTCTCCCAGAGACAGGTGCAGGAGCCCACTGGGGCCAACAGAATCAGGGCCAGCACTTTGATTCAGTCTGCTGGCAAGGAGAAGGTCTCTTTTCTACTGACCTTGGCTGTCATATTCCTAACCTGGGGGTAGCCAGTCTTTGACTGCAGCCAACAAGGAGAGAAGAATGGAAGGGTGGCAAGAAACAGGGTCTGAGTCATATAATCTGAGGCTTTGGGTCCAGATATACATCAACACATACATACTTTTTGCATCAGCCAGATTGAATGGGGCTAACTCACTGGAGTCCCATGCCCCCATTGGCGGGTTCTACACTAGCAGGCAGACTTGCGAGTGTTTGTTTGATTTGCACTCATTTCCCTGGGTACTTGCTGATCTCAAGTCCTGGAGTGTTCCTGCAGCAGCTGCTAGCTCTTCTCTCTGTCTGGATTTGACCTTCCACACTGCCTTCTTGAAGTTCTTGAGAGGGTCCTGCTGTGACGTTCTCGACAAAGGGCACTGGAAACGCTGGCGGATGAGATAGCCATGTCTAGTGGGGGCGATGAAGCCATTGGAAGTTGGGATGATCCTGTTCACCATAGCGTGGACAAACTGGACAGCCAGCAGGGTGCCTTTTGGGGGTGAAGGGCAGGGCACTAATGAAAAAGTGGGGGCTACAGAGATCCAATCTCACCCATTGGAGAGTTGGCTGCATGGGGTCAAATCCTTCCTATGCCCCTTACTAGCTTACGCACAAATTCTAAACTCTTGGAGTCCCTCTTGCTTCATCTGCAATATGGGGATGACAACTAAACCCACCTGCAGAGGGGAATTCTAAGACTTGAAGAGGTCACGTGTGTCAGGTGCTTTAGTATTGGTTTCAGCCCAGAGTGAGCTCAGTAAATATTATTAGTAGAGGAGGAGGAGGAAGAGAGGTTGTGAACCTGCCTGGGATGGGCTTTTAAGGCCACACTCCACAGATCTCAGCTTCTCAGCTGTCTTGTGACGTTTTGCCAGGCATCTTTGCCATGAAGTAGTAGACTGCGATATATTTGATTGCATTGTATTTGATTACAGTGAATTAAATCTACCTGATCTTCATTCACTCACTTGCTTTGTGACCTTGTACAAATATTTTAACCTCCCTGAACATCAGCTTCTTCACTTTGGCACCTACCCCCCTTCCAGTGTCATAAGGGGTCCTTTCTCTATGGGAGACCATGTAGGAGTGTGACAAAGGTGACCATGGGGACCAGGCAGACCAGCTGCGAACCACTGCCTACCAGTTACTCATTGTGTGACTTTAGGCAAGTCACCCCATCTCTCAGAGCCTCAGTTTT